>NW_022107431.1:10656431-10692968 GCF_000313985.2 Echinops telfairi
CCACCACCACCACCACCACCACCTGGAAGACGAGGGGCATTTTCCCAGAAGAGACTGCTCTTTCACACTGTAAGTGACCTAGATGAGTCATTCATCAATTTTCTAACGAGTAAGTAAACACGGCTTGCCCTCGGTTGACACACACCGATTTTCAACATTTCCATCCAAAAGGGTTAAGAGCAAACATTCTAGTACTAGTACTAGAGACTGGCCAGAACAGTCAGAGAAACACATCAAATGACTCACTGTTCAATGTTAGCAATAATAAAAGGTTACCGGGTAAGAGGGTCGCACTGTAATAGAACTTTCACTGGACTGGGGTGGGGTCTGAGCTGCGGCCCCTCGTGCATCAGCTCTGATAAAACAATCTAACATTTTAGTCGACTGAGAACTGGGGATCCTAATGTACATTCTGTCAATCGGTCGGTGTAATGAACAGACAAATGATGTGGCAATTGCGAAGACCACCTGTAAGATGACCGCATTCCTGACGCTAAGTGAGGTATCAGACGCTAAGCGGATCCAAATGGCTCATTTTAAAGACTGTGCTGAGAGAAGATACAGCTCTCAAGATCACATTTTAAAACCCAGATTCCCTCCAACAAGCGTGCATCTCTTCGTAAAGATGATGCCTACAAACCTGTAAGATTCACTTGATTTCTTCAGTATTTACAAATGTACGCGAATCGGATTCATATCATCCAGCTAACAAAGATGCAGAAGTCTAATGGCTGTTAAGAATAGAAGGCTGAAATTTTACATTTTGATGGAAATCACCTTAAATATCTCCTGAATTTTTTAGAAAACAGAAAATTAAGGAACGCCCCCCCTAAAAATAAAAAGAACATTATTAACTTGACTAGATAGAGATGAAATGCATTGTGAAGCTCTTTATGTATTCTGACAAACAAATACAACCCTACACCTCCCCCTGGGCAGTACTCCACACACGTCAAACTCAGAACCCTGCCTTGTGCTTGTTTTTCGTCCCCAGTAGACTCGCTGAGCTCTCCGGCTTTCAGAACCAGCGGGGTCTGTCTGTGTCCTGGGGAGGCTGGCCACTGAGCCAAGTGCTAGCACTCAAGGGCAATTTTACATAATTCTCCCTACGAGCGTCTCAACGTTTGATAATATAATACTTCAAAAAGTACTTCTTAAAGGGAGGTGGTCATAAACCTATTCAGGGTCTCAGACCGGAACTTGCAGTACCCCAAATGATCGTGATGATGACAATCATCGCTCACCAGGTAAGGCCTGGTTTAAGACTGGAGGTCAGCCGGTTTCTCAGGCAACTTCCCGCCTCTGCCCCGAGCCCTTGCCAGACCACATAATGGCGTGCCGGTGCCTCAGACCGGCCGTGGTCCCCGTGGCCCGGAGCATGGCCCCAGGCCCTGGTAAGAACTGAGCGTGCTCTCTGATGTCCACTTCGCCAAGCGAGATGCAAGACTCCTAAAAATGACAGAGTAAAATCCCACCTCTCCGTGAGGCTGAAGTGGGAGCCACGTAACGTGGCCCATGGCCTATCCCACTGATTATTTCCTTTTTCTCCCAGGAAATGATGAGGTCTGAAGTGATATCGGATGTAAAGTCTAGTCATCAATCTGCACATTCTGGTGTGTGTGTGTGGAGCACGGTGACACCGACATGTGGCTGATTCTCAGCCCCGGGAGCCTGGTGGCGCAGCGGTTAAGCACTGAGCTGCTCACCGACAAGTTGGCAGATCCAGGTCCCCAGCGGCTCCACAGAAGACCTGTCAACACGCGCTCCTAAACACAGCAGCCTGGACACCCCGGGGGAGGTTCTACTCTGCTCCTAGTCTCTAGGAGCGGGACTCCACACAGGGCACACAATAGCACCCTCCTCTCAGCGACACCGATGCTCACCATGCAGTCGGAAATTCTAGCTGTCTCACATCTGGATCCCATCCTAAGTGTGGACGAGAAGGTGGCTTTAACCACCAAATGGCGGTATTCAAAACCCAGCTCCTGGTCTCTAAGTGGGGACTCGGTCCCACCACCTGACCTGGAAGCCAGCACGCGTCCTCTGCTGCTTCTCGCGCGGCTGTTCACTGAGTTGCTGAACATAAAGCACTGAGCATGGGGCCTGGCGCCGGGGTTAGGGATCGTTACATCTTCGTTGTGATGTGGGTGTTACGGGCATGAAACAGCAGAGAATCCTGGAGGCCAAACAGGCTGGCTTGGTGTCCTGGCTCCATTGTTTCTGGACATAATCCCGGGCAAGTCACTTAACTTCACTGGGCTCCACGTGTGCCAAACAGATCGTGGGGCAGCCACAAGCCACGGTGAGAATGTAATGTCACTACGAACGAGAAGTACTAAGTATCAAGTATGAGCTCAGTAACAGTTGCTGTGCATGCGCCGGCGCGTACACACCCACTTCAAGTGCAAGTTCATCCTTTGTCACTGCTTAGGATATGAAACTTATCTTATGCACACTGTAACGAATACACAACTGCAGTCCTGGGGAGAATATCGCACTTTAAATGTGGGATGCATAGACAGCAAAGACACAAGACGCATCCTACCGTTTCTTACCAACACGGATCAGCTCCTCATGCACTGGACAAACGTCTATCTTCACGGTGTTAATAATCAACAATATTGTACTAGCCAAGTGGTCTGGGCACGTCTTTAAACACGCACATTAGGGGGACAGAGAGCTCCATCTTTCTCATAGGGGGGAGCGGGTAGATTTGAACTGCTGATCTTTGGGCTAGCATTCCTCCACTTTCCCCAAAGTGTTAGTGGAACTCCTTTTAGGTAAGACAAGAGCATTGAAGAAATAAACTTTCAAAGCACGCATGCGGATTTGCCTGGGGCAACTTTCCTGCAGAAAGGCCTCTAAAGTGCTCGGAGCAAGGATGTCACTGTGAGGACGGAGGCGCCCGACTCAAGCACAGGGTATTTTAATTCCCCCAACAATTCACAAATGAATTAGGTGCGGCTCCGTCTTATGTACTATGGACCGGTTGGCGGGAGGGACTGGTCCCTGGAGGAGGAGGGTCAGTGAAAGAGGGAGAACCGCAGTCAGACGGACGGACGCTGCGGCTGCAACAACGGGCTCACAGCCGAGGGACAGCAGCAATGTGGGGAACGATTCCAGCAAATTCCACACTTCCACCAACGTCTGGCGGCCTCCTCAAATAACCAAGGACCGGGAGGGTGGCGCAGGACGGGTGACAGCCCTGTCGTGGACCCACAATGGACTCGGTGGCACCTAACCAACGCATGGAGAGATCAGGGCGAGAATCGGTTTGCAATGGAGTAAGAGAGAAAATGTACAAACACCAACACAAACACGTCAATCTGTCCTGAGCTGACTGAGGGCTCGTTTGTGAGCCCCGGGGCTCGGCACGATTTCTCTGTACGGTGCCAAACTCCAACAATATTGTCATGGTGGGAGAGGAATTTCTCACAAGCGCTAACAAAGGCAGAAGGTCATAAATAGACCCAGCAGGGCCGCCTTGTCAGTTCTCATTATGAGCGCTCCAGGCACGCGCTGTGGGCTTCTCAGGTTCATTTCCGTGTACCCGTGCAGCCTCCTCACATCCATGGCCTGTAAAGAAAAAGGCCCCTGGCCTCCCGGAGAAAAAGACGGGAAACGTTAAGGGAGGGGCAGGTAAATAAAGGGGATGGGGGGGCAAGGCCGGGGGCAGAGGGGGCTTGACGCTTCCTGGGACTGGACAGGCGACACCCCTGCACAGTGACCCCTGAGAGGCGGTGCTCCCACCACACAGGCCTGGGCAGGTGCAGCTGGGCCACCGGGTTGTAACCAGGAAATAACTCAGTCATTTCGCAATCCGCAGTCAACCCTAGTTCGCTGAAGGTTGTGAACGAGTGACAATAAGAAAGAGCATTAGTGATGGGAAGGGATGCCGATTTTTGGCACTTACGGAAAAGGAACACTTCTGATCTTTAAAGGTGGGCACACCCTTTGCGTAAGGCAAGAAGAGCCCCTCTGAGTCCAGGCCAATGCCTATTAATGAAATAGATTTCATAATGAAATAATTAGTAAAGGAGCCACTCATCTCAACTAAGTCTTAATTTCATGTCCTGCAGCCTACGCAGAGCAGAGAATTAACGCTTCTAATAATCCCCATACAGATATCAATTCAAAAAAGAGCTGATACTTGATTCCATTTTCTACACATCCAAAGAAAAGATGTATACTTTTCTCATACAACAAGGTGCCACCTCTCTCCTTTCAAAGTGGGTGGAATTAAAATGTAAAACAAATACAGTCTGTGGTTCTTAAGAACAAGCAAGACAGACGTCAGAAAACAATGTCGAAAAAAGATCTTTCCTAGTGCCACTATCGGAGAGCCAACCGGATTCAAACACGTTGCCACACTTCCGTCTAGTCTTTTTTTCTTAAGGATCGTTAGCCAAAGAGCAGGAATACGTGTGCAAAAATAAACATGGTGTCAGCTCACCTGCCTGCCGTCCTCTACCACGAAAATAAACATTTTTGTGTCTCAGCTGATTGTGAATTCCATTTGCATTTTTTCCCCCGGTAAACGGAACTGTAATTTTGAAACCTTCGAGTAAGATTTTAGAGAGCAAGGCAACATTCGGAGAGGAAAACATGTACCATTTTGCGTGGTTATTCAGCCGGCCTCCGAAGCTGATGTGTTACAAAGCAAGGTGTTTGCAGAATGACCCTGCCCTGGCCTGCAGCCCCTCGCTGCCCACCACTCATGATTCTTAGTGTCAAGCTGACGTCGAATGCTTCGCAGAGGAAATGCTCCTGTTTGCTTTAGACACTGGCAATTCACACAGTGTTCTCAGCATTCACACAGGACTGCCCTTGAACAAGACAGCATTACTGGAATGAGGCTCATGGGCTCATGGAGAAGAGGGGCGAGGGGAGGGGGAGGTTTGGGAGCAGCAGGGAATTGTGAGAGGAGTCTCACTTTGCGAGGGGGGAGAGGGGGAGAGTGGATTTTGCTAGAGAACGTTTCTGAAGCACTAAGCAGCCACACACACACTGTAGCCAACCCGAGCAATGAATGGTGTTGAATTTGCCAAATTCTGCGAACATCCTAGCAATTCTTATTTGATGAAGAGCTTCACCGCCCGCAATGTGTCAGCTTTAGGCCTTCGAGGGCCTACACCAGAACTGTGCTGGTTCTGAGAAGCCCAGAAGGCAGGGTTGCTATATCTGACATGCTCAGGGACTTGAGCCAACCTGACCCTAATATTAACCAAACGGAATCCCATCAAGGCTTAGGGTGACTAGTAGATGTCCAGGGGTTGCCGACTCAAGTATGGACACAGCACACAGCCTTTCAGATTAAGCTAGAAGCAAATGTGAAGGAGTTTACAGGGCAGCATAGGCCCCCAGGCAGAACACGTGCCGACTAAAGACACATCATTGTGACCGGACGGCCACCCCTGATCCGCGAGTCTCAACGGTGAAGTCGAAATCCACAGAAGAGCCACAGGCAGGTCCCACGGACACAAAACACAGCAGACCATCCTCTTCCAGGTGTATCCTTTAACATCCCTTCTAAGGGCATGGAGAGCTTCATCTAAGAGCTGTGTGTGTGTGTGTGTGTGTGCACGCACGCACAAAAGAGCAAGTGTACAAGCATGCAAGTCGAACCCTATTTCTGTTAATGCTTCATCTAAGAGCTCAAAGGGTGTGAGAGAGCGAGAGAGCGCGCGTGCGCAAGAGCATACAAGCATGCAAGTCGAACCCTATTTCTGTTAATGTGCTGGGCTCCTCACCTCAAAGTCGGCCGTTTGAAACCAGCAACCGCTCTGTGGGAAAAAGAAGAGACTTTGTGTTCTCCTGCAGAGTTACAGTCCTGGAAACCCTGTCCTCTAGGGTCACTGTGAGTTGGAAACAACTGGATAGCAGTGAATGAAAGGTATTGTGTCACATTACACATCCCACTCTCAAAACCTCTGACTGCATTTAACCAGTGGAAGGACAAAATGCCGCCGGATGTCAGGTCACAGTTGAATCGTCATTGGCGGTGTCCAAAGGGATCTTCCACTTTTGGTTCGGGGCGACACCCACTGCTTTCTCTATTTCTTCAACATCTTGGACTTGCAGAAACGCACTTCCTCCACCTCCCTCTGGCTGAGTGCCAACAGCTGTGGTGCGCAGGCTCATCAACAGACATCCCAGGACAACCAGCTCACGTGGCACCCTGAGCACACACATCCTCCTCCCCCAGGGCCACGACTGGGCAGGAAGCCTGCTTCCAATTCGGCCGAGGGTCACGCACTCAAAGGCATCCAGCGAGCAGCGCGGGTGAAGAATGCTGTGTGAGGCGAGCAGCCTGTCTCACTTAAACCGATAAAGCACTGATTTGTTCTTTCTTGTCTGCTGACTAGCCCAGGATCCACAAGGATGAAGCTGTGGAGAGGCCAACTGTGCAGGCAGGCTGCTCGGGGAAATCATCACCCACGAAGCCAACCATCTGTGATCTAGCACAGTTCTCCATCGACAAGGAATCTCTGTTGCAATGTGCTATGATAAGTCATTTACTTCACAGCGTTCCGAGTTCTAAAGTGCCTGTAATTATTTTAGGTCTTAAGCAGATGCGGGGCAGCACAAACTGAATTTAAATTCCTGGAGCAGTTGACTGTGGAATTACCTGTACCCACGGAAAAGCTAAGGGCGTCTGGTGGCATCGCGGCTCTGCAGCATGGACCCACCAGGGCCGCCTCTGCAGAAGACTGGCCTTCGGCTCCCCTAGTCCCGGATACCCATGGGGCCATTCATTCACCACTGCCCGATGGGGCCTCCGTGCGCCAGCATCACTTTGATGGCATCGAGTTTGCTCTGCTTTGCCTTGGGTATTTATTTATTTTTGGGGAAGGAAAAGCTGCCAGGGATGATCCCCAATTACAGACAGAAGGACACACGGAAGAAGAGTAGGTGGGACGGGTGAGGAATGGCCAAAATGAGTGACCACAGACAGTGGGAGAAAGGAAGAGAAAACCACGGGGGCAAAAAACCAAACTCGCTGCCACGGATTTCAACTCACAGTGGCCCTACAGGGCAGGGCAGCACATCCCTGTGGAGTTCCAAGGCCAGACAGACATCCTTAGAGGTGCAGACACCTTATGCTTCTCCCACTGGGGAAACTTGTGAGTTTGAAGCACTGGCCTTGTGATTTGCCCCCTGCGCCACCCACCATAACTCCTTGAAGGGCACAGAGGCGCTGCATAATACATACAAGAAGCATTTACATACTGTACCTTCTGGACTGGTGTTTCCCAAAGCGGGCACCCACTGGCATGATCCAGCAGGGCTGCAAAAGCGCTTAACCCTGGATGACATACTGCAGGACAAATCTCTTTAACTGCGGGGGACGGGGGCTGAGTCCTTTTCTCTCCTTTGAAAAGGGGCTGTTGGCCAAGTAAATGTGGGAGCCAATGTTCCAGGTGAGGCATGGTTGAGCCAGTCAACGGTGACCGCTGGGAAAGAAACCTAGAACAGCAGACGAGGGCAGATCTGGCATCCGATGGGCACGAGTGAGGATTCTAGCCCGTCACTGTTGGGCACAACAGGACAGCACTGCAGACACACAACTTAGGTAGGTGGCACCTTTGTAAGAGGAAACAAAAGGCACCCCAGGCACCCCCTCCCTGGGCAGATGCAGCCCCACGGAGCCTGGGGTGGGGGTAGTAGTGGGCAGAAGCCCCTTTCTCAGGAATGAGGAGGGGCAAGAAGACCCTACAACACCCCACAGTCTGCACTACCACTGCAGCCAGCCAGGCCCTCCCTGCGCCCAGGAGGGGCTGAGAGCGCTGGATGGTGAAGAACAGGTCGGAGCAGTGTCTGGGGTCTGAACTAGGGGGTCACCTCTCATCTCACTGATTATCAGTCACCACGTGTCTTCTCCAAGTGACCGCCTGTCTCCACCGATGACCTGGTATGAGTGTTCTCCCGTTTTTGTTGATTGGGATGTGAGCTGACCCAGAGTCAAAATGCACCCAGTGCCAGCTGCTGATCCTGAGAGCTATTCCTCACGCCATTTCATCCGGTAAGCCGCCATGTCCGTGTCCCATTTTATACAGTAGGTAGGCGGCTCAGAGGGGCAGGTGGCCCAGACCTCACAGCCGCCCCTGGTGGGTTTCCAAGACTGTCACTGTTTGTGGGAGTAGAAAGCCCAGTCTTTCTCCGGTGGAGCTGCTGGCGGTTTTGAACTGCCAACCATGAGAATCGCAGCCCGCCGCCTACCCACACCACAAAGGAAAGCCACTAAGAACGAGGGGGAGTACTTTTCAATGTTTTCTGATTAAGAGATTCACTATCTTTCTACAAGAAGAATCACTTACCCATCCATGTGCGTCTCTTTGCTCTCTCGGCAAAGTCTTAGTTCTGCTTGGATGGAAAACGAAAATCTCCCTACTGCAATTCCCTTCTAGATCCCCGGTTGAACCAGAAGTGGAAAAACACCAAGCGGACGAGAGGACCACCACAAACCCAGACAGAACCTCCCTGTACCACCCATGACACCACCGTGCAAGCAGTCTAGCATCGGCCTAGAAATGCCACGAAAACTCTCTTCACCTGGATAATTAATGACAGTTACACTCCAAGACTAATGTGTGCTCCTGTTTTATAGTTAGTTATCAGAAAGAGGTAGTTAAAATCCTGAAATTGTATCCAGCCATTAGAAAACAGAAGTAAATTATGGAGGAAGACCAACAACGGTGTAGACAGGAACTGAAGTCGGACGTTCCTTCCTTGCTGGAATTCCTGGAGGAACGTGGAGTAACTGATTTTGGACGCAGAGGGAAACCACAACACGCAGAACAACCATTTCTTCCGAGACACCTATTGTTTCTAGTGCTCCTTTAATAGCCAGCTATGTGAACGAATAAAGACTCACGGTGCACGCACAAGCCCCAGAAACAAGGCTTGTGTCTCCTTGGTGCAAAACTCCTAAGGTTGTCAAGCGGAGAGGGAAGATTTGTCTCCTGCAGTGAGGTAAATAGAGAGTGGTTTCCTGTAACGACTTGTGCTTATTTGAAACCTTACTGACTTCTACAGAGGACAGGGGGTTAACAAATGGGGGGTGAGGAGACACCATTGGAAAGGGCCCAAGAGGGCATCCAGCACTTTCTGAACTGACTCTATACAAAGGGGACTCATGTTGAGAACAGGTAGCAAGCTCAATGCTGGTAATTAATGCCCTTCAAAAACAAACACACCGCCATCCCATCGAGTCCGTTCCTCTGCACGGAAACGCGGTAAGGCAGAGGTTCTCAATCTTCCTCAAGCCGTGACCCTTTAATACAGTTCCTCATGTGGTGGTGACCCCCAACCATAACATTATTTTTGTTGCTACTTCATAACTGTCATTTTGCTACTGTTATGAATTTTAAGGCAAATATCTGATATGCTGGATATATTTTTATTGTTACAAATTGAACATAATTAAAGCATCGTGATGAATCTCAAAAACAATATGTAATTATATATTGTGAAATATTTATTCTAATTAAAAATATATGAAATTTTTCTTAAAGCAAGGTGTAGCATGGGTCGGTCTTCACACAGGGTACTCCTATGTGGGCGGACCTGCCTGTGGGCAGACCCGCCTGAAGATGGACAGAGGAGCGGTGTCTCGGTTCCTAAGATCATCAGAAATAGGTGTTTTCTGACGGTCTCAGGCGACCCCTGTGAAAGGGTCATTCGACCCCCAGGTTGAGAACCGCTGCTGTTAAGGCAAAGTAGAACTGCCCCTGGGCATTACAAATAATTTAAATCTTTACAGGAGTGGACAACCTCGTCTTTCACCTGCAGAGCCGCTGGTGGGCTCGAACTACTGACCCTGTGCTTAGCAGGCGCGTGCATAGCCCATTATGCCACCAGGGCTCCTTTTGAATTTGAGACAATGGTGGCATAGGCATTTGGCATGACAAGGGAGGAAAAAGGCAGGACGGAAAACCATCTTCCAGGCTTTAATCCATGAGGTCAACACAAACATGCACGAAGCTCTCGAGCCTTCTCCCTGAATGTATGACCTGCTGTCAGGGCAGCAGGAAGTCCAATTTAAACAGCAGTTCCTACAGGTAGTTAATGGCTTGGCCCCTCCCCCTGGTATCTCGGTCCAATTCTCTAATGATTTCCCTGCAGGGTTCATTTACCAGTTCTGAGTCAAAGACCAACATGCTTGTGGAATCCCGGGCCGATTCACCCAGAGGTCGATGTAGTTGAACATAACTGTACCATAAAGGGACCTGTCAGCAATAAGATGTACTTGAACATAAAGGGACCTGTCATCCATAAGATTTTTGTCCCTGAATCCTGAATTGCAGGAAGTGTACGGCACAGAATCATCATTTACATGATCAAGTCCGTAGGTAACAGGACGTACGGATCAATGTCCTGTGATCTTGGTATACTCAAACCATGTCATTAAGTCGGTTGCTTACGGTGAAGAACCAGTAATACTCAGAACTAAAGTAATCCTGTTTTCTGTATTGTCTTAGTTTGTTAAGAGAAAGAGTAATTTTTTACTTAAAACTAAATTTATTCTTTTCAACTGTGTAATAGACTGACTTGCAAATGATTTTTTTCCTTTTTTTTTTGTAATGTTTGGTAGTTTGAGTGAACTATGCCAATTAGAAAATGAAAATTCTTACAGCTGGGCCAATAACAGCATTATAATAAATGGTGAAGACGTTGACCTCATCGAGGATTTCATTCTCCTTGGATGAATAATCAGTGACCAAGAGCGCTGCAGTCAAAATATCAAATGATGCACTGAAACAGATCCACCTGCTCAGAGTCCTCAGAGATGTCGCGCTGATGGGGATGGTGTCCCTGACTCAAGCCCTGGTATTTCCAATCACTTCAGATTCGTGGAAAAGCTGGACAGTGAGAATGGAAGACTGAGGAAGTGGCACTTTCGAATGGTGGTGCCGGTAACCAAAGGAATGAACATGCTTATTTCAGGGGAAGTGCAGCCTTTGAAGCCAGGATGGTGAGAGTTTGTCTCATTTACTTTGGGCATTCTTACCTGGAGGAGGACAACCTGCGTGATAAAGCAGAGTCAGACCAAACATAATAATGACTGCTAGTGGCACTGTGGGCTATTATTGAGGTCAGCGGTTCGAAACCACCAGCCACTCTGTGGGAGACAAACCAGGCTTTCACTCCAGTGAAGAGTTGCCATCTCGGACACCACAGAGGCAGTTCCTTCCCCGCCTCATAGGGTAGGGTCACTCTGCGATAGAATCGCCTTGATGGCAGAGAGTAAAGGTGGCACAGACCCGGGCATTGCTTGGCCCTCTTATATAAAGGTGCTATCAGTTGGAGCCCATCCAACACCCCACCATAGTAAACACTGAAGCTGGTGCAAATGCTTTATTTGGATTGGGAGACAAAGTCCTTTCAAGAAGTGTATGCATCTCCTAATAAAAGAAGAAAAGGCAAGCGATCCCCTCTGTTTCAGTTGTGTGTTGTGATTGTTAGGTGTGTGTGATTTGTTAGGTGCTAACAAACAGCGACCCTCCGCCCCACGACACGAAATACCGCCCGGCCTGTGCCACCATCGCCGTCAGTTCTCCTCATGGGTGGTCTTCCTCTTCCTCGCTGCCCCGCTACTTCACCCAGCAGGACGGCCTTCCCCCAGGACTGGTCTCTCCTGACAACACGTCCAGACGTATGAGACAACGTCTCACATGGCCATGTGCAGACACAAAGCGGGGGGAGTGAGAGAGAGCGACAGGGACGCAGGGAGAGGCGTCGGAAGAGGAGGAGAAGGAAGACTTGTGAAGCGAAGGGAGAGAGTCAGAGCACACAGACCGAGTCTGGTGAAAATACGATGGCTCCCTCGAGAGAGCTGACCAGCCAGACCAGCCAGAAATGGGAATGCAGAGCAGACGCCTGACTTAGGGGACAGGAGGCAGGGTGGGGCCCAATGGCCTTCAGCCGCTACAGAAAGAGCAGCACTTGGAAGTCTTTACAAGTCTGGCCAACGCGGAGCATGTTCTGCTTGACTGCGTTGGGTTGGAACTGGTGAACGAGAATGGCTGGAAGCAGAGACTCAAGCGGATCGACATCCTCGTCCCCTGTGGCCATGAACAACTTCCTCGAAACAGAAGGGCACTAGCGGTCTGTTTCTACGGCAGCAGAGAAGCAGTGCGGCCTCTCCAGACGGACCCTGCTCAAGGAGCTTTCTAGAGACACGAGCGTTGGAGGCTGTCACAAAACAAAAGGTACCATGAAAAATTTCAAAATAAACAAGTGACGTAACTATGGATACAAAGGCTTGGTGAATACATTTATGGCTACTGTTCATCATTGCTTGGAAGAAGTATGAAGTTCCCTGAAAGACCAAGGCCAACTCCCAGGTGAAGAAGCTCTATCTATGGCCAGAGCCGATGTACTGACTTAGCTCATGAAAAACTGTATTAAGCAAACAAGGGCTGATGGGCCATAGACGGCTGGACAAAGAATGGTCTACATGATAAAGCTCATACAGG
The DNA here is from genome assembly GCF_000313985.2 of Echinops telfairi. Classification (NCBI taxonomy): domain Eukaryota; kingdom Metazoa; phylum Chordata; class Mammalia; order Afrosoricida; family Tenrecidae; genus Echinops; species Echinops telfairi. The sequence goes on from NW_022107431.1 coordinate 10,668,911, forward strand.
AGAGAACCCAGGCCCACAGGCACCACAGATTAGCATACACTAGCATGGTACCCTTCCTGTGGAGGGAGAGGGGTCAGACTCGTTTAGTCCGAATACCACAGCCTTCAAATGTTTGAGCTAATCACCCCAGATTCTGATACCAAACGAGCAAGGCAACCCTCTCCTGGGTAGACCTGCTTCCGGGAGACATCCCTCTTGCCAAAGAGGCTGGGCAGTGAGCCTTCTCCAGAAAAATGGCTCCCCAACTCTTGGGAGTCTTCTGGTAACCCAGCTTTCTGAGCTTCACAGAACAGAGAGCCGAGCCCTGGAAGCGAGCTCATTTGCTAATGCCGTGTCACCCTGTGGTGAATCATGAAGAATTGAAATTCTCCTGGGCCACGCCCTGGCCGTTTGGAAGTTCTAGAAGGAATAGATTGCTAGGTAACTCTATGCATAACCAGCCACTAAGTAAGATTATGAAGTCTGATGTTATCAGGAGTACATTGAATAAAAGCTGCACATTTTATACAGATCTTGTTAACGCTCACATGCCTGGTACGCTAATATACGATCTTTCCCTCCAGCAGCCTCGAGCCTCGGCTGAGAGGAGGCTCAGTTCAATGAACGTGGCAGAGGCAAACCAAGGGATGCCACTATCCTCGAAACATAGTTAACCGAGGGCAAAACGGCCCTGGCGACAGAGCACCTTGCTGAAGGGGAACAAGCGCTGGTCTTTTCTTACCAGCTGCTCGCCCGATAGCATCAGCTCCTGGAGCTCTGTGCCTGCGGTTCTGGGGCAAGCACGTACATCGCGTTATCTCCCAACACTGGCTGCGCGTGGCTCTCACAGGCTCCCTGGCATCGTCTCTGTCTTGGGAATCCTCGAGGGGGCACCAACTCACGCGAACCCAGGTGACGGAGTAGAACTGCCTCACAGGTTTTCTGTGCTGCAGCCTTGATGGGACCCTCATCTTTCTTTCTCCTGTGGAGCTGCCGCGGGGTGCGGGTGGGGGGCTTCCAGCTCCCAGCCTATAGGTGAGCAGAGGAGCACGCAACCAGTGAGTCTCCTGGGCTGGAATGAGAGTGTCCTGGGCTTCTCCTACTAGCATGGACTGGGACAGCTCCTGGGCTTCTCCCTGTAGGAATGCACACCCCTACTGTTCACTCTCAATTGAAAAACGCACTGCACTGAGTTGATTCCAATTCACAAGTGACCCTGTGGACAGAGTAAAATTGCCCCTGTGGGGCACTTTCCACTAACCACTCTACCATGGAGCTGATTCCAGTTCTCGGGAGTAGAAAGCCTCCCCTTTCCCCCTCAGGGCGGCTGGTGGTTTTGACCTCGTGCTGCGCAGCCCAAGGCGCAACCCTCCTCCTGTGCCACCAGCACCCTTCTTGTTGGTTGGCTGCTGGGAACATGACAGCGGCGGGCAGGTGTAAGAAAGGCTACGTGTGGGCTTCTCCATTTCACTGGGATAGTGTAAGAAACACAAATGGGATTCATATATGGAAACACGGTAGGGAGAGGATCTAATTAGCTATCTTCTCCTTTATTTTTTCATCTATTGTTTAGAGATTGGCACCAAGCTGGACATATCCTTGGTGCCCCACATGGGCACGTGAGTTGTTGATAAGATGCCAGGCACCCAATCAAATGTGGGTGCTTCCGAGAGACAATGAGTAAGATTTAAAAAAACCCAAGTATGTGTCACCAGTGGTAGTTAAAGATGCTAAGGAAATGTAAGGAAGTTGGTCTGACGCTGCCTCCTACGAAACCTTTCAGTGTTTAGAAATCCAGGCAGAAGAACTTAATCTAAGGTCCAGAATGGTGGTGGCCTTACAGTTCTCAGCCATCCAGGAAGGTCCAGGTACAATTCCTGGTGTCCTAAGTCCAATTTACTCGGAGACCCATTACAGTTTGTAAGCAACAAACTGGACAAGTTCTTCCCTTCTTCCTAACTCTATACAGAGAAAGCTCCCAAGCGAGGGATTTAACCAGAGAATTGTTTTCACATCCATGTGAACAATCACAGCTAAGATTCAGTCACACAGTCAGCCTCAGGATGGAATAATAGCCTAACTAAAAAACCAACCTCATGGCCACCGAGCCAATTCTGACTCACAGCGACCTTACAGGACAAGGTCGAATGGCTCCCCTGGGTTTTTGAGGCTGTAACTCTTTATGGGAGTGGAAAGTTTTGCCTTTCTCCAATGACTGTCTAATGCAGCAGGGGCCCTCAAACTTTTAAAGCAGGGACAGGTCACTGTCCCTCAGACCCATTGGAGGGCTGGACTACAGTTAAAAAAAATTATGAACAAATTCCTATGCACACTGCACATATCTTATTTTGAAATAAAAAACTAAATGGGGCAAAAACACCCGGCGGGCCGGATAAATGTCCTCGGCAGGCTGTATGTATCCCGCGGGCTGTAGTTTGAGGACGCCTGGTCTAATGGAACATAAATAAATCACCTACTAATATGAAAACTGTGAAACGATGCTAGGTAGAAGAAATCGGTTTATATCCATTGCTGCGTTTATACTGCTGATGAGAAAAAGAAGGCAAGCTACCCCATGGCCAAGGGGTGGCCCCACCGCCTTTGATCATGGAACCAGCACTTCCTCCTACCATGTGGGACGCTTCAGGTCTGTGCACTAGGTGAGGCTGGACGGACAGCCTGCAAGGTCTGTGCGGTCTCAGGCTGCTGTGCTTGCCCCGTCTCTGTCCATTTAATTTGAGGTTTTAGGGAGATGTGCTGTAGAAGCAGTAGCTCATAGGATAGCTGTTCCAGGGAGTTCAGTACCAATAAGAACCCAGCTTGGAATTCCAAGGGCCTGGTATAAAACACTCGTAAGGGGACTTCACTTGGTTTCAGGAGGCATCGGCAAAGGGGTACCAATTACAGAGAGGGTGGGGGAGAGCGATCAGCTCTAATAAATGTGTTTGAGTCTCAGAGCGCAGCACCTGTCTGTCTACACCTGCCATCTCCTCCAGCAGGCACGCCCTGTTCCAGACAGCCCCACTGCTGTGCAGGAATGGACGGAAAGCTGTTCCCTGATACACCGCTCTCCTGGAGCAGGCGCTGGCTCGGAGAAGCTGGACTGTCTGGAGATAATGCAGCGGTCGATGAGGGGCATTCCCTACATCTCACATAAGGATGATGACGCTGACACAGACCCACTGCCTCGCGATCTGCCCTGCCTGGCAACGGCGGCGGCACCATGCGCTCCTGTGTGGAGGCGCCGTGGGCCTCGGAACCCACGGGTGGGTGCGGCCTGGACCTGCAAATGGCTCCTTCCACACACTGCCGCTGCGTTCTCTCAACGGCCTACCAATCGGAAATAAAATCGAGCCCCGGCAACAAACCACATGGGCAACCGTGCAGGCTAAAATGTGAGGGGTTAGCACGCGTCTGTGAAACAGCCACTCGAGAGTCCGTACGGGCATGAAGAAAACAGGGGAAGCCCCCCGGCACCAACAACCCGGAGAGGCCAAGAGCACGCACACCTTTCCACGCTAGCGTCCCATAAAAAGGGACCAGCATCGTGCGCGCGGTGGGGGAGGGCCGTCCCACGGAATGGCTTCAATCCTGCATTCGACGCTCACCCGATTGCTGCGCTCTCATGCTATGCTACAGTCACTTCACCCCCACCCCCACCCCCCTTGACCCGCACTTAGTGCAAGACACACACGCAGAGGCACCCCAGGGGGCCTCTCGGCTGATGTTCAAAAGACACAAAACAAGGACACTCCAAATTGATGCACATTACGCTGCAGCTTGGGATAGAGCCTGAACGTAAGAGGCAACACATCATCACAAATATTATCTGCAAATACCAACCACTCCTTGAAAGAACACATTTCTGCCCGGAGGAGCAGCGGGGCGTGCCCTCGTAGGAGACTGTTATACACAGTTCGGCCCTGATGCTATTGGCTGAACGCTGACCCACGCACTCCGTACGACTTAAATGGGCGCTGCGGGCTGCGGCTCCGTTGTGTCTGCTGCTGGCCGCGGCTTCAGTTTAGGGCACGACTTCCTTTATTTCGCCTTTTCCACAACCACACCAAAAAAAAAAAGAAGAAAAGAAACCTCATTTCTAATTCATCCGCTCGTTCAGCTTAACCTCTCTTCTCAGCAATTAAAGCACTCTTCACATCCCTCATCCATCACACAGCCAGCTAAATAATGCATTGCGTCCCCCACTCGTCTTTTATCATCCCAAATGACAGGTATTAGCATATCCCCCAGTCAATTACAGTGTAGCAGAATAATCACAGCATAATTGGGCGCAAGCCACTCTAATCACCAGCCCTGCGAAGGCGAGGCACGGACACTGGGCGGCAGTTCGTAGGGCCACGCTCTCGTCCATGCCCCTAGCCCCCCACTGGCCCACCGCCACTTCCTTCCTCGGACAAGTCCTCTCGTGGGAGGCCAGCGAGGCTGCATGTGTGCGTGGAAGGCGGGCGCGGCCTGCCCTGCGCACACGCGTGTTTGCAATAGCGGGGCAGCTGGGGGGTGCGCGGACTGTGAGATCGCACTCGGGGGAGCCCCGCTGCCCGTCGGTGAGCAGCAAGTCATTTTCTGGAGATGCTCCCCCCCACCCCCACCCCCAGGGCCCTCTCCCCAGCCCTGTAGCAAGGCACAGGAAAACGCTCGGCAATTTGGGTTAGCTGTTTTTGCATGCTGTTGGGGGGTGCCAGGGAGGCGACTTCCCACCATCCGTGTTCTTTAAAACACGCACCTGTGTCAGGTATCCTCTAATGGCTCCCCCAATTGCCCATTTACCTTGGGTGGCATTTTAGAATCCCTATTGGCCTTCTTAAACCACAGCAACTACAATGATTTATATATATATATATATATCATGTGTTTAAAAACAACAACAGGATTATGACAGAAATACACGAGGGGGCTTCAGAGTGTGTGGGACAACTCCATGATCTCTTTGTCCATTTTTCTGAAGACTTTTAGAAGCCTACTTATAGCATGTGAGCCATTGGGAAGAAGAGAGAAAGACACAATTAAAAAAATAATAATCAAACATCCTGAGAAACGTTCGGGAAAAGAGGCTGGGGGGACTCTTGGGAGGCTACCTTGCAGGAGGTCACTGATCTGCCAAATGGCCTGTTCTCGTTGGCCAGTCCCCTGGTCGCCCGCTCCTCGTGAGACCCACACAACAATCAACCCCAAAATGGAGCGGAAATCTCACTGGGAGAGGCTGCGAGGAATTTCGTACACAACTGCCGGCAACTTCTGAGGGGGCAGCCCTGTGAAGGGCCACAGGTAGCCGGCTTCCCGTAGGCTGTAACCTGCTGTGTCTCTACCACCTCAGGCAGGAGGGCTATAAATCCCGAGACTTCCTTATCCTCCCTCATACCCATCACCCTTCTTCACGTACCCATCCGCGAGGAGCTGTGCTGCCGGCAGAAAACTGCCCAGCAGCCCACTGAGACCAGCACCCAGAGCTCCTGTTAGGCTAGGCAGGGGTGCTGCCCCCGCGGCACCGCCCAGCCACTCCACAGGCCCAAGGTCTTCACCTCCTCACCTGGGAGAGGGCACAGTAATTCCCAGCGGCAAGTCCCAGTGACCTGCAGGTGGGGACACTCTCTATGCCCGGTTGCGTGGACACCATGGCTGGACGGAAATGGACCAATTACACACCACACAACTCTGCTCGGTGACTCAGCAGTGGTCAAGGCAGGAGGGAAGCTTTGGGGGTGTGGGAGAAGAGGCACCACGGCAACTCGGGCGGGAGGTCAGCCCTAAGGGGTGTCTTCTGCAGGAGTCTGACGGTTTTCAAACCCAGCCCTTGTCTTAGTCCAGACTAGAGAAACAAATTCAGAGACACTCACCTGTGTATAAGAAAGAGCTTTATATACAAGACCAATTGAATATTGAGAAAACATTCAAGGCCAGTCCAGATCACATCCATAAGTCCGATATTAGCCCAGATGTCCGATACTAATCTATAAATTCCTCTTTAGACTCATGAAATACATGCACTTTCATGCATACATGCATGAAATACACGCCAAATGCAGGAAGATCACAGGACCAGTGGGTGGAAAGTCTTGTAGATCCAGTGGCGGTGGAAGCATCTCAGCGCTGGTGTGGGTCTCCACGTGGCTCCTCCAGCTCCAGGGCTCTAGCACAGCTCCATGTGTCTGGTCAACAGGAATACCTCTCAGAGAGAGAGTGTGTGTCCTACCTCCAGCAAGCTACTTATCGCTTTAGTGCCTCCAAGTGAGGTCATCAAGCTGCGACCTGATTGACAGGCTAAATGCTACCCCTTCACGCTGAATAGTCTCAAATTGACACCAGGTATGTCACTACCACAGGCCTCTTCAGACTCCCTGGGAAACCAAGGCCCTGACACCCTACGGCCATGTCTAAAAGTCAAGCATTCAAGACCGGCGTAAAAAACGGGTGTAGACACAACACATCGCCTGCCAGCCAGGTTCGCGCTTCCAAATCTTGCGATAGTTGAGTGAGACTACGAAACGCGTTGTTTGCATTAGTACTCCAAGAATTCTGCATGTGTTTTTGTTGGCGTGTCTTTGCAAACGTACCCACAGGATCCATTACTTCCCTTGTAAAATGGCAATTGTATTGCTTACTTGGGCATATCTGTTTCAGGTATTTATTGGTGATACATCTGGCATGTGAGGGCTGATGCAACAGGTCCGCCCTCCCCTTTCCCCTAATCTGATTTTTTAGCAATAATCTCCTAACACACAATCTTAATTCATACGAATGCTTCACTTGGCTCAAAGCGGCTTCCAACATCTTGGCTCTCTTAGCACCAGCCACTTGCGTGTTCTCGACTGACTTGCAAAAACTGACGTGGAAGGCAGGAGGGGGCTTTCACCATCCGAAGGCACAAAACTGGCTTTAAGAATCTGGCACCGGAGAGTGTCGAAAAGACACGCCACCAGAATCACCCTGGCTCGTGCCAGGAGTATTTCCTCTGCTGTTCTCCTCCGTAAATTCTTCAGCAGCTTGGTGGCGACAGGGGATGAGGCCACACGAACCCTCTGCTCGGAAATCTTCCAGGCCAGCCCTGAGACAGGCCTCTAATTACATGTGCACATCCCAATGAGCAGGTGTTTGAGGGGGTGGGGGCGACAGAGGAGAATATATGCATTCTTATTACCGCTGGAAAATTAAGTCCTCAAAACAGCGTGCCAGAATAATGTCCCCAGAGGAAAAATGGAGCCAGTCAAACTGTGGTGCACACCAGTGAAGACGCTTTCTTTCGGCAGGCTCCTCCCTCACGTCAAAGGGCCACTTTTGAGATGCTGCGCACCCAAGGCCATGCTCAATCCCTAAAGCCTATTTGCAAACACACACAAGTGTGACAAAAGCAGTCAACCCCCACTGTATTACGTGTGCTCCCCTCTGCTCACTCTGCTAAGGAGCCCTGGTGGGGCAACAGAGGCAGCTCTGGGCTGGGAGCTGCAAGGCTGGCGGTTCAAGCCCAGCCCCTGCTGGGGGGCAGCAGGAGCAGAAAGATGAGACTGGCTGGCCCGGGTAGACAGCCTTGGAGACCCTACAGCAGGTCACCTGCACGTCAGCACTGGACTCCAAGGCAGTGGACTAGGGCGTTGGGGTCATCTGTCACATTGCCATCTTCACCATCGTTGTGGCAAAAAGGCATCTGCGCAGACGCACCCGCTAGAAGCGGGGACAGACAGCAGGCAGACTGCATGCCGTCTAAAGTGCCGCCCCTCGGCCCCATCTGGCGGTGAGACCGGAAGCCCTCCTCCACCAGCACCCACTGGGCCAGAGACACGTCGGCGGTGCTCACAGCGTAAAAGCACATTCTAGACCCACGGCCCTGGTCCTCCTTGGGTTGGTCACATGGCCTGGTAGGCACCTCCATGCCAGCTCAACCCCACAAACGCCGGATGATCTCCCCATAACGCACACCCTCCAACAAGAACAGACAACTTTCCAGGGCGAAACACGCTTCTCGCGATTGACTCCTGACGGAAACCGGTGGGCAAGGAACCCACGTACACGGAGTGGAACCAGCGGGCGCCATCGCCAGCTGCGGGGCCGGGTTTTGGAGATACCAAGGCAGTTCGCGAATAAGGCTTGACCTAATACATAGTTGGAGAGGTGGGCGAGCCAGCAGCCACGGGCAGCGCTTGCCAGTCTGGATAAAGAGCGCCGGCCTGGGAGGCTGCTCTACTCTGCCACAAAACCACGCGTGGCACAGGCGGGCACTGTACCAGGCACCCCCTGCGCCCACCTCAGCATGCCAGGGCACCGCTCCTCTTGGAAAGAATCTGGGTCCCCATGGCCGTGGCTCGCAACCAGTCCAGGCCGCTCTGAAGCAGACCGGCGAAGCAGGGGAAAGGCAACCGGGGAGAGACAAGCACAAAACGGTATCTCGTCTCTTCACCGGGAGGCTGAGTGAGGGGCAAACAAGTCCACGCGTTCGTTCCTCTCTTCTCCAGAAGAGACCAGCACAGCAGGGAGACAGGGCAGAGCGGCCGATGAGGGCGGGTGGAAGGCTGGGTCAAGGGAATCCAGGAGGCGGGTGGAATTTTCCAGCCTGGAGCGTTTGAAGGACCTCAGTGACACCTGGAGAGCCCCTTGCCAGCGGGACAGAAGGAAGACGGGGCCAGCGGGTCTGAGGGACGTTCTCAGGGTCACGCCGTGCGCAGGGCGGCAGAGGCCTGGGCCCTCCATGGCAGAGCAGCAGGCAGAATGTGGCCGCACGCTCGGCTCGCAGAAAGTCGGAAATTAGGTCCGGCCCCGCCAGCTCGGCAGTCACGCCTCTAGCTGGCCTCTGAGGGCCCGGCCAGTATGTCTCCTCCTCAGCTTTAGTTTCTGCGGCCTCACGGGCTTTCAGTCAGATTCCTCTTTGGACCGAATTGGAAGAGAAGCTAAAATGCCCCTTTCAAAGATCACTAAGCATAATAAGCCAAATCCTATCAGAGTATTACAGGTGACCATAAATGGGGCATTTTCCCCATCCATCTTTCCAGAATAAGCAGAAAACAAACTTGTTAAAACCAAGCGTCCGTGTGCGTGAGCCGCCACCAGATGGCAGCCGCAGAGCAGGGAGTTTCTAACAAAAGAGGGCAGGGACTCACGTGGATTCCGGACTCGAACTGGGAAACTGCTCTGGACTGTGTGTCTGTTTTTGCCTCCCAGTGTTTCCCTTCAAGAAGAAATGCCCCGTAGTTTTTAATGGAGAGCCAGTGACCGGAACCATAAAGATTGAACAGTCTTTTCCCTCCTTGAAGATCCTACTAGAGTCTTTACTCAGTCGAAAATTTCAGCAGGCAAAGGCAAGGCCTCCATGCTACAAAAAGACATGTGCTCCTTAAGCTATCAACTCCCCAAAAAGGAAAAAATGTTTGCTTTTCAACCAGAGACTAAACCCAACTCCCGGCCACGGAGTCAATTCCTACAGGACAGGGTAGAATTAACCCCTGTGGGTTTACGGTCAATCTGTACAGAAGTTGAAAACGTCATTGCTCTCCCTCAGAGCGGCTGGTGGGTTCAAACCACTGACCTCGTGGCTAGCAGCCCAAATTGCCACCAGGGGGCCTGCCACTCTTAAACCATCCTTACGCTCACACCCACTTCCAGAGCTAACCAAGTAAATTCACTACAGAGAGAGAACCAGCGTTCAGTTAGCTTTACTGGGGAGAGGTTTGCATGTATGTATCTCTCTAAAACACACACACACACACACACACACACACACACACACACACACGAATGGCCCTGGAAGCGCAGCCAGAATGCTCCTTAGAAGCAAGGACGAGTGAGACTCCTTCTTTCATTCTTCGGACATCTTCTTAGGAGAGATCAGTCCCTGGAAAAAGACATGACACCTGGTAGCAGAAAGACGCTGCCCCTGGACAAGATGGACGGACACAGTGGCCGCAGCGACGGGCTCTGAGTAACAATGCTGAGGACAGAGCAGGGCTGCGGGGTGGTCCGCTCTGTTGCAGGCAGGGGTCCCGGGAGTAGGATCTTGGGTGTTTCCAAATGCTGGATACATAACATGCCGTCTTTAATGTGGTGAGGTTTATAAAGGACAAACATCTTTATCGGCACCATCACATCAGGCCAAACAAATGCTCCAACCCTGAGATACTAGAGTGACCCTACGCGTGAGCCCAGGCAAATGAATGAAGCCCTGATCCATTTGAAGAGCCTTCACTATAAGGACACCCACACACACACAACTGTATGAGCCTTTGAGCTATTCAACTCGCAAAACCTAAAGAGAACTGTCATCTTTATTATATATGTTTTTTGTCTTTTCTTTAGAATACTGCATTAGAAAAACAAATGCCTTCTTGTTCTAATCCTGTTTCCTTATTAATTAAAACGAAGGCTGTTTTAATCGTGAAATTAGGGTACACGCAAACATCCCCAGCCAAGCCCGAATCCTTGATTTTCTGGATCAGGGCTACCCAGGAGAACTTCTGCAAGGGTGGGAACGTTTAATGTGTGCAACGTAGCCACACGTGGCTACAGAGACGTGGCTGGTTCCACTGAAGAAATAAGTTTCCAGTTTCATTTAGATCTAAAGAGCCACTTGTGGCTGGTGACGATCCCACTAAACAGCACAGTTCTAGGTGACCAAAATGCACAGCGAGAAGTGCTGAACAGCCGAAAATCTCCTGGACGTTCCAAACAGACTACATCAAAACAGACTTTTAACACAATTCAAGCTGGAATTCTGTGAGTGAGACGGGTCAGTAGCAAAGGAACCCTCCCACTCTTCCCAAAGGCTGGTTTGTCTACAATGCTGCCAAGTGGTCACTGGGCAATGGGCGGCCTGTTGTTTTGTGCTGGAGCGCCAGTAGTGCAGCGGGTCACACGCTGAGCTGCTAAACACAAGGTCAGCAGTTTGAAACCACCAGGCACCCTAGCCTGCAGGAGAGAGATGAGGGAGATGCTTTCTACTCCTGCACCGTTACAGCCTAGGCCTTCCTCCGCCACTCAAGTACTCAGCAGCTCCACGCGGACAAACAGCAAGCAATTACCTCCCGTGGCTTAGGTGGGCAGGACGGAAACAGAGCTACTTTCCCTAACAGATTTCAAAACATAGTCCAAACGGGCCTCATACCCCTGCCAACCACGACGTCCAATTTTTTCACAATTAAAAAAATCTCTTACACAAAAACCAAACAAAAGGGGGAGAGGGTAGTTCCCATTTAATTTTATTAGAAAGTATATTCACAGGTGATGAATTCTTTTGCTACTCATGGCTTTATAAGTCCAACTGGAATTTGATTCCATTCTGTAGACCACAACAGAATGATGCAATTAAGGCAACTGCCACCGGGAAAAAGCAGCAGTTAGTTGCTTCTAACTTATGGGGCTCTACGTGCTTCAGAGAGTTTGCGCTGCTCGAGAGGGGTAGGAGGGCCGGTTTGATGCCATTTTTCCTGAAGATTCCCAGTCAACCAACCAAAAAGCCAAACCCCCCATGCGCGCTCACAGCGACCCGGTGAGACGGGGCTGCGCCTTTGAAGGGTTCTGAGAGTGAGAGCCTTTAGGGGACAGACGGCCTGTCTTTCTCCTACTGTGCGCAAGCAGCACACGTAAAAAGAGGCATACATTAAACTCTTAGTTTTCAATACTTTAAAGCTTAGCTAAGCTTGTCTCACAAACAATCACACACTGTAGTGCCTAAAACAAATGCCAAAAATTACTGCCCGAAGAGCGGAGACGTCTAGGCGAGGAGAAAGAAACCCAGCACGCACATTTAGAAGTGGAAGCTGTATCCAGACTGTGAACCACGGAGGAAAAATAATGAGCTCCTGACATTCTGCCTTCGAATCCCACACTGCCAGTAATGAGCTGCGTGCCCCTGGAAACAAGCAGCCCTTTGGCCCTCAGCCCCTCCCTCCCTAACAGGGGGAGGCCGGTTCTCACGGAGGGACGGTGTTAGTCAAGGCAGCAACGCGGGAAGAAGGAGATTGGAAAGACGATGAACAGAGGGCCTGGTGATGAGGGTAAGAGAAAATGCCTAGCTGGGTTTAATTCTCCTGGAGACCCCCAGGCCTCTGGCTCCCAGGTGACTCCGAGGCAGGGAGACCTGGCGGGCACAGCAGGACTGCCCCTCGGGTCTCCAGGGCATCATTCTCGTCAGATGCGGATCGCCCACCTTTCTTCGGCAGAGCAGCTTGCTGGGTGGGAGAAACGGACCTTTCAATTAGCAGTCAAACACTGGACAACTCCCCAACAGCGCTCTTTAAGGTCTAGCTCAAAGAAAAAGAAACAGCGTGTGTGTGTGTGTGTGTGTGTGTGTGTGTGTGTGTGTGCATGTGTGTCTACATGTGCATGTTTATGCGTGTGTGTGTGTATATATATATGTGCGTGTGTGTGTGCGTTGCAAAGATGCGCGGGGACACTGCCCTGCAGCTTTCACGTCCCCCCAGGGGTTGGTGACTTGGGAGCACAGGAGCAGGGTCAGAGTGCTCTTGTCCTCTGTGGGTGCCCCGCGGACCTAAATGAACATCATTTTCATTTCCCTGTTGTAGCTTTCGACAACCCGATCTTTTTGCCCTCAGTTTTTTCCCCCACAGCTCACTTTTATTTGATTTCATAACATTCACTGGGTTTGTTGTGGAAAATAATAGGCTACAAGTCAGGTGGCCATGCTCGGGATAAAGCCATTCGATGGAGACGTGCTACCAGGTTCTTTCAGGGCTGTTAATAAATGCCCAGAGGGCACACCACTCTCCGGCAAGCCTTGAGCATGCATCTCGCGGTGAGCACCTCCACGGACACTCTGGTAATTGTCTCGATTAAAGATGATTCAAAGGGGCTAAAATTCATATTGTTCTTCGTTCCAAGAACCACACCAGCCAAATTAGTGTATTCAAATGATAGGGTGGTATTCTAGTGCCCACTTCAAATTAGAAGATAGGTGTGGAAATGAATTAAATGACATGACTATTTCTCCTCCCAAAAGTAAGTTTTTAGCAGGGGAAGACGTGTAACCAAATTACTATACTATGGTCAACTGAGTCAGAACCAAGAATTTCCCTCAGAACTATGCTGTATTGTTTTAAAACATTTTATCCTTTCAACAAGATATTTAAGATAAAGCCTGGGAATGGGGTGGGACATGCAGTGTGGGGGGATTCCTGACTGAGGGAGCACAGGGAACTCGGGGCGGGAACCTGGAGCTTGGAGTGGCTGTGGAGAAGGCTCAGGAAACAAAGGTAGAGCAGCAGCAGGGGATGGCTGAGTAACTTTGGAGAAGCTCCAAGGTCAAATGCTGCCCACAGGCAAGTACAAAGGCAGCACTGAAGCGCCCTCGGGTCAGGTGTCCTTTTAGGGACCTTAGGGAGAGGGTAGACAGTCTGGGCAGAAGCAAGCTTGGCTGAGCAGCACACTTCAGGACATCCAGAAAACAGGACAGGCTGCCCTTTGCCCCGCAAAGGCCAAACCCCACTTCTGCCACAGACCTATGTGTGAATCTGAGCAAGCGACTTAGGACATGCTGGCTGCAAGGTCCTCATGTATAACAATGGGGATAAAACCAGGGCTGAAGGAAAGTGCGGAAATTCAAATCCACCCAGAGGGAACCTCAACAGACTGGTACCCTTCCAAGAGATGACTGCCTACGTGGTGGGCCAACCTTCTGGGGCAGTAAATCCTCAGTGCAACAGCAGGGGTCACGGGCGCCTAAAGCCACTTCGTGGCGTCTGGGTTTGTTGCCTGGTTTTTTAGCTCGAGGGAGAGGTTTAAAGAAAACCTCTCTCTCTTTTTTTTTTAACAGTTCTTGACTTAGATATAAATGACGATAAATGAGAAGGCAAAAAGTATTCATCTAGGGTCATGAAACTTGAAAGTAATTTATTTTGATTCTGATAAAACCTCTTTAGAAACTTGGGGAACTACGCTTATTCAGTCTTTTGGTTTTAATAGATCAAGAGTCGTTTGTCCTCTTGTCTCACGTTCACTTCCCAACTATAAATTTCACCAGCAGCAAAGTCAAAATGTTGATCTTTCCTATGTTGCACAGCATGAATGTTCACATGTTTGCTTTGCTGGTTTATCACCTCGTTATCAACAGCCCTCCCTCGTAGATTAATGATACTGAAGGCAGACTTGCCCCATAGAAGAACAAATGGTGCCCGCTCCCTTAGGAACGCCTGGTTTAGTTTTCCAGAGAATTATAAATTTCCTAAGAGTTTCCAGTCTTCATTGAGTCTGAGGTCAAGGACAGTAGTGGCCTATGATTTGGAAAACTTTTATTCTCTTCCCCAAATCTAAAACGATGATTCTGCGCTGGTGTGCAATTCAGATTTCAGAAACAGGGAAGGAGAGAGAGAGAAAACAAACACAAATACTTCCCATTAGACAAGCTTAAACAAACAAACAAACAAACAAACAAACAACCCCAGAGTACCCCGGACTCGTTTTGATGAGCGCAGGATGGTTTCCCTGGCTGGGCCCTTCGCCCGGTGCCACCCCAAGTAAGCTGTCTGTTTCTATGAGTCCTGACATGTTGAAGGCATTTTCCAAGGAGACTAACCACAGTTCCGTCACAGCCGGGCTGCAGGTGTAGTGCAGGTTAGATGGGAAAGCACACAGTGGCCAAGAAGGAACGGAAAGATCAAAGGCTCCTTAGAGATAGTCCCTCGACGGACCAGAGAGGAGACGCACACTCCGTGGACCCAAGCAAACCCCCCTCACTGCCATCACTGAGTCCAGGTGGACTTATGCTGACCCGTGGGAGAGAGGGCAGAACTCGCTGCCCTGTGGGCTTCCGGACGATACGTCCTTCAAGCAGAACGCCTCGTCTTTCTCCCTTCCGGTGGGCAGTGGGTCCCGGTGGTGACCTGGTCCCAAACCTGAGCGAGGCTAAATGCCCAACTAGAACTTCCAAGTCATGAGATTAATTTTCAGCATTCCAAACCCGATTTGTCTTATGCATATCTTCACATCTTCAAAAATGTAAGACAAAAATAATGTTTTCAGTCTTCGTGATAATGAAGGGGCATGGGGGGGGCACCTAAATTCTGACTTTTCATTAGACGTGCAAACATGTTGGTATAGATCTGCTAACATGAAAGACATCTAATCTTTTGAAAATCCCCACATGACTGGAGAAGGAAAGAGGGAAAAATTCAAACTGCTGTCTCAACAAATTGAATTTAAGGTTACAAAAACAATCTGCTGGGTTAAGCACAAAACAAACAGGGAGCCTTCACACAAGGGGGCTGGCCTGAGAGCCGGTCCTGCTGTCCCACTGGGGGTGTGGGAAGGCTTATGGCGATGAGCGCACGGGGCTGACCCTCCAGCTCTATTACACATTCAGTGCAGACTTTGGACACACGCTGGGTACTACACAAAATATGCAAAACGCAGAAGATGACCATATGTTGAATACTGCAAATAGTACTGAATGAACCTTATTTACATAGCATAATTTATTTTGGATATTTCTGCCAGGAACTTGAAAAAAATTTAATGGGATGAATTGGAGTTTGGCTATCAAAGATTTAAAAAGTAGCGTTTATCGTTTTTCTTTTAATTTACTTACAGTGTAAAAAACGTGCCCCCTGGCATAGGGGATTGAGTGTGTCGGGTGACTCACTGCAAGGCTGGCAGCTCAAGCCCACCACACGCTTCAAGGTAAAGAGATTAGACTTTCTGCTCCTGCAAACTCTGACAGGCTCAGAACCCCAAAGGACTCATTTTACTCTGTCCTGCAGGGTTGCTGTGAGTGGAACTGGCAGTGGTGGGTTCTTGTCTTTTTTTTTTTAATCATTTTATTAGGGGCTCATACAATTCTTATCACAATCCATACACACATCAATTGTGTAAAGCACATTTGTACATTCATTGCCCTCATCGTTCTCAAAACATTTCCTCTCCACTTAAGCCCCCGGCATCAGGTCCTCACTTTTCCCTCCCTCCCCGCTCCCCCCTACCTCATGAGCTCTTGATAATTTATAAATTATTATTTTGTCATATCTTGCCCTGTCTGACGTCTCCCCTCACCCACTTTTCTGTTGTCCGTCCCGCAGGGAGGAGGTCACATGTAGGTCCTTGTCTTTTGGTTATGTTGGAAAAGCTGATAATCTCAGCAGAGTTTGGGGAAGGGAGCATTACAACATCGCCTCGCCTGTCATCGGAGCACAGATATCGGACTGTATTCAGAAAATGTCTAACGTGCAGAATGCAAAGTAGCAAGAAAGCGGAGAAGGTGGTGATGGGTTTTCAGTGTTAGACCAGGTGTTGAGCATGCACCAGGAGACAGCATTGACAAAGTGAATGTCGCGTCTTGAACTCTCTCAAGAGTCCACCAACCTCCTGCTCTCGGGAATTTCCAACTTTCAAAGTGCTTCGTGACACCGACTCCCTACCTTGATAGGAACAGGAAATTGGATTTCCCAAGGGAGGGCCTTCTTTCCGATTCACTTCAGTTTTGAAAGTTACCACCGAGCAGGGTGAAAGGCAAGCCAGTGACAAAGAACAGCAGATGGCTGGCCAGGATTCTGTACACGGCTGCAGCCCCTTCCCACGATCCCCACCCCGAGTGGCATCGCGTCCCTGGTGGTCTCAGTCTCCCCTGCCTCCTCCTCGGCCGACCCCAAGCATCTCTCCCAAAGCCCCCCTCCTCCTTTCTGATTCTGTCAGGTCCTGGTCATCCGTCACTTGGCCTACTCAACTGCCCTGAGCTGGTCCCTCTTAACTCCACACATGGCCGAAGTCATGGGTCTCAGTGCCGATCTCACCTCTCCCATAACACTTCCCGTTTCCTCTAGAACCAGATCTAAGCCTTTCACTTCTCCAGTTCAGATCCAGACACGCAGGCCTAATGGAGTTTACAATGGGGTTCCACTGAAAGTCACGACATAATCTAGTCCTCTCTCTCTATGGGTTTTACCTATTACTGCTTGTTGTTATCGGTGTTTTCACAAATCTGGTAGCTGTTTGCCTTTGGCGGCTGGAAACACAACACCTACACGGACAGATAAGCAGCCATCAGCATGTCACAATGGAAACAATGTACAGCGAATCCTCGCCACTTCGCGCTTCGACTTCCACGGCTTCCCTCTATCGCGGTTTTTGAGTAACAGCGCATGCTCTGTCATTACTGCCACTGATTGGCTCATACTGTACACGCTTCTGTCTGCATCGCTACGTATCGGAGCTACGTATCAGATGCATTTTTGTTTTTGTACAGTGTACTGTAATTGTTTGCGATTTTTAAGAAATTTTATCTAAGCCCTATGATGGCTCCTAAATGAGCTGCTTCTTCTAAGCCTTCTGACAATAAAAATAAGCGCCAGAGGAAGATGCTCACCATCCAGGAAAAGGTAAAACTTTTGGATATGATCTAAGATGGCAAGAAAAGTGTGGAGGTTGCACGCCATTTCGACTTGAGTCTTCCGTTCGCTCCATCCGTAGAGGAAAAAAACATCCGTGCTACGGCTACTTTCACTTTCAACAAGGAAGCAAAGTGCATCGTGACAAGTCGTAATAAGTTCATAGTAAAAACGGAGTCTGTCCTAGCCGTTTGGATCATTGTAACGTCCAAAATGTTTTATTGTATTTTCCATTTTTCATTTAATAATTGGGTAATACGAGTGTAATGGCGACTAAAGGGTGTTTTTTCATGTCCTCTATGCTCTAACTACGAAAATATTTGATTTACAAATAAGGAATCCTACTTCGCGGAATTTCATTTATCACGGTAGGGTCTAGAACCGATTAACCGTGATAAACGAGGGTTCACTGTATACAGGATCCCTACTAAGATGATGAGCAGGAGGAAGAAAGACGAGGAGGGCTGTTAGTGTGCTGCCCTGTCCCTTGAAAGAGACCTGCGTCTAGGGTCCTAGTCCATGTAGCTCCTGCTGACTTTCAGCCTGGCTGCCCCTTACTGGAGGGAGCACTCCCTTCTCACCTAAATAGAATCCAAACCCTCCAACCTCAGCCTCCCCGGCCCCAGAGTGTGCTTCTAACACACTCAGAACCAGACTGCAGGCCATCGATAGGCTTATCTCTGCCAACGTGAGCAGGAGCTGGGTTTTAACCCGGTCATGCTGTACCAGCAGAACTCTTTGACTCACGGCACCCACGGGGAACTGCACACCCACTTGCGCCACAGGTTCTTGATGGCGGGGTTTTCAGAAGATCGCCAGTCTCCCTTCCCAGGTGTTTCTGGGTGGACGGGAACGGATAACCTTTCCACAAGCCACGGGGCCACGTAGACGATGTGGACTACTCCAGGTCTGGCGAGCGCATCCCAGCGCAATATTTAAACGTGAAGCAAAGGAGGGCTGACAAAAATTCAACACGTTAAACTACAGCGGCGGATGAAACGCAGCAGTGCTCTGATAACACTCCAGCACGCCCTCCCCCAAGCTGGGGGACTTTGCCACCTCCTGCTGCTGGGGCAGCCCAAATGCATTTGCAAAGAAAGGGGGCAGCTGGGGGTGGAGTGGTGTTTGCCGCCCAACTTCTGTCCTCACAGCAAGAAAGCAGGTTCAGAAAGGACCATCACTGTCTGCTCCGTCATATGAGGGGAACTGGCAAATTCCCAAAGGTTCTAGAAGCTCAGCATTCGATTGAAACCCAAGTCCACTCTGCTGGTCCTCCAGCCCACCGAGGGGAGCTGACAAGTCCGCGGGATCCACAGCATCAAACCACACCCCCCCTCCAAGCCTTCACGCCAAAATCCTAAGGGAAAGGGCCGCGGAAGCCAGGGACACAGTTGGCCCAGGTCAGTGCCCCAGCTTCAGGAGCATGGAGCCAGCATGGAGCCAGCTCCCACACCACGTGGAGTCTGTCTGCCATCCCTGACGCACTGGGGTCACAAGACGCAGCAGGTGGTCCTTGGTCTTCCTCTGATGGCGGCGGAGGGGAAGTCCTGCTTCAGGGAGCAGTGTCAGGGGCCTGGAAGTGACCGGTAGCTTCTCGTCCTGCTCAGATCAGAGCTGGAGAAGCCCAGCTCCCTGGAATGCTGCAGGCAAGGGCTGCTGGCTGGAGACGTGGCCAGGAGGAGGGAGGGCTGGCAGTGCCCCAGGAGTGCCCACTAGTCTATTTACAGGGAGACGCAGCTCGGCCAGGGGGGATGTCAAAGCTGGGTGGCAAAAGGCATGCATTGGCAACTACTGGTTTTTCCAAACACAATTACTCAGATATAAAGCTCTTGTCTTTGACTGCTAGAAAGGACAACGATACATGAATGCAGCGAGGGAAGAAGGACACTGGGCCAACATGGGGCTCCTGAGGTCCTAGAGGGCAGCGGCGGGGGGTATTCGGACTGCAGTGAGCTTCACCGAGCACTTTAAACCTCCTTCAACTTGGGGTCTGCAGTGGGTGGATGTGGAAGGCTGGACCATGACTGGAAAAGGCCCCAAACAATGGATGCCTTTGAGGTCTTCTGCCGGCCAGAAGAACAACCAAACCTGACTTGGATGAACTACGGCCAGGTGCTCCTCAGAAGGGAGGATGGTGAGAAAAGCCGGACCTGTCGTCAGGAGGGGCCAGTCTGGGGAAGGACGTTTGTTCAAGTAGAGTCCGAGAAAAGGGGAGACACCCCCCCCAGAAGATTCAGGCCCCACAATGGGCTCAGGCATAGCGACTACTGTGAGAATGGGGTAGCCCCGCAGGCTTGGTTGACACAGGGTCGCTGTGAATCGGAATTGACCTAAGCCCCACAACCTGGCCCAACAACAACATGGTTGTCCCACAGACAGAACTGAGGGGTGGGGGGTGGAGGGGTAGAGGGTGGCGGAAATTCCTAGGTATTACATTTTGAATTCAACTGGAAAGAAAAAAAAATCTTAAATTATTTGTTTGGGTCCAAAGCACAATGGTTTAAATAACCTATGCATACCAGGTCAATATCCTTCATGCTCTCGTCCTGTAAGATTTCCTCTTCGACGCTTGCCGAAGATAGCAGGCTTCACAAACACGAGACTGACTTGGGAGAATATTAGGGATAGATCAATGACATAGAGCAGGATTCCGGGTGGAGCAAAGTGCATTTTTACCTAAATTGGACAGAATCCCCCCTCTAGTGGGAGTGAGGGAGTATTTCAACTTTCACACAAAAGCTCAGGTGGTTTATGCCGTCAGACTGGCTTTAGGCAGTGCACGGTGTGCATCTCCTGCTCAAGCCAAAGTAAAGAGATCTCAAACTGAGCCAGCGATCGGCCGCATGGAGGAAGTGCTCAAAGTCAGTCACCGTCACAGAAACATACACGCATGCTCCATCTGCAGAAAGAACGTGGGCCATGCTTCCCGGGCACAGCCACTGCTGCCACGGGGCGGATCAAAGGGACCGCCACAACCCACGGAGGGCCTCACACAGACTCAGCCCGTTTTCAGAGCCACCTCATTTCTAGAGAGCGCCATCAGAAGTAATTGGTAGTCGTTGAAATTCTGACAGCTCAGCAAGACAATATACAAAAATAACGAATGTTTAAATGAAGTCCGGCATAGTCATCGGGGGAACCCTCACAGCTCAGTGGTGAAAGGGCTTGGCTGCTAACTGAAGGGTGGGCTGTTTGAAGCCACCAGCAGCTGTACAGGGTCAAGAGGAGGCCCTCGCTTCTGGAAAGGCCGACAGCCTTGCAAACCCCACAGGGCAGCTCTGCTGTCTCTGGAATCAAAACCAACCAGAGGGCAGCAGGGGTTTTTTTCGGTTTAAGTTTATTCGTGTGATAGGCCATTACGTGAGCTCGGAAACCTCACTGAAAAAGAATAAGCACACGCACCCCCCTATAGTCTAACATGGGAAAATAATTCTCACTGCTATCGGGGTGATAGCAACTCATCAGGACCCAGCAGCGCAGGGCAGAACTGGCCCGGTGATTTTCCGAGACTGCGCCTCTTTATGGGAGTCGAAAGCCTTGTCTTTTTCCTGTGGAGTCGCTTGTGGTTTTGAACTGCCACCCTGGGAGCTAGCCGTCCACTGCGTGACCACTATGCCACTATGCCACCGGTGCACCTCAGGAAAATGCTTATAACATGTTAAATCACGAAACAGGTCACAAAACAGAAAAGGTTTCGTGCCACGATGCAGAAGGTCTACTCCAAGCCATGATTTTAAAAACATTCATTTATGCTTTCTACTTAATACACCTATTTTTTTACACTTAAATATTTGAACCACCTGTAATTTGTTTTGAAATTACAAAGTAAGGGGATGATTCCATTTTCATTCAAATAACTGTGATGGAGAATTATTATTTTCTCCAGTGATTAGAGGTACCATAATTAAATATTAAAATGATATCAATTTTGCCTCCAATTCCAGGCAGGGATAGGAAAGACAAAATTAACTAAATGAGGTATTTACCTTGAGAGGGGCGGGGAGAGATAAGGTGAAGGGAGATGAGTAATAATCAACATGAACCTGATTGAATTTGCAGTCAAATAAAAATTTTCCACCAACTGCTACAATTTCGCGTGCTAATAGGAGAAAAGTCTATACTGACGTCCAAGGGATAGAATTAGTATTCTACTTACAATGTTTGCTGTGTCTGGCCACGTTGGACCAGAAAGACCAAGACAGTGACTAGCATGTGCTTGTTAAGCACGCTCTCACCTAGCATCCGTAGGGAATATAGACTCTAATACATAAAACTCGGTCCCAGGATTTATGATAACTTAAACTGCAGAACAATCAGCACCCTCTCTCGGACGCCTACACACACGCACTTAATTCAAACTAGGTTGCGAAGTTTTAATTCAAAAAAGGAAGGTGTTTTGTCTTTTTAAAAATCTATTATTTTACTTACCTTTTTTTTTTTTTTTTTGCAATCCATAAAAACTGGAAAGCTTTAAAATGAGCACACAGAGCCTCGCCAGCCTGCCCCTGGCACTTATTAATTCTCCCAGCTCTCCTCATTAGCATGCGCAGACGGCACGGCGGCTCAAGGACACAGCTTGCCTTAGCTGCTGAGTATATGGCGAGCGGGTAGCATGGCAGACAAGGATGCCGTCCCATTTCTACAGGCAGCTGGGTGAGGGGTGCAGAGACTCTGGATGTGTTCAAACCTAACTAACCACCAGCCTCTAAGCAGAGGCCCCATAGGCACTGGTACACTTCCGGAGAGCTTCAGAAAGGTCATGGAAAAATGGAACTAGCGGGGAATGGAATTTTCCATGGAATTTGAGGACCCCCCTCCCCTCACATATATCCCTGCCATCAAGTGGATCCTGACTCATGGGGACCCTAGAGGGCAGAGCAGACTTGCTCTGTAGGGTTTCTGACGCTGAAAATCTTTGTGAGAGTAGCTGCAAACAGCCCCCCCACCCTCCACCCCTCGGAGCAGCTGGTGGGTTAGAACTACCAGCCTTGACGTTAGCAGCCTAAAGCTTAACCAACTCCAGGATGTTTTACAGATACGGTACAGTGATAAAGTGTATCTATGCAACAATCAAACCTAACTCTGCTATACCTGATGCTGTTCAACATGGCTTGAGACAAAACCCATGCTATTGCTGTACTTGGGCTTTTTATCATGAGAGTTCTGCTCGCATCACCTCCTCGCTCAGAATGTCCCTGTACCTTCACAGCCTAGGCTGTTGAGATAGTTTATTGTGCCAGCCTGGCTGATAAACACGTGTGGGGTTAATTGTAGGGCGGAGAGATAAATGGCTCGGTGAGCCTGGCCTTTCTTGTCTCTCGCTCTTTGACCATTGGACCTGTGTGCGGCTGCCTTGTTTGTTCCGTGCCTCAACACCTAACCTGTGGACTGTGTCACTGTAAGTTGAGGTCCCTTTAAGACCACACGATTGAAATTCACATCTCTTGAGCTGGGGACTGACAGTTGGTGACCTGGCTAGCTGTTTTGCTGCCTGTGCTGGGATAGCCTAGCTCTCTCTCTACAGAGGACTACCGGGCGGCCCTCAAGACTTGAAGGACTGCTAGTGTCTCACAACTCTCAGGAGTGAGTTGCACTGAGCCATCTGTACTGCTTTATAATTTAACTGTTCATTTCTTGTATTATATATCTATCTGTCTATAATTTAACAGTTCATTTCTTGTTATATATCTATCTGTTTATAATTTAACAGTTCATTTCTTGTGTTATATATCTATCTTTATAAATATATATAATTTTACATATATATAAAATTATCAGCAATCTCGTTTCATCTCTCTAGAGAACCCTGTCTAACACAGCTGTTGAACTGGAAACACTAGCTGTCAACCAGCAGGGTGGGCACCCCTGTAACTCTGGTCTCTCTCTGAATGAGGGTACAAGACCTGGGGTTCGGTTCCTTCTGTGGAATTAGATGAAAAGAGATCCCACCCCCAGGTGGTGTGTGAGCACAGACACAGCCACACATACGTGGCTAGCCAATGTGCCTTTAGAACTGGCTTCCTCCTTCAGAAGGTGGGGTATAAGCTCTCTCTTTATCCTTTTGCTCTGGGTTGGAATTGGGACTTGCATCGGTTAATGCAATGCAGCGGCAGAAGTCAAAATGGGCTATTTTCTGAGTCTAGGGCTGACAAGGGTATGCACATTTCTACCAACCCCCCGAAACTCAGCCCTATTGCCATAGGAACAACCTCCGCTGAGCTGGATGACCCATACATCACCTGGTCCGAGAACCAGCCGGGTCCTAGAAGCACAGAAGGAGAGCCACTTAGCTGATCTGCAGCAGGACAAACCAGGACCCGGCTGAGCCCAGTCTAAAGGGCCAAAGAACGAAAGATCCATGAGGTCAATAAGTGGTTGGTGTTCGAGGCCCAAGGCACGGGGCGATGTTACGCAGAGTGACAGATGCACTGCACAGCTCTGCAGGGAGGAACTCCGGGTGGCAACCTTGCCCAGCAGCTTCCAGAATGAAAAACCACAACACTGGCAGTGCTGAACACACCTGTAGCCTCCAAGTGGCCAGCCCCTCCTCCATCTGCATCCTCCACTCAAACTCCACAAAGGCGCTTCCCTTCCCTCCCAGGCCCAACGGGAAAATCTAAGTCCTTTTGCTGCAGCCCACAGGTAGCTACACACCTGAGCCCCGAGGGCTTCATGGGGCCCCAAGGGCCCTCTGTCCCCATGCCCAGCTTCGGCTGCAGCAGAAAGTTCCATAGAATGGCACCTCT
>NW_022107431.1:10693068-10763632 GCF_000313985.2 Echinops telfairi
CCCCCCATGAGATCTTAATTTAAATGCCTTAAAAAGGGTTAGGCCCTTTAAACAGAAGACAATAGAGATGAGCTCTATCTAATCCTGCATTACCATAGGCCTCCTCCCAAGTACCACAACAAGAAGTGGCCTCACCTGGACAACAGTAAACAATACTTTATAAAGAACACATGTGCCTCCAAGCTTCCTTTTCTAAAAGTGAGTTTCACTGACGTGGCTGGCTGAGCACGCACAGGTAAGGGGAGAACACCCAGCCCCTCTACATCGGAAGGAGCCGAGGGGCCTGGACTCCTGAGACCAGACGGGGACTGGCACTCAGGACGGAGGGGGCTGCTGCACGGGTCTCCCGGACACAGTGAATGAGAAGCCCAAAGACCATGGCGTGGGTGTCATTTACAGCCCCGGTGTACCTGTAGACCATCAGAAGGCTGTGCTTAAGGAACTGTGGGGTACAGTGTCAACCATCTCTGGAGTGTCATTGTTTAACAGGCACTGTGGCAACGATGCAATGTGTTACCTGCTCATGACTTCATTTGACCTTTATAATGGCAAAAGCCAGTCCCTCGGAGCTGATTCGATTCTTAGTGACCCTCCTGGACAATTTACAGATTGGCTGTAAATCTGTACTGGGCAGACTGCCTCCGCTCTCTCCTGAGAGCGGTTGGAGGTTAGAAATGCACTGACAGGGTTCCTTGTGCAGCGATACAGGTGCACATAAATAATGTAGACTTGTAAATAACTGTGGCGAAGAGAACCATAGTTTAAATAAAAGCAATAAATATGCTCCTATTTACCTTTTGTAAACCATATTTTATTAGAGTTGACAACGTGTGTATAGGAAAACATTGGTATTTATTTGTCATCGTATTGCTCTCCGCTTGCTTTTGCCATAATTCAAGTTACCCTTTATTTCTTATCAGGAGTCGTGAATTCTAGAGGACCTCCTGCAAGAGAGTAAACGCTCCAGGTGCCCTCGGTGGTGAGAGATTATTTAACATTCTTTTGAACATTAGGTAGTCATTTATCAAGACCTAAGAATAAGATGATGTTTAATCATTTTCTACATCCTGATCTTCCACTATTTGACCTGGGACAATCCAAAGCTATTTTAAGCAACGCCGCCTACCTCTCAGCCAGTGTTCACTCATTCTGAGAGCGCTGAGCCAAGTTTATTAACCACAGTTACTCTGCTCCGGTTTGATGCCTTCCAATTGCTCTGAAAACATAAGCTAATGATATAAACTTTCCTTTTATTTCATAAAGAGGAAATTTTTTTCTTTACAAGTTTTTTAGTTGAGGTTAAACTCCTAGTTGGTTCCGACTCCTGGCAGTGACCCCACGGTGAGCGGCGCCCGCAGGTGGCCCTGCCACAGGGCTCCCGAGATGGACGTTGGAAAATAAAACGTGGTCTGTGCAAAGTACCTGGGGATAAAGCAACTGAGGTTCTCAACTCGCTGCCATCAAATCAACTGCAACTCACAGCGACCCAACTGGACAGGGCAGAACTGCCCCCGCGGGCTCCCAAGATTGTAACTCTTTACAGGAGTGGAAAGTGTCTCCTCCCCGGAGGCTGGCAGCCCAAATTCAGTACAAGCCCTGTTTGGCCTTGCTGGTCCCACCCAGGCCTCGCGAGGGTTCTCAGAAATGCAAGTTCAGGCTGTGATGGGATCACTGTCAACGAGATTACAGGAGGTACCGAGGCACACTCAAATCTGTGAGACCAAACCCTCGGCCACCGAGTGGACGCTATCCCTAAAGGACAGGAGCCAAGCTGACCCCGTGGGATTCTGAGGCTGTACCTCAACTGGTAAAGGCAGCTGCATCTTTTTCCCTTCAAAGTTGCTATTGGGTTTGAACAGCGGACCTTGGCGGCTAACCAAAGTTTAACCCATTGCACCACCATGGCTCCTGAACAGGTGAAGCTACGTAAAGTACATCACTCAGTATCTCTAGCTGCAAAGAATATCTTTTTTTTTAAAGTGTAATTTTAGATCAACAAATTAATCTTCTCTTAGTGTCAGAAAATGGTGGTCTCTTTTGATTTTGATCAGGTGCAATGGTTTTCCATTCTGTTGCCCCCTCTACCCCCAATTCCAAACCCTCCCTTGTCACCATAAAAAGAAATGACCGATGATAAAAACAAACAGCCCCACTTAGCATATTTCTACCAAAAAGGGGCATGTATTTTTCTAGATCTGCATCTAAATAAGAGAGGTAACAGAAGATTTTCCCTTCAAAACACCAAACCCACTGCCATCGAGTCGATTCCGACGCACAGCGATGACGCTACAGGACAGAGGAGGGCTGTCTCGTGGCCTCTGAGACCCTAACTCCTTTATGGAAGTAGAAAGTCTCGTCTTTCTCCTGTGGAGCGGCTGATGGTTTCAAACTGCTGACCTTGTGGTCACCAGGTCAATGCATAACCACGACACCACCAACGCTACCACAAGACTGCACCTTTTATCTTCAGACAGATGATCTTCCATAGAACTTACTTTGAGGAATCGACTGATTTCATTAGGAGGCTTGGTGGTTGTTAGGTAAACTCCTGGATCACAAACCTTTAAGTTGGTGGTTCAAATCTAGGAGCTACAGTGAGGGAGAAAGATCGAGGCTAAGTGTTCCTGTAAAGATTGACAGCCTGGGAAGCCCAACATAGGGTTGCTCTACATCAGAACCAGCTCCCTGGCAGGGAGCTTTGTCTTGCTTTAGATTTGAACTTGTTTGATTAGGCAGACTGATAACTGCAGGGGGAGGAAGAAGTCTCCAGGGACGACAGTCGGACCCTGGTCCTCTTTAGATTCTCCTTCAGAGAGCCTTCCCTGCATTTTCCCACACCAAGAAGCCCCTCCTGTTTTCTCGAACCACCAACTGTGCAGCACAAGGCAATGACATTACAAAGCCAAGCGGGTATGGAAGGGGTGGACACGGTCTGAGAGCAGCAGAGGAAGTTCTCCAGGGGGCACATGGACAAAGAGGAACTGCCGTTCCTGGGCAGCTGTCGGGGTGTCCAACGCGCAGGGGTCAGTCTGCCGCGCACTCTCTCCACGCTGCCATCCCACCGCTCCCAAAGCAGCCGGTTCGCTGAAGAAGATGAACACACACACAGGGAAAGGGTGGGAGGCGTCAAGCGAGGCATGCGTGGTGTAAAGATGGCTCGTCACATCCCATTGAGTCCAAAGGCTGATCGCCATTGACCTTTCAGAGAGACCCTCCAGTTGGCACTGACTCACAGTGAGCCCCCGCGTCTGGAGTCCAGCTGGAGCTGCCAGGCCCTTCTTCTGAGGTGCCTCAGGAAGGACTTGAACGTCCAGTCTTTCAGCAGAGCTGAGAACACTAACCGTGCGCTTCACCCACGGGGCCCACGAAGGACCTGAAACATCACCTATCCAAAGACTCTCATCAACGTCCTAGAAATCCTAATAAACCAAGAGATTGTTGGTTATTTTAACACAAAGAAAACTCGGGGAGATAATTAAAAAGCATTATCTGTTCACTGGGTATCTATGGAGGCTCAGGAGGAGCTGTGAAGAGAGGCCCGAGAGCCTGGTGCCCCCGGGACCAGACTGGCAGTCGGAAGGCACCATCCTGGTCAAACACACTTGCTCACTACGCAGCGGGCACTCTTGACCTGTCACACCTGCTTGAGAAAAATGACTTCACATTAAGGGGCCTGCCTTAGCACTGACTGATTAGGGCCCTTTCTAAAACACCAGTGCTAGGATCACAGTGGTGCTTGAAGAAACAATGACCTCCCCGTGGAAAGACGAGGGCTTCTTTGGTTCTGCGTGGTTGCTGGGGGAGTCAGAGTCGGCTCCGACTCACAGCCACTGTGTACAACCTCACAGGACACCGCGCCATCCTCACAGTGGTTGGCCAAGCTTGGGCCCTGTGGTCGTTACATAATCAGTTGTTAATTTGAGACAAGAGCGAAGGGGTGGAGTTCAGCCTGTTGATCAGGTCGCAGCTTGATGACCTCATTTGGAGGCACTAAGGCGATAAATAGCTCACTGGAGGTGGGACACACACTCCCTCCCTCCGAGGCATGCTTGCTGACAAGCCACCTGGGGCTACACTCAAGCTCTGGGGCTGACCCTTTGCTGCAGCCATGTGCCAGTCATCTTATCAACGGCGTCCTCATTTGGGCTGGCCCCCTGCCTACCCAAGCAGGGTTTGGTGGTCCGCCTCGGGGAGGAGTACTACTCGGAAAAGAAGGTGCACGTGATGTATTTATTTCCGTTTTAAAAAGAAGATTAACTGATTAAAAAACAAAAACCCTATACCAGAAAGAAGAGGATGGTTGCTTTGGAAAACAATTTGTAGGTATTTGCCCAAGAGAAGCGAAACCCAAGTTCGCCGGAACCGATAGACAGGCAAACAAAGTGTGGATCAGCCATATGGGTGACTACTCACCGAGAGAAAAGGAACTAGCGACTGCCATAAGGAACTGCACCCCGGTGGTGTAGTGGTTGCAAGTTGGGTTGCTACCTGCAGGATCAGCAGTTCAAAACCAACAGCTGCTCTAAGGGAGAAAGATGAGACTTTCAATTCCCTAAAAGAGTCAGTTTTGGAAACCCACAAAGTGACTGATTACAGTCTGTCCTGTAGGGCTGTTATGAGTCAGAATCAGCTTGATGGCAGTTTGAATTTTTTTTAAGAGACGGAATTGCCCAGGTGGGTCTCTGCTGTAGTAGTCTCAGTGAACGAAATCACACTCAACATGTCCTTATCGTGTGACTGTTGATGGGCATCCTGGTAAAGTAAACCGATAGGGGAAGGGCACAGGAGGCGAGGGCTGGCTCAGAGGGTGAGGGATCCATCCTTCCTGGAGCGGCTGGAATGTTCTGAGTCACGGCTGTGGTGGGCAGTGCACAGCTGGGCGTACTTATCCGAATCTAATGAACTGCATGCGCAACCTGGCTGAGGAGGGGAAAGGGCCAAGGGCCAGGTACTATTCTTTCCCTACTGTCCTGGGTTTCACATCTCAATAACAATCCCCAAACAGCCTGGACCTGCCGACGGGATCCCCATTGCTCAGGAACTGGGACCTTTTCACAGTGTACCCCCCAAAAAAGAATTAAAACAGTATTTCCCCTCCAGATTCCTTAGCCCTCAAACCGACACAGTGGTCCGAGCGGCTTAAAGGAAAAAGGAGGAAAGTGAGATTGAACTGGACTTGGCGTCTGTGACCCACAAGTTCACGTCAAACAGTAACAACAACAACAACAAGAATTATTTCATAGGCTTTCTTCTCCAACGCGTCTTTGAGTTTCATTTTATGGTAAACCTCTTTGGTCTGTTGGGGCAGAAAGAGGCAGGGTGGTACTTCAGAATGTAGTTGACATTTTCGACTCACAATAATATCTAGAGATTTCCAGATGATTTGGGTATTGCTAGATTTTCCTTCTAGAAAGGGAGCAGTTTGTGGTTTTTGAGGGTTTTTTTGCTCAAGTAGAAAGAAGGGAAGCTTGTTTTTTAAAGTTAGTGAGGGATCATTTGTTTAATGGACTTCTTTGAGGTAAAGACAAAACACATGGCCCTAAACTCTGCCTCACTGGTGACTGAAGGGCAGAGTGAACCACAGAGGGTTTCCCAGGCTGTCAATCTGTACAGAAGCAGGCTCCTTGTCTTCTGTCCACAGAGTGGAAGGTGGGTTTGAACGCCTGGCCCTTTTGGTCAGCTGAGTGCTTTAATGACTGTGACACCAGCTGCCTTTATTTATGTAACTGTGCGTGCATTACTAGCACATCAACTTCCAATCCACAGTACACACGACGCTAGTGGAAGAGGCATATACAAGTTTCAACATGAGAACGTTATACAACCTGCAGTCCTGAAGCAATGCGCTTCACTCTTGTGAGGACTCAGAGATTTTACACTTTGATTTTTAAAAGGTAAACCCTACGTAAAGTTCTAGAAGGACGGCTCATACATTTGCTAAGTCGGCTCCCACACACTAGAAAATACAGGCCAAGCTGAATGTGTACCCGGAAGCTCGAACGAGGCTGCAAAGCTAGACGTGCAGGATGGGAAGCCTACCTTCCTAGCAGGCCTCTCAACATGGATATAGCTAAGTGTACTCAGCTTTGTCCACACAAATGTTTTACAGCGTTTTGAACGGGACGGGAGGCCTTTGAAATCAACATTATAAATCCAGACTTAAAAAGAAACCAGTGTCCAGCCACTTTGGCAGGCCCGTTCATTTCTGTCATGTTTTATTAAGAGTTTATAAACTGTGACTCCAGACATTTCCAGTGCATTTAATTTCTGTCTAGACCAGTGGTTCTCAAGCAGGAGTGCTTGTGTGGCCAGCACTATTTCTAAGGTGATGATGTCTGGGGACCGTTTGGGGTGATGATTAACAAGGAAGTGAGCAGAAGGTAAGAAAGATCCGACGAGCTATTTCCTTAAGGATTTCCATCAAGAAAATCCCGTGCAGCACAGTGGTACTTTGTAACATATAGGGGTGTGTGGGGTGGGGTGTGTGTGTGCCCTGTGTCAGAATCAACCCAGAGGCAATGGGTTTGTGGGCTTTGTTTTTTTGGTTTTTGATTGTTACACTGGGAGTTGGGGTGCAGCTGGCATCAAGTGGGGTGGGGATGGGGGTGTCTTACAATACTCAAATCCGTAACAGTGAATTAGGGGCTCCAAAGGCCCTCCTCCTTTAGGAGGTGGAAAAACTGGTCTGGACCTGGGAAATCCTAGCAGCTGCTGTTCAAAGAAAGCACAGGCACCTAGATCTAGTCGATCACGCGGAGAGCAGGAACAGAAGAACGTTGTAACAAACAGGTCCCTGTGGGATGAAGTGGGCCTCGGTGCCAGGGCAGGGCAACTGTGGGCCATGGTGTTCTTGGCAGGAGGGTGGATGCAGTCCTGCCTCCGACCAGGTTGTGAAACAAGCCTTTCCTCCACTGAGGCTGCAGGGTTCGCTGACAACTGCACAGACCGCAGGGCTGAAACCTGATCGCTTCTGTTACAGGTTCATCAAGTTACCAATTCCTTGCAGCTTGTTATTTTAAAAAAGCAAACATGGGGGAGGTTTTTTTTACTGATGCCAACCAACAAACTCAGGTTCACGATGTTAAAATAAGGGGAATCAATGAATGCAAAGGAGATAAGATGATCCCTAAGGACACCTGTTAAATATGTCCAGTACGGTTGTGTGTTCTAGACACTCTTGTGTTTCCCAGTCCTGTCTATAATCTAAAAAGCCAAACTGCTCAAGTCACACGTTTGTTTGACATTCCACTTACATGTATTTCTTCAAGGCTCTCTTTGAGAACCCTGGGAGCAGGAGTAGAGAATTTCACACTCGCTGTAAGTTTGTTTGCATAAGCTCCAAAAAACTCTGCCGTTTATTCCACGCTGACGCATGACGGGTTTCTGGGGCTGTACCTTTACAGCGGCAGAACCCCAGTCTCTTCTCGGGAGGGGCTGTTTTCAAAACGCTGGCCTTGAGTTCATACCCCAACTTGTCACCCGCTGCCCCACCAGGGCCACACCAGGCACCTTCTTGTTTGTATACACATGACAAGTCAGGCTCACATTTCCAGCAAAGATTCTACGGCATGACAAACCCAGGGGAAAAGTTTGAACTCCTCCCAAAGACCAGTTCACGTATATGCTTCACAGGACCTGCGGCCGACAGTCTTCCTTTACATCGATACGCACTGAAAACTGCATTCCATAAGCGATCATCTATTGAGCTTCCAGAATCTCTACATTAAACGGAAATTGACTGGTTAAGAGGCAACAGTACACGCGTGTACTTAGCAGTGGCCAGCTAATTGCATGAGTCGTACCTCCGACAGAGCGAACCATACAAAACCTCAAATCTTTAGGCTGCTCTTCAGAGACCATTGGCAGGTGCGCTGACACAGGAAACAAGGTAAACACGGGCATGCTATGCTTCACCATTAACCAGTCCGATTAAATGCACATCTTGATTAATCTGGCGTCGTTTCCCTACGGCCTAAATTACTTGCAATTGCAGTTGAAACCGTGGATTACGTACAACGTTCTACTAAAACGTCCTCTAGTGACCCATGGCGGCACCCAATGGCCCCTAGATCTGAAAGAGGAAAGGGGTGAAAAGAAAGACCAAAGACAGCTTTCCGAAAAGGCTTTTGGGATTTAACGAAAGGCAGGAGGCAACTGTCCAAGCAGAGGCTGATGAGCACGAGCAGAGCAGCAGCTGGTAAGGAATGCACCGCCGCGGCGGCCTCAGCGCCCGGCTCTGCGCGGTCCGAGCCCGGAGGCAGCCAATGAGAGCGGGCAGCCCGGCCCCACCCCGCGAGCCGCACCTCGCCGGCCCCGCCCCCGCCGGCAAGCCCGGCCACACCCTGCAGAACAGGCCCCGCCCCTCCGGCAAGCCGGCCACACCCTGCAGAACAGGCCCCGCCCCTCCGGCAAGCCCGGCCACACCCCGCAGAACAGGCCCCGCCCCTCCGGCAAGCCCGTCCACTCCCCGCAGAACAGGCCCCGCCCCTCCGGCAAGCCCGACCACGCCCTGCAGAACAGGCCCCGCCCCTCCGGCAAGTCCGTCCACTCCCCGCAGACCAGGCCCCGCCCACCACCTCGCCTAGTCGGCCCCGCCCCTGCCCGGCAGCTCCGCCCCGCCCGCGCTCCAGCTTCCGCTCAGCCCGGCCCGGCTTCCTCCCGCCCGGCTTTGCAGCGTCCGGCGCCCGTGATTACGCAGAACGAGTTGCAGCTGGAAGTTGGGTGGTGGTTCCCGCCCCTTTATTTTTTGTTCCGGGGCGGGGTGAGGGGCGTAGGAAGGCAGCCACCTGGGCAAGTGGGGACGGATCAACGCCCCAGGGACGGGGACGAGGGTTCAGGCCGTCGGCGGACGTGGCGCAGGGGCCTCTCTGGTGGCGCGGCCGCAGCACGTTCTGCGAAGACGGGCCGCGCTTGGCCGCGTGCCTTAGCTGACCCCAGCACGCAGGGTGGCCTCGCGGGGTCACGCGAGGTCGTGGCTGGACGCCTGCCGCCCCGTCAGCCCGCCCAGCCTACCCTGCAGCCCAGAGCGCGCCTGGCCCTGGAGACCCAGCTCGGGGCCCAGAAGCTAAGGGATGTGTTTCTGCAGCCATGGCCCCCCGCCAGCCCCCCAATACTTCCAAGACAGTTTTTTTCGGCGTCTTCCTCAAGTGCCAACGCAAAGCACTGGGAGGATAAATTGTCCCACGAATCTTGATCCATGAAAACAAAGGAACTGAAAGCTGAGCTCTGGAAATGTACCGAAAAACAAAAACCAGCCACAATAAAGCTGGTGGCGGAATGGCTTGTCTCCCGTCCGATGTCCATCCTCTGTCTGGCAACCAAGGAAAGTGGTGACTTGTCAGGAAGACGTGCAGGTCTGCTAGGAAGCAGGAGAAATGACTGGGAGCAGCCAGAGGCCCCCCGCGGGACAGCGGCAGCTCCAGCAACTCAGGTTTAGGGCTCTTTCTCCCTAAGAACTAGTTCATCTGATTTTACAAATGAGCGGGTCACTAAGACGAGTGTATATCACTTCAGTCACAACTCCCACCTTACTCCTTTTTCAGGAAGAAAACGAATCGGATAAGCACCAGAAAATTTCTTGAGTGACATTGGAGAGTTGCATGAGGACAATGACAAATGTGTGCAGGATACTGTTAAACCGCCATTTTGCAGCCCCATTTAATAATTTACATGGCAATTTTAGGGCACAGAATAGCCAAAACTAAGCTTCATTGCTGTTTACATGATGCTCTACCCATCTGATCCCAACTCTTTATTGTAATAAGGAGACTGCCAGTAAAGCATACTTGCTGTCCTGCACACCAACAATCAATCCAGTTACAAACCCTCAAAAACAATTAAGCTTCCCCTATAAAAAGCTAATACCTCCTAAATTTATCCTAGATCAACTTGTGGGGGAAGGGCTCTAATTTACAATTACTTGGTTATATAAAACTTCCCCAGTAAAAGTAATTTGTTCAATGTTTTTAATGCTAGTCCTATCCCTTATAAAAATGCTTAATTTGGGTGTTAAAAATCACATTCTCATCTATTTTTAAAATATGACTTGCCCAACAATATTTTATTCAGTTTACTGCTTTTATTTCACAAAAATAATTTTTGAAAGTCTTGGTATTTCCTGAGAGTGTATTTCTCTTGATATTTCCCCTCAGGGTTTATCTATGTTGGCTACTTTGCAGTGTTTTTGTGGCTAGGATCCTAATCATCCAATTGTGCTGAATACTATTGAGTACAGGGGAAAGCTTTTTTTTAAAAAATCATTTTATTGGGGGCTCATACAACTCTTATCACAATCCATACATCAACTGTGTAAAGCACATTTGTACATTCATTACCCTCTTCATTCTCAAAACATTTGCTCTCCATCTAAGCCCCTGGCATCAGCTCCTCATTTTCCCCCCTCCCTCAGGAACCCTTGATAATTTATAAATTATTTTGTCATATCTTACACTGCCTGACGTCTCTCTTTACCCACTTTTCTGTTGTCCATTCCCCAGGGAGGAGGTTATATGTAGATCCCTGTAATCGATTCCCGCTTTCTACCCCACTCTCCCTCCACCCTCCAGGTATCGCCACTCTCACCACTGGTCCTGAAGGGATCGGATCACCCGTCCTGGATTCCCTGTGTTTCCAGTGTCTAGCCAGATTTGTAAGGTAGAATTGAGATCATGATAGTGGAGGGGGGTTGTGGGAGGGAAGAGGAAGCATTTAGGAACTAGAGGAAAGTTGTATGTTTCTTCATTGCTGCATTGCACCCTGCCTAGCTCATCTCCCCAGGATCCTTCTGTAAGGGGATGTCCAGTTGCCTACAGATGGGCTTTGGGTCCCCACCCCCGCACTCCCCCTCATTCACAATGATAGGATTTTTTGTTCTTTGATGCCTGATATCTGATCCCTTTGACACCTTGTGATCACACAGGCTGGTGTGCTTCCATGTGGGCTTTGTTGCTTCTGAGCTAGATGGCCACTTCAAGCCTTTAAGACCCCAGATGCTGTATCTTTTGATAGCTGGGCACCATCAGATTTCTTCACCACATTTTGCTTATTTTTCTTCAGCGATCATGTCGAGAAGGTGAGCATCGTGAAATGCCCAGTTTAATAGAACAAAGTATTCTTGAATTGAGGGAGTACTTGAGTGGAGGCCCAATGTCCATCTGCTACCTTAATACTAAACATATATATATATATATATATATATATATGCACATGAATCTATTTCCCCACCCTCACATATAAATATATTTGCATATATACATGCCTTTATTTAGACCTGTATGAATGCCCTTTGCCTCCTAGCTCTTTCCTCTGTTTCCTTTGACTTTCCTCTTGCCCAAAAGAAAGCTTTTTTGGTTTTGTTTTCACCCCTAGAGGAAAGCTGAAAACCAAGGACAAAGGCACTTAATGAGGTCTGGCATCTCAGTCTAATTGGATCTCCGTGTAGTACAGCTAAGGAGTCAAGCTGCCACCCACGTTTGCAACTCAGTGGACTGAAGAGCAGTGCAGTCAATGTATTTAATTGGTGTGGGGGCTGTACATCCAAGGTGGAGGTGACAGCTGGGCAGGCCAGGTGACAGCTGGGAAAGACAGGCCAGGGTACAAGGTTATAGTGGAGGCGAAAACCCCAAACCAAACTCCCATAGGAGTGAATCCTGACTCATAGCAACCCTCTATGGGCTGTGTTGAACAGCCCCTTCATGGGCTCTGCAGCTGTAAATCTTCACAGCAACAGAAAGGCGAGCCTTTCCCCCGGAGAGCAGCCAGTAGCCTCCAGCCAACACAGAACCCACTCGGCCACCAGCAGTCCTGGAGTGGAACAGGCTGGGTGGCAATGGAGCTCCTGGGAGTGGATGACAACTGGTTCCAGAAAAGCCTATATAGGGAGAAGAGGGCCTCCGGTGGCTTTTCTGAGCATTAGCATTTGAAGGGCAAGTCCTCCCGCTGTGTGAAGAATGGCCCCAGAGGCCACTCAAGGCTGGGCCAGCGGCCTGCTCTATGCCATCTTCACAGTTGTCTTATGTCTGAGTCCACTGTTGCAGCGCCTTGTCAATGCAGGAGGCCAGACTAGCCTGGCCCGAGTGTAACTCCCGCACACACCGACCGGTGCGTGCGGGAGAGCTGTGCCTAGCTCCCTGTGCTCACGATCGCTTGATGAGACCTCCCTCACACATACGGTGGGCGGTCAAGATAATTAAATGAGCATTTACTAAATGCTAGCTGTGATCTCAGCCAGACTCACGACTGCCACTGAGGCGATTCTGACTCAGCGACCCGATAGCACCGAGTAGAACTGCCCCTGTGCCCTTCCAGGTTGTAACTTTGTTTCCTCCTTAACTCTTTAATGGAGCAAAAAGCCCAATTCATCAAGCAAGCACTCCCTCCATCCTGCCGGGGCATTCCAACCTAGCATCTATTGCTGCTACCACCACCACCTTAGGAAGACCCTGAAGGCTAATCACTCTCAACCTAGGCAGGAAGGAGCTAGTTTTCTGGATGCTCCGCCTCCTCTTCCCTGCCCGTTTCAAGACGCCCCAATTGCTGTATTCTATACACGCAGGCAGGTGTGCCACCCTGCGTCCAGTCCTCTGCCCGGATTGCCTAGTCCTGGTCTGTTCATTCTCCTCCTCCTTACTCACCTCCTGGAGACTCACTCCTGTGCTGGGCCCAACAGCTAACCTTTTCCTGTCCTCTGTTCCCAGAGACTCCAACCCTTCCCCACCATCCTGCCCTTCTGAAATCCCCGTTCCCTCCCAAGAAGACTTTCTTGGTCTCCTTCATTACAATGTCCCTTCTGGACGGGGCTGATGTAATTCCTGTGGTTTCGGCCTTCCTCCTTACATCTTTGAAGGCTAGGCCCCACCTGTTGTCTATTTTTGCATATGCCATCGCCCACAAAACTCCCAGAAACCCACAGAAGGTACCCACTACACCGACTTTTAAATAGCCACCCGACAACCCAGAAAGATTCCTCTCTGGGGGAGGCAAAGGCTCGGATTCGTGACAAAGTCAGAAGGTGACCACCTCACAGGCCAGAAGCAGTCCCCGAATAAGAAGGGGTGAGTTTCCTTTACCATCACAGGAAGGAGGCGGCGATTCAAAACGTTACGTTGCCACTTATTTTTGAAGGTCAGTTTCCACGTTAGAAGTCGCTTTCGGCTCTGACCTTTGTGCCCAGCAGCAGGAGCTGGGGATGCTCCGCTTCACACGGAGGCACAGTTGAGGGCTGGCCGGCATGTCGAAGGCGGGGTCCTCACCGGACTGAGCTTCAAGCCGAGGGTGGAGCTTTGCTCTAAGGTGGGTAAGGTCTGGTCTCCAGGGAGACCCCAAAAGGAATAAGAACCACCACCTGAACTACATTCTAGAGACACATGGCTTTTTTATTTTTCCTGGAATTCTGACTCATGCATTTCCTAAACTAGCAGACTTTTCCGTACTATTGAAGAATTCCTAAAAAGATACCAGCCAACTGCATTATAAAATGCAGTCTATTTTTAGAACGAAGTAGAAAGCAAGCATTTTATAAGCTCTAGTGGTCATTTTCATGGAAAGCACAGCTCAAAGTGAGAGAGAACCAACAGCCGATCCTGATAACCATCTTTCGGGTGGAAAGTACGGGAGTAGCTCCATCCAGTCAAACGATTTCCCCAATCTGTCCTTACAGAAATCTCTACAACCAACAGAGCTACTAGGCTGATCTTAGAAACAATGCTATGGATCACGTACAGATCCACATGCCGAGCAGCAACCCCTGGGGGGAGTGGGGGTGGTGTGTGTGTGTGTGTAATATAATGCAACCACACATGTGATTTAAGGCTTTTTAAATAGCTGCATTCAGAAAAGGCAACGGAGACGCGTGAGACTGATTTTAAGATATTTCATTTGATCCACCATACCCCAAATAGTATTGGTTTTACTTCCAGCACATCTCTGTTCGGACAGGGCACAGTTCAAATGCTCCCGAGTCGAAGATAGAAAGGACAACCTATCTAAAGGGGTGGTGGCTACGTTTAGACTGAGCGAGATGTTTTATTTTTCACTGAAACAAGGGTTTATCCAGGCGATGCCTATTTGATAGGGTGATACCCGCACTGGAGGAGCCACCTCGGTGAGATGGACCTTGACGTGCTATGATTCAATGGCAGCGGGCACTGTCTGTGCCCAGCAGGC
Source organism: Echinops telfairi (assembly GCF_000313985.2). Lineage (NCBI taxonomy): Eukaryota > Metazoa > Chordata > Mammalia > Afrosoricida > Tenrecidae > Echinops > Echinops telfairi. The sequence continues at coordinate 10,707,232 of NW_022107431.1, forward strand.
TCAGGCACTGTTTTGGCAAGCAGTCAGGAAGCAGCATTTCCGGCAGGCTCTCCCGGGCTGGGAAAGCACTCCCTGGTGAGACAAGACATCTCCAGGGTTCACCTCGTCCCACCAGAGGGAGGAGGCTCTGGGCCACCTTCAGAATCCACTCTGGGTCTCATCTTCGGGAGGGAGTCCTGCGGTGACTGACACCATGGGGGCAGGGGAACATTCCAAACAGCTGGACATCACACCAGGAAGGAAAGCAGTGTGACAGTCACAGCGAACTATGGAGTGTCCTCAGCACTTGCAGGCAAACAGCCTGTCTCCCCACCGGAACCAGTGGGTTCTCCTGAGGGTGGGTCCTCTGCAGAATAAATCTCATCCGCTCGAGAAATTTCCAGTTTTAAAAAGGGATCCTTTCCCATGGCTCTGACTGAAAGACATTCCTACCACTTCCCTCCAACAATCTCCTTCCTGCACTGGTTCAAAAGATCAGATCTTCTCACGTGCCCAACATCTGGACTTTCTTTCCTCCAGCTGAACTCTGGGGCCAACCAGATTTCTGCGACTGCTAGATCAGGAGGGTTTCCAAAAACCGTGAGTTTCAAGTCTAACCTACAGTGCCTCTCACCAGTCCACCGCTCTCTACCACACTCCGGTACTCTTGCTGTCAGTTAACGACAGCGGCGACCCCCCTACCCTAGCAAACGGCAAAGAAGCCCATCGCCTTGGATGGCTGGGTCTCACCAACCTCGATCCCAACACTTTCTCTGCATTAGTGCAAGCTCTCATCAACTGTCCAGTATTTCAGGAACAGCTCCTGCTTGCTCTGCAAACCTGGTCTAAGTGGTGGCTAGCAGGTGCCAGGCACCGTGGGAAATATGCTGGCTATCAAAGATGGATCTGGTGTCAGAGGTCACCTGTTCTTCCCCCATCCAGTCCCTCCGTCCGTGTTAGGAAGACCTGGTGGCGGTCTACCTCCACCTGCACTTTCCTATAAGATATGCTTCCAGACAAATGCCACTCATCTTGCAATTCCTGTCATAATGCAGAGTCTAAGACAGCAATTGGTGGGGAGACGGCAACCACTACATTTTGTGGAATAAATAAAATCACATTAGGTTTATGACTCTTCCCAAGTTTAAAAAAGATTAATGGTTCCAGTGGCAACACTCGGGCCACCTAAAGGTTCACCCTGAAGCACAGACTAATTGGGAATTCACATGGTCGCTCTCCTATCAAAAAAACGAATTAATTCAGTGGAGTCGATATCCCATATTGTGCTACACATGGTGGGGGACTTACATAATTTCGTGTCAACTGGAAGATACAGAAGTGTAGGGGTGTTGTTCTAGCCTGCCAATCAGATCACAGTCTGATGGTACCTCCTTTTGGATGCAGCCCTCTCATAAGGAGGGTTCTGGGAACCTCCCCTCTGCATCTCTGCCTTCACCATCCTGCTGATGAGCCCTTCCAAAGTCCCTTGATGCTTCCACTACCACTGAACCCACAAGACTTTGCACCACCAGCCTGTGACTTCCTGCATTCTGCATCACTGCATGGGGCTGCATGAGTCTGGAGTGGGGCTTTTGAACTAGGATCAGACTTACAGACTTGAGTTGGACTGGGGTGGGATGTTTTCCTGATATATAATTACTTCTTGATATAAAGCCCCCTTTTTTTAAACATATCTAAGTGTCACTGGATCTGTTTCTCTAGTCAACCCAGCCTAACACACAAAGAAACTGTATCAGAAATCAAGAGACTCACGTGAAACTTTATAGTCTAAAGCAGTGGTTCTCGACCTGTGAGTCGAGAGCCCTTTGGGGGTCGAACAACCCTTTCACAGGGGTGGCCCGATTCATAACAGTAGCAAAATGACAGTGATAAAGTAACAACGAAAATGGTTGCGGGGGGGGGGGGTTCACCACAACATGAGGAACTGTCTGAAAGGGTCGCCACAAAGGGTGGCCGCGGCATTAGAAAGGTTGAGAACCACTGGTCTAGAGCCGTCTATTCGAGTAAAACTGGGTAAGACTGAAAAATGCACGTGTTCTATAGTATCCTAATTACAAATAAGTGCCTCATCAGCTGAGAAAGATTAGCAAGCCTTTATCATTTACCTCTCAGGACCCAATTTACATACCTCCTCCTACTCCCTACCTCACACGGTAACCTAGTCTCTGTGGTGCTAGGCAGAGTTCTCAGCACAGAAACCGGGGTGGTGCCTGGCAAGGACATTTCACAGAACAAGGCTGGCTGAGTCCACAGAGTAGGTGCTGGGGACCCAGGATTGGAAAAGAGCTAAGAACCAAGGGAGACGTGTCCTTTGTCCAGAATGTCACCACCAGCATTTCCAATATTGGACACACAATGCTGCCAATATTACTAGACTCACAAATGCCTGTTTAGGACCGGCCAAGGCTTAGTTACACGCTCCCTTAATAGCTGATCTCCTTGGATCCGGTGATGGAAACTACAGTGCTGTCTTTCACTAAGTCTGACTTAGACCTTTATGTAATGCCCCCCCCCCCCCAGCACATTTGTATGCCAAGACACCAACAACCAATAGAAAGCAGGCAAATATTCGATATTAAAATTAAAAAATATACCATGAGGCCCAAAGGCTTTGTGTGGGCATTAGCCGTACACAGTTGTGGCTCAGACTCTACCCACCAGGCGGCGGGTTTAAGATTCCCACAGCACCAGCCTGACTGATGGGGTGCACGCATGCAGCTGAGCCACACTGACTTCACTAGTGGCTTCTGTTCTGTTTTGGGCCGCCGCCGAATTCTTGCTTTGCTGACATCTCTTTTGGCTTTGATGCAACTCGTCAGTACAGGCGCGCGTGGGGGTTCATGAAACAGTGAGTAAGCACTCCATAACCCTCGACACACACTGCACCCAAACCTGCTGACGGAACTCAATGTGAATGTCCCACGCCCGGCTGTCCCTCTGAGCACAGGCCATACTGCAGTCCTGGCTCATGACACAGCGGCCTTCTGTGAGGTTACATAATCGGAAGGTGGCTCCAGGCAAGCAGACGCCTCTGTTGTGTAGCAGCAGTCACAGGGCTCCTAGCATGTATTTGGAACGTTTTTTTTTTACCACCAGGCTCGACTGAGCCCCAGCTTGAGGAGACAACAGTGGAATTGGAATTCTTTTGCTGCGTTTGCTCCATATTGAATGCATCACCCTGTGTCAGTGTGCAGCAGAGTCCTGGGGCTCAGGAGGGGTTGCTGGCTCCTGGGAGTGGAACCCCGCTTTGGACGACGAGTTACGAATGTGGCTGCATGCCAGGCACAAGGTCAGGGCACCGAGGACCTCTTCAAACCCATCACTCCCCAGGAGAACCTCTGAAGGCCTTGGAGGCTGTGTGCTGTATTTACTTGGGTGCATTGATTGGTCTTGGGATTATTCTGCAGTGACAGGCACAGTTCTGAAAGGAATCTCGGATGATACCAGAGTATAATCTCTTATTCCATAGTTGAAGGACGCGGGAGCCAAACCGGTTAAGTGACTTGTCTAAGGTCGCTCAGGCTAATCCCAGTAACATGCAGGCTGCTGTTCCAGGGACTGGTCCTCCACCAATAGCTGGAGAAGCCCCGCGCACACAGAAGGATCTCCCTGCGCCGGAGTCTGACTCTCAGGGACCCCCTAGGGCAGGGTAAACGTACCCCTGTCGGTTGAGACTGGAACTCTTCCCAGAGTAGAACTCCTTGTCTTTCTCCCGACGTTCAGTTATAGTTGACCAATGTTAACCAGTGACAATCCAGGCACCCAGGCCGGCCCTGCCTGGCCTCTAGCACCGACTCCCCACCAGAAGGGAGTGCTATAATCCTGGTCACTCACCCTCCCGGGGAGCCTGTGCCCCCTCACCTGCTGTCTGATGAGAGGAGAACCCCAGGAGACCACCTCAGATGGTGATCCTACTTTCCATTCTGAACGAAGCCCAATGCAAGTCCAGGCATGCGCCCCCCAACCCCAACCTCCAGCCCCCGGTGACGGAAAACCACTGCCGCCTAGGCAGTGCTAGGGACACACACCACCCAACCTAGACGCCCCACCACCACCCTGCTCTTACTGCCAAGGGCTAGCCCTACACACACACACCCCTCCCCTCTGCCCCGCTGAGGCTCAGCCTGCACTCCGCTCCCCCAAACCCTCGTTCTGCAGAATCACCTGAGACAGCGGAGGAGCCCATCATCGCTCCGGAACAAATCACTGACTACTCTGCACACGGTACCGCCAGGGAGAAGGGAGGTTTAAGTTACACCGAGGGGAAATTGGGATACATCAGAGAATAGCAGGGATCGTTGAAGTGAAATGCAGCAAAGGAAGCTAAAAATTGGGGTGATGGGGTATCATGGTTTTTACAGGAGCCTTAACAAGCCAAGTGGCCTGCCTCCTGGATCTCATCTTCAGAAATCCCAAGGTCACTGTGTGGGAGGGTCCCCTGGAAGTCAGTTCCCCAGGTGAGTCTGTATGTCAGTCAGCTGAGGTGGAGAACTGCTGCCGAGGGGAAAGCTGACCAGGGGTGTGGGGTGTTTTCTAGGGCTGCAGCGTCCAGTGAAGCGGAAGCCACCAGCGTGGCCCACCAAAGGTCACGGTACATTTTCTAGCAGACACATTAAGGTGGGTAAAGAGAAACACGCGGCATTTAATTTAATCTCATTTTAAACTTGAATCAACCTGAACAAAATACCATGTCAATAGGTAACAAATATAAACGTGTTAAGGATATATTTTTACATTCCTTTCTCCCTGCCAATGTACCATGCAGGAGAAAGAGGCTGTCTGCACCTGGAAAGATTTATAGCTTCGGAAATCCTACAGATGGTTGTCGAGAACTGGGCCGCCCCAGTGGCAGGGGATTCTGCAATGTGCTACCTGCAATGCCTGAGAAGTGGTACAAAGCTGAAGCAACCCAGGAAGAGCAGAGCTGTGTGTGCTCAGCACACACGTGGGAAGGCAGTTCATTGTGAGCATCCGGGGCTGTGGGGCTGACACTGCGGTGTTCTCAGATTTAGCAGACTGGATCACCCTGCCCACAGGCAACCCAACAGAAGCCCAGCTCTGGGAGCATCCTGAGCCGTGTCCTCCTCCTTAAAAAGATGCCCCCTGCCCCTGCCGGGCTGTGAGAGGGAGAAGGCTCCTTCTTGCATCTCACAAATGCTTCCCCTCTGAGCCCAAGGGATGGCGATGGAGAGACACCTGGGCCGCAGTTCCTTCAGTTATCAGCCGGAGGTAGGAGACCTGCACCTCAGAATGCAAAGGGCTCAGCCTCGGGCTCTTCCCAAGGAAAACAAATGTCTCTCCTTACAGCATCCAAGGGCTTTCTCCTTTAACAAAGGAATTGCCTCCCAGAAAGACACACAGCCCATAGAACAACAACTACTACTACAACAACACTCTTTCTACCACATTCAATTCAACGACAAACACAAGAGAAGCTGCTACTACCATGACCTGTTATGCGTGATGTTAAAAGTGAAGCCCCGGGCATGGGGTGGCACCTGGGTCAGATTAACCTCTTGTAGCATCTGTTTGCTAACAGAGGCAGCAGGCAAAATTATCATGCTTTTCACCGAGTTGCTGCAAAGGCCCTAAACACAGCAGAGAGGCAGAGAACAATGTGCAGCCCGGGAGGCAGATGGGGCAGGTGGAAGGAAGCAGCAGTTTGTGGGCCTGCCCTTCCACCAGGGCCAGGGCAGATACACTGCCGGCCTTCCTCGTCCTCCCAAACACCTAGACTAGGGGACCAGCACCCAGCACTCCGTGCATATCAGGTGTCCATGACGGGCTATATATTCCACGGAGAAAAAGCAGCACAGGCCAAGGAGCCTAGGATGAGCTTGGAGGGAGGCAATGACATCCCAAGTTGGCCCAAACTGTCACCGAAATCCTGAGTTTGGGAAGGCTTTGCGACGTTGCAAAGGTCGCTGTGTTTTTACATTTACAGATTTCCATAATGGGGAACAGGTTTAATGCCCTCAGAAAACCCTGAGATGCGTCTATTGGGATATCTGTAGGATAATTATCAGACTAGCAGCCTGGAATTGGACGAGTCTTTATTCTTTCATTGGTTCCCCTTGCAACTGTAACCTAGGTACTTCACAGCAGGAAATCTCCCTTTCTGGTTAGATCAAGGTGGTCCTCCCCAACTCTCTCTTCCAGCTTATTGTCTCCTACTGAATAATAGTCCAGTTCTTTTCCTTCAATTCCATAATCAGGCACAATGATTACTTTATTCCATGTTTGCCTGGCTTTGCCAATCTGAGCCGTTCTCACTGCGCCCAGCCCCATCCTCCACATTGGCAGGCCTTCATGTGGTTTTCCATTCCCGTGGCTCACATCCTAAATTAGATCCTTCAGAGGTCTTGGAGTGATCAACTCTCTCTCAGTTCTTGGATAAGATCAGGGTCAAAACCACACCAAACTCACTGCATTGTGACTCACGGTGACCCTATCCAGGGATTTCAAAATGGAACAGGACTTGATGAAAAAATAGTACTTTAAAGCCTGAAGACAGTTTTGCTAAATGCATCCTTGGAAGGTTGTTGTTGCTGTCTTCTGGATTCTGTAATATTCCATAATATTATTGTTATTAATATGAAAATAGTGATTGAAAAGTAAAACCTAGACCGTGTAAGCCTACTTGCTTTCAGCCATCAATTTGAGTCTTTAAAAGGGGTAGAGGACATGCCTGCAAAGAAAGCTCTGAAAAGATAAGCCCCACCCAGTGCTTGGGGGCTCGACATTTGCAGACACCAGCGAAGATTGCTCTTGGCAGAAGAAAAAGGAACCCTTTTGGCTTTTTAAACTTGGAACTAGTGGTTTGTCCCTAAGGCTGGGGGAAAAAAAAGTCAAGAAGGAACTCTTTTCTCTCGGACTGACCGTTAAAAGGAGCCTGGAGGCAGCCTGAAATGCTTGCTAGGTGACCACCCAGGTCTACTTGTGAGAAATGGAGAGAAATGCAGCAATAAAAAAAACAAAACATGGGTTCAATCCGGTCACTAACCCCCCGAGTACCTGGTTCACAGACCCTACAGACAAGAGCGAGTTGGCTTAAGCTGATGGCCTAGCCCAAAGGGGCTAAAAATTGTTTTAAAAATCTTGTGACTGGGCCCATGGTCAAAAGGCCAGGCGACCAACGGGCACCCTGGTGGGGCCAAGTGAGGCAGCCCACATCGAGTTAACCAAAACCCAACCAGATGAAGAGAAGATTTTTGGGCCTGTGAACTGGTGCATATGGCTGCTGACTTTATTGACGGCCTGTCCTGATATGACTTTGCCTATGGATGCAGACTACTCATAAAGTTCCAATTGGAATGAAGATTCTTCACATCAAGGAACATGCTCATCTCCTCAAAGCACTAGGTTAATAAAAGTAGGCAGTATGCCCAAAATGGGGGGGGGGGGGGTAAGGGCATAAGGTAATCAGCTTACAAACTTTCATACATAAAAATATAAAATATTTTTGTTTTCCTCACTTATAAAATATTATGTCTAAAGAAGACGGGTACATTTCAAACTGTGTTTTAGTTTTATCCTGTTAGAACTATTGTCCTTGTTTTGAAATTGTATGTGGCTAACAAAGTTGGGTAAAGGTGTCATATTAATCCAACAACAACCCCTCGACTGTTCAAAGGACACCTGCAGGCAAAGATTCAGAATCATGATTCGCTTAAGGCCCTGCAAACCTGACAGAAGTCCAGCACCAACTCCACAAGTTCTTGAGGCAGGCAGGACCCCGGCAGCAGCAAGCAGCCTCCCTGTGGCCCCATCCCAACCGGTGACTGTGTCCTTGGAAAGCGGTCCGTGTCCACTGGACTGACTGACACCATGTTGATCGAGGCCCTTTGCCATCGTGCTCACAACTCCGACCACGGTCAAGGTGAACGGACTTGTTGCCCGAGCTCACCACTCGCATCCCAAGGCTGCCCTGCCTGACGCAGAATGAAAGGTTCATTCTTCCGTAAAAGACTCCTCAAACTAAGGCTCTCTCGGGTTCTTAATACTGTTATCTCGGTCTAGGTTTTCTGGAAATTGTGATCAAATTATTAAAATGTGTTACCATAGGCCGCAAGATTTTTCACAAGGCTTTCCAGGAAACGTGGTTTTCTTGTCCTTTTGGCCTCACCACCTGCTGGTCGGTCTCCTGGTCTGTTTAACCACCAGGTTCCCGGGACACAGCTATCTCTGCACTCATCACCCACAGCCGTGGCTTGAAAGGCCTCTCCAGTATAAAATAACTACACTATTTGAAACTAAAACATTGTATCAACCCAGAGAAGGTAGTAGAGAAAGACTTTCATACATTCATTTGCAATAAATCTTCTGATAGCATCTATATTAACATCGTACAAAAATCAAAAATAAAGAAATATGGTAAATGTACGAATAAACTCCACCACTGTGACTGTTGTGATAACGGTTGTTCATGGAGCACAGGCCATAAAAATAACAGGACTTTCAGATGACGAGACTTCTTCCCTCAGAGACCCCAAAATGAATTTACGTTACAGTTTAAACTAATGCAATGCTTCACACCAATTCTTCCACTTAGTTCAACTTAACCAATCACATCACAACCACTAAGTCGTTTCTCTGGGCTCTAACTCGTGACTAGGAGTGTGGAATTCACATGGAGAGGAGTTTACAATAGAACTACAACACTTGGGGCACGGTTAATTAGAGCCCCCAGGAATTGCAAAATGGTCCAATATCAATCTAATTCTTCTACAATGATGACCCTTTCCATTCTTGAACCATCGATAACCTGCACATGCTTCAAAGAAGAGAAGCCTCAAACATGCTAAGCCGCCAAGCGCGCCCTCCCTGCAGGCACTGGCATTAAAAACAAGTCCAGGCGAGGGAGTGAATGTGAAAAGGCGTGGAGGAAGGTTTCCAACTCACCCCACCCTCTCCCCAGTCCCCTCACCAAAGCAAAACCCAAACCCAAACCAAACTCACTGCCTTCAAGTGGACTGAAACTCCGGACAGGGCAGAGCTGCCCTGGGGGGTTCAGATGAGTGGAAAGCCTCCTCTCTCCTGCACAGCAGCAGGTGGTTTTGAAGTGCAGACCTGGTGGTTAGCAGCCCAGAGTTTAACCCCCTGTGGTCACCAGGGCTCCTTCCAAAGGACAAACACACAATTCCCCAGAAAGGAATGTTGAATCCTCTCCCAGCTATTCTGGAATTAAGGTCTTTTTTAGGCAGCTGGAAAATAAGGAAAACTAGTCACACTCGCTCATCCTGTCCCCCCCCCTACTTAAAAAACAAACAAACAAGCCATTAAGTCCCCTGTGGTGGTGATATTACCAATCATCGCCGATAGATTGCCTGGGGAACCAAAATAAAAATAGCAATTCCATAGCTGAGCAACAGGAGTCCCGCGTCCTGCCTTCCAGGGAAGGGTTAAAGTCCAAGGACAACCCCCCTGTCCACACTCATCATTCAATTCCCACCCCGGCTGTGGCTAAGCAGGTGGGAACCCTAGCTGCAGCACAAGCCTGATTGCGTTTCCCCAGGCAGTGAGGCTGCAGCTCGCGCCCACACGGTTTCGGTTTCGTAGTCCTGCAAAAGTGCATGACGCCTAGGAGTCCCCTGGGAGCGCAAAGGTCCGTTAGTTCGCTTGGCTGCTAACAAGAGCACTGGAGGTGCTTTCTGGTCCACCCAGAAGTGCCTCCGAGGAAAGACCTGGCAATCTTCTTGCACAAGACTCGGTCAGTGAAAGCGCACGGGGCAGAGAACTCTAACCTGACACACCTGGGGTCCACCTGAGTGGAGTCGAGGCAACAGCAACTGGTTCTAAGTGGGTAGAAAAGCAGAAAGTGCTTGGTTACTGGAAAGTCGATGTGCCTACCAGTACTACGCAGCCCCGACAATGTCAATCTGTTCTCCACTGATCACGAGGCAGTCTACTGGCGCGCCGGCGAGGAAGCCTGTCTGCTTTCTTTCTCCTGGGTGGACATCCACACTGGCAGCCGCGGTCTCTGATCTCCATCAGCAAGGGCCTCAGATTCTCCTTGCTTTCAGCCAGCGAGGCAGGAGTGTCCTCGGCACAGCACAGCCTCTCGACTCAGTCCAACGTCCTGATTATCCACTCGTCACACAAATGACTACCTGCCGCGACAGGCTACAACCCTGACACACCTTTCTGGATTTGAAACCATTTATCACCCCTTGTTCTAGTACAACTGTCTTGGGGTTTGTGTATAGGTTCCACCCGAGCACAATGAAGTGCTCTGGGATTTTCCTGTTTGCAATGCTACCCATAGCCTGTGATGATCCACAGAATGCCTACGTTATGCAATTCCCAACAATTACGGTTTCCTACAATAACTGCTAAGAAGTCCTGGAAGCACGGGGGAGCTGCTAATGACAGGCTGGTGGTTCAGAGCCACCAGCCGCTCTGATGGATACAGATAAGTCGGTTGCTCCTGTATAAACTGTAGTCTTGGAACCCTACGCAGGGTCGCTATGAGTCAGCACTGACTGACAGCAGTGGGTCCTAGCCCTTGCCAACATGACCTCACCACTGCCTCTGCTGCAGTTCAGATAAAGGCATGCCCCCTGGGCAAAAGCCACTGGCAGCCCAGGTGAAGAGCAGGTGCGTGCAGTCATAAATACGGGGATTATTTGATCAGCTAATGTGGGCCTGGAATCAAGATAAACCTGAATTCATTAGTACCCTGGTCAGTGAATTCTGACCTTCTTCCTGTCTGAAAACACCACCGATGAAGGCCAGGCACCTGCACCCTCAGAAGTGGGGGAGGAACTCCTCAGGGTCAGAGTCCACCTGAATGAAGCGTGTGGGCACCTGGCCTCCCTACAGCCTTCTCAGGTCACTCAGGTGTGAGTGAGGGGCACTCACCTCTTTGTGGTCGCAGTCATCAGAGACTGGTCCACAGGAAGCCAGGTGCCCGCCCTGCTGAACACAAGGCCCGCTCACCACCCAGTCCCAATGTCACCAGGGCTGGCAGAAGCCTGTTCACAGTGGTTGGCAACCTAACCAGGAGGCCCATCGAGCTCAAAGATTGGGGCACCAAGCCCAGACGAGGGGCCAGATGGTTCTTCTGGGTTTGGGACTGGGAGTCCTGCCCCCCTCGGTCACTGTTCCACACCCAGAGCTAGTGAGGGAGACCTTGGTACAGAGATCAGGATGAAAGGGGACTCAGCCACACACATCGCTACCACTGAAACGAAGATTCAAGCCGAAGCAAGCAAGCAAGCAAAGTGGTGAATCCCAGCAGACACTGGGACTCAGGCAACCTTCCTTCTGCTGTCCACCCATCAGGTGATGGTGAGCTATTCCCCATGGGGCCAGCTGCAGCCCACAGAGGCAGTCCTTACACACACACACACACACACACACACACACACACACACACACACACACACACACACCCCACACCCCTCTATAACAGAAGCTAAATAATTAACAAAATACTTTCAGCATGTACTGCAACCATTAATGTATTTAAAGAAAATAAAAGCGCCAGGGTGTCTAAAATTATTGACCCTAATTAATCTGGTAGTAATCTTTAATGTTGATTTAAAATAAAGATTAAAGCAGGAAAAAAGACCCATTTGGGGATTATGCAACTAGGAAAAGTCAGAAAACCGGGTGCAATTGCTATCGTTTTAAACTTGGCTTTAATTAAGCGTTCTTCCAAGTTCCTGCAAGTTTGTATAACCGTCATCTTCAGTCATGAAACATTCATGGGAAAATGTGGACATTTCTTGAAGCTCCTTCCATGGGTTCTCTAGCTTAAATACCATACCCCTAAGTCCCTCTACCCACAACCTTGGGCTCAGTTCCTGGGGGTGTGGGGGGGGACTACTAAGAGAAGGATAGGACTAGGTGTGCCCCACCCCCACCCCCAAACACACAACAGGTTTTTAAATACCTAACAATGTTTCCTTGTAAGCAATACTGATTGAGGAGGATTTCCACATACAGAACGGAGTCCTGGTGGCATAGTGAATCCACACTGGCTGTGATTGGCAAGGACAGCAGTTTGAACCCACAAGGTGCACCATGGGAGAAAGACGAGGCTTTTCACCCCTGTGAAGATTCACAGCTCAGAAATCCATAGAAGCAGGAATGAGTGGGCTGTAAAGAGTTACAGTCTCATCGGGGCAGTTCTACCGGGTCTTATAGGGTCCCCTTGATGGCAGTGCCTGAGTTCACCACAAGGAGCCCTGGTGGTGCAGCGGTTAAGCACTCAGCCATGAACAGAGAGTTCTGTGCTTCAAAGGCACCAGCAGCTGTGCGGGGGGGCTGGGGGGGACGACGACCCTGTGGGCAGTTTATAGAAAAGCTGACCGTTTTCATCTCTATTGTTGTAATTCCTGTTTTTAAATTTCAAAGTCTATGAGATAAACATTGAAATGTAACCTCCTCCCTTCCTCTCCTCCTTCACGTGGCCTCCGTGTTTCATCCGGGTCAGGAAGTCACCTTCCACGAAGTGAGGCGGGAACGTGGTGTCTGGCCCAGGGGGGCCCTGTGAGCAGGGCCAGGTGTCTCCAGCGACAGGGCACTCCCAATACACTTAGCACACAGCTCTTTTATAAGGACGCATGCCCACGCTCCTTTCCTGGAGTGGGAGACAATTTCCTGGGAAACGTCGGAGGATGCCACTTGGTGCGGACCGTCAGCCCTTACGTTGGGACTGAAAATCGGAGAGCTTTCCATAATGGGCAGGAGGCGCCCGACTGTGAGCCCGCTGGACGGGGCCGCTGTGCAGCTGAGGCCACATCCTTAGGGAACAGACCAGACAGGCACAGAAAGTGGACTCCTGCCTTCCTGGGGTGCGATGTCCGCCCTGAGAAGCCAAGCAGGAACACTGGGCAGCTTCCTGATTTCTCCCAGTGGTTCCATGCTAGGCTGCTAACTGCAAGGTCAGCAGTTTGAACCCACCAGGTGCACCATGGGAGAAAGACGAGGCTTTCTGCTCCTGTAAAGATCGACAACCACGGAAACCCACAGGAGCAGTTCTGCCCTGTCCTGGAGGGTGGCTAGGAGTCGCAAATGACTGGGAGGCAGGGAGTTTGAAAGTCACTCCGCCTGAAACCTCTGGTTTCAGTTCCCCCTGAACAACGGGCCATTTTCTGGGGCCTCGCGATCACTGCCCAAACCTAGACCACAAAGAACTCAGGCCTGCGGTAACACACCTTGTCTGGCAGAGCTGTCATGTACACATGCTAACGTGACACTAATCTGATGTTCTCACCGAGCCCTGCCGTGTACAACCAGAGTGGCCACATGGCAGACCAGCTGTCCTCCTCCCAAGAGCAGCTCCAGCTCCACTCCTGGCCCCTCCACACTGCAGTCCACGGGTCCTTGGAAATTCACGGGTGTGCGCACGTCACTGCCCAGCTTAGAATCACATCTCTTCAGCGGCTTCCCACTGTCCTCAGGACCAGACCACATGCCACTATCATGAGAAAGCTCTTTGTCATCTGACCCTCACGCCGGCCCCACTCCCTTCCCGTAGGCATTGCTTCACTCTCAATTCCTGGGAACACCAGGCTCCCTCTTACAGCTCCGCGCTCAGCCTCCGGTCCCTGCTGCTGGGCCTGGGACCACCCTTCAGCTCCTGGACCCTACTTGCTTTTTCCAAGTCAAGATCAAGCCCTCTTCTGTACATGCCTGTACCTATCCTAAGTGCAACCGTTTCTCAGGCTGTCTCTACCTGCAGGAGGATCTCTGCCACTAGGCTACGTACAAAGTCGCAGAGGACAGGTCCCTTTCCTGATGGGTCCTCTGGCTCCTCTACTGTGAGCACAGCAGGGGTTCAATGAAGACTCTGAAGGAATGATTACCTTCTTACAGGCCAAAGGAGCATCCCGATAACTAGTATCTCCCATGCTAAATAATACTTTTCTAGCAGTCACAAAAGATGAATTCCACACACTTATAAAAACGTGTCATGTCTTCAAGGCAGTGGTTACACGCTGAGCTGCTACACACACGGTCGGCAGTACGAACCCACCAGCCGCACCATGGGCGAACGATGAGGTTTACAGTCTGTCTTTGCCGACGCCACAACCTGACCTTGTGGTCTTGTCTGGTCCTGTGGCTCCAGCCCTGGTCAGCCCTACTGTATATTTCTACATTAGCTGTCCACAGCAAGTCTCTCTCGAGCTGTTTGCAAAGTCTCAAAGACGGCAGAAAACGTCTGCGCTCTGAACAAAGGGGAGCAAGGACTTGGTAACAAAGGTCCCTGCTGTCACAGAACCATTCCTGGGTTTAGGTGCCAGGGTGCTGACTTCACACGCCATAGGGGCACTGACATAATGCCACCTCAGAGTGAAATTCAATGAGACACCCAGGCACTGGCATCCTGTCCAGGGAAGTGACGGGCCCAAGACTAACGGTCCCGTTGTCCATCTGCACTGCTAAGACTGACTGGTGGGATGGCCAGCACCTGGGCTTTGGTGAGGTGAGAGGAGGCGTGAAGAGTGTGGAAGCCATGGGGCGTTTGGGGACCAGGATTGGCCAGGACCAGCAAGAAGATCCCCTCTGCTGACGGTGGACAGCTCTACTAAATGTGATCTGTGTTTCATGTTTCATCTTAAGCGCCAGACCATTCCCTGTGTGGCACGGAACTCACTCTTCGATGCCCAGGGTGCCTAGTCTTTGGGCTCTCACTCCTACTCTGCGGGTCCCTGCTCTCCTTCTTCCCCTCGAAGTCCAGCTGGGAAGCACAGTCAAGTTTGTGATTATGAAACAAAAGCTCGACAATTTTAAAAAGAGTGGCAATCTCAGACACCTACAGGAGCGGCTTGACCTGTCCTCACAGGGTCACTGTGATGAGTCCGGAAGACTCAATGGCAATGAACTTGGTTTTGGCGTGGGATGGGCTAAGCTTGCCCTGGTGCCGTAGTGGGTTACTTGTTGGGCTGCTAACCGAAAGGTCAGCAGTTCAAAACCACCAGCCACTGTGCTGGAGGAGGATGAGATTTTCTACTCCCTTAAGGATTTACCTGCTTGGAGACCCACGGGGCAGTTCTACCCAGGCCTATAGGGTGGCTGTGAGTCGGAACGACTTGCTGACAGTGAGTCTGGGGTGAGAATATGAGGGCTGAAACTGCTCCTCTCTGGTGAGGCATGTCATGGTACCTCTACGGTCTTTCCTAAGAATCACCGATATCCCGGCCCTGCCGCTTTCCGGCCCAGGGAACAGTCTGTGTTACTGTATTCCACAGAAGAGGAGAGCAGAGAAAATGCAGTGGACGAAGCAGGTCAGCCCTTGTAGCACAGTGGTTATGAGTTGGGCTTGGATCCACAGGGTCAGCTGTTCCAAACTACCAGGAGCTCCTCTGGAGAAAGACAGGGCGCTCCACTCCCATGAAGAGTTACAGTCCCAGAATTCCAAGGGAGCAGCTCTACTCTGCCCTGGGGGGGTCACCCTGAGTCAGAACTGACAGTGAGGGTTTTCTGTGTGTGTGTGTTTTTGAGGAACAAACAGGTCGACTGGGGCAGGGAAAGGAATGAAGCTAAACCCCTCATGTTTCTGGACTTGGAACCGGAGAGGCCTGTTCTCGGGTGGGAACAATCCGGGGCAGCCAAGCCAGGGCAGGAACAGTCAGGGGCAGTGATGATGACGGTCAAAGGGAAGTCCAAACACGGGCTTCAAATCTCAGCTCTGAAAATGAGAATCCTCCCCACAGATGCTCACGGCCACCAACCTTATTCTCTTCCAACTTCTTTCCAAAGAGAAAAGCCAGAGGCTGGGAGGGAGAGAGACAGGAGCGTCAGACCAAGATAAAGGAGGCGCTCACGGGCAGGCTTTCTGCTCGCCACCTGAAGCACCGGCTGAAAACAGCCACATCGTCCACGTTCACTAGTACTCTGTGGCCAACGAAGTGACCATCTCCAGGAGGGCAGGGGCCCCTGGAGCACTAAACTGAGAGGGGCAGGAGCGTCCCCCAAAATCCTTCCCCAGGAGACCTGAGTCGCACCCGTGACAATGGCATTCATGACGCCTTCTGTAGCATTCATGTTTTCAGATAAATGGTCCCAGGCTGTAAGGATGTCTTTACGTTTAAGGTTTGTTTTGCATAACTGCAGTTTTTCCAGTAACTCTCGGGGAGAACGTAATTTAGAGGACAATGACTCCAGACCAATTTTCAACGAGAGTTGTTACATCTTCAAAGGCACACTAATGTACATGTAACATAAGGGGAACGATAAAGCTCTGCAGTGAAGGGTGGGAGGGGACGGTGGGTGGAAGGCACTGTGAAAATGAAAAAGGAGGATTTAAATTAACAAACAAAAAGGTTAAAAAAAACCACATGGGTTTAAATCTCAAGGCTGCAACTTGCTACCCCCACTTGGTCAATAAGGATCTGATCTGGCCCCTGCCAGCTCTCACACAGAGCGGTGATGGGAAACGCCTGGCCTCCTCATCTCTTGGCAAGTGAAAACATTTAACTAGATGACGAGCCAAAACACTGCAAAGGGTCCATGGTGCTACCAACGTGGCAAAGGCAAGGACCTGAAGGCTGAAATCACCAGGCCGCCCAAGGCACGAGCTGCAGGCCCTGGGGGTGTGCAGAGCAGGCAGGTGGCTGAAGGCAGGGTCCCTGCACAGGACAGGTGCATCAATGGCCGTGGCTTCTAGGTGTGCCTCCTACGCAGTCCCTGACTTCTGTCCAAGTGGAGAGACTGGACCACACGATTCACACCGGCACGTGTGAGAGGACGAATTCAACAGAATCCCACGGAGATGGCGGTGCTTAGCGAGACTGTCTGTGTATGCAGGCGCGTTAGAAAGCGGGCCCCCTGGGGTGACCCTGCCACACAGGAGCCTCTGTAGAAGCACATGCTCCCCTGTCCTGTTCTTGGATTTCACACACCACCACACTGTCCCTTCGATACGGACAGCCACGGTCACCTCTGACTATGCTCGCGCCAAGCAAAAGTGAGATTGCAAATCACCAACACAATCAGTCGTGGGGAGAGGCAGACTGTCCTAAGACCCTAATCAACTGTAAAACTGCAATTCCAGAGCGGGGCGGGAGGGGAAAACGAGGAGCTGATACCAGGGCTCTAGTAGAAAGCAAATGTTTTGAGAATGATGATGGCAACAAAGGATAAGTGTGCTTGACGCAATGGGTGGATGGATTGTGATAAGCGTGGTACGAGCCCCCAATAAAATAATTTTTCAAAAAGAAAAGAGAGGATGGGCTAGTGGGGAGAACATTGTCTTGGGTATAAAGAGCACTCCGTAGGCAAAAACAAAACAAAACAACAAAACACTTCAATTCCAGAGCATCTCCTGTGTTCACCAACACCATGGACAAGCATAATTGAATGTGCGGCATTGATAAAGCTTATGAGTCACGCTTGCTTCCAAAACACCAAACTTCACTGTGATTCACTTGATCCTAAACCCTAAAGGCCGCAGCAGAACTGCTGGGGTTTCTGACACGGACTCTTCACAGGAATAGGAAGTCTCGCCTTTTCCCTGAGAAGAGGCTGGCGGTTTCACACGTTTGACCCTTTGGTTAAGCAGCTCAAATCTTAACCACTACAGCACAGTTGCTATAAAAAAAATAAATACAATTTTTAAAAACCTGCCAGAGAGAGTCCATGCCAACTCATAGCAACCTACAGGGCAGGGTAGAACTGCCCCTGTGGGTTTCTGGGACTGTAACGCTTTGCGGGAGTAGAAAGCCCCGTGTCTCCCTCGGAGCAGCTGGTGGTTTTGAACTGATGACCTTTTGGATCTCAGCCCAAGGTGTTCCCAGTTGCTTGCGGGTGGGGTGGGAAATGAAACTGTCCATAAATAAGCTGCAACACACGAACAGTAATACGAATAGATCTATCAAGCATCTCCGGCTAAAACACATTCACGTAGGAAATGTTTTTACTTCTTTAACCTACTTATTTTGATCCCACAACAATCCTTTGAGGGTCAATTTGATGTCTATTTTTCAGAGACACAAGTCAAGGATGAAATTTCACCCCACGGGGAACGAGTGAGTTCAGCCTTCTTTCCATGTTACCACCCACCCCCGACCAAGAGCACCTGTCTATGAGATTCCCTCACGGGCACTTTGGGGAAATCTGAGAACACCTGGTATTTTCTGGTCACCCCTAACCTCAAAGAGACACCCATCACTCCCCACCCCACTGCAAGGAACCACCCTGATCCGGGCTAATGCCGAGCTTCCTGGGCCATGGGCGCCACTGGCAGCAGGACCAGTACCGGCATCTGGACTGTGGTGACGGCCCCTCGTCAGCTGGACAGAATTAGTGAAAATTAAGGCTTCTGGGACGGGGCACTACTGTTACTGGCACGCTGTCGGTCCTGAGCCTGCTGCCAGGGTGGAGCCATTTCACCCTGGTTTTCTTTTAAAAAATCATTGTATTGGGGGCTCGTACAGCTCTTACATCCATCCATTGTGTCCAGCACACTCGTACATATCATTTTCAAAATATTTTCTTCCTACTTGAGCCCTTGGTATCAGCTCATTCCCCGCCCCACCCCCATGAACCCTTGATAATTTATTTTTTCATGTCTTACACAGACCACTGTCTCCCCTGGCCCACCTTTCTGTTGTCCGACCCCCTTGGAGGGGGTTCTGTGTTGATCACTGTGATCGGTTCCTCCTTTCTCCGCCACCTTCCCCCCCTGCTAGTATCGCTATTCACCCCGATTTTAAAGAGCTTAGAGGTAGAGGAGGGTGGGGCACTGAGAGGTCCAATAGGCTGAGAGTCTGAGGGCGAGAAGCCTCTTTGCCAAGTTGCTCTTTGATACAGGGCTGCTATAGACTAGGAGATTTGACAGCCAAATGGGTACCCTGGGCTACTATACACCCCCCACCCCAGCCAGGATTTTGGCTGTTCACCCCCACCCCCATATTGCATTTACATATAGCCTATGCACATCCTTCCAACTACTTTAATTCGTTTCCAGATTACCCGTTACACCTACTGCAACGTAAATGCTGTATCAATAGCAGAAGCTCTGAAAACAGCACTTCGTGCTCCCTCTGAGCCTTCGAAGGACTGCGTTGACCACCCCGCCACCCCCATGCAAATCCATGTGGCACCCGTGGATTGACAGTCCCTGTGTCTCATCTAACAATTCTGCCTCCACCCAAGTGGCCCAAGCACACAGGTAGACAGCAAACGGTCCGTGCTTGGCTACTGACAGAAAGTGGGTGGCTTGAATCGACCCTGTGGTAACAAGGAAGAAAAGGCCTGGTGATCTGCTTCCGTTACACGGCAGCCCAGACCCGCTCTTCAGCAGTCTGCTGGAAACACAGGGTGCGGCCATGAGAGGGGCCAATGGGACAGCAAGGTCCAGCAGAGCCTCAGCGCCAGGGCAGCACGGACCTCGGGACTCGGGAGGCAGGGACGCCTGCTCTCTAGACCTCGGTTCCTAGCACAAGGACGCCTGCGAGGCTTCCAGTGGGCAGAGAGCCACACGCAGCCATGGAATTCCCACCACAGGCACTTGTCCCTATTTGTATTTGTCTGTATTTTTTGACGGGCATTTACCTGTAAAGCAGCCTGCTGGGAACATCCAAGGAGGATACTCTCAGCTCACTAGCAGCCCGCGCTGAGACTGACGCCATCGAGCCATGCAGGCCATCCCCAGTGCTGTTCTTGTGGGAAGGGGGAGTGTGTGTGTGTGTGTGTGTGTGTGTGTGTGTGTGTGTGTGTTGGGGGGCGGGGCGTATCCCTTCTGCAGATTCGTCACACACCAATCAGCTTCCTGCTGGACACGAAGGCTTCCTCTCTCCCACTGTTGTTCCTCTGTGGAGCTCCAGCCCCATGGACATCTCCTGGCCCTACCATTTGGGCGCGCCAAGGATGCCCACCCGTCAGAGCACGGACTGCCCACAACCCTCCACAGCCCGGCACTTTCAGCCACAATCGTTACACGTAGCTGGGCAGTGAATGGCTTTTCGTGAAAAGCGGTGGCCTATCCTATGCCTATGAGCGATTCTGGAGCATGAAGAATGTTTGCAAAGTTGGGGTGCCCATACTAAAGGGGCGGTGGCACTGTCCTTAGGTGGACGACTTCAGGGAACCACCCTGCAGAATCCATATGTCAGAGGATTTTAACTGTGTGTGTGTGTGTGTGCGCGCGCGCACACACAAGCATGTAATACTGGCGTTTAACAGCTCTACACTGCTTTACACTCAAGCATCGTGTCTCTCTGCACTCTGGTAAGAACGAAGGTTAAGCGGGAAGTAAACGTACGGAATCACCCACTTTACTGTGCAACAAAGTCGTCTGGTGACAACCCCAAGCAACACAGGAAATACCTGTCCCTCACCTTTTCTTCCGGAGGAGTGTACTGCATCAGATCAATATTCTGTGACCTACACGGCTACACTCACACGACTACGATGCTACTCCCCACAAGAAGCACTAGGGTGTAGACTGCTTCGTAAAGGTCTTTTCAGTTCACCAACACAGTCTAAATGACTTTGAAAGCCCCAAATCTGCCCCTCGCCAGCCCGGGGGAGGCTTGTTGCTGCTCTGCCATCACCGTCTGCACCTGAGGGCTCGCTCAGGACCCACCCCTGCTTGCTACCTTGGTGCCACCCATCCGTAGTTGCCCAGGGACTATCGGGACCCTCTACAGCTAGGTCACCCCCCAAAGGGGACCCAAGCTGTCTGAGCAGCAATGGCCAGCTTCTGAGCTGGCCCAAGACAAGGTCTCAGCTGTCCTCGCACCCAGGCCAGCCTCCAGGAGCCCATTTGAATACCCCCGCTCCAGAGGAAAGGCCCTGACATAGCGCCTCTGCTCACGGCTCCTTTTCTGATAAGGGAAACTAACAAACAGGAATGCAGAACACAGAGGCAGGGTCACTGAAACCAAGGCAGCCTTCTTCTCGGTGGAAAGAACCCGCCGGGATGGCAATCCCCAGGACTAGCACCGGGAAGGGACACACAGGAGCTGGGAATCCAGGAAACCCTGCAGGGGGCAGAGCGCTGCCTGGGAAGGGCACACGGGCACACAGGCAGTGGCAAAGCTGGCCCTGTCAGTGGCAGGGAGCTTGGGAGGCCCAGAAACCCAAGGCAGGGCCCACCTCCACCTCATCCGGTGCAGGTTCACAGGGGCTGTGCTGCATGTAGTGTTTTTGTTGTGTATTTGTCTCTTGTGAATCTGCAAACTTCCCAAGGGACAACAGCACCTGCCCTTGAACTGCACAGCTGCCCCCACGAAGGGCTACAGGACACAGCTACTTAATTAGTTACAGTGGAAAATACCCAGAAGCGGAAACTCGAGCAGTGCATAATCTATACTGTCAGGGTTCTTATCAGTGGATCAATCCCACCAGTTGCTGGGGGGTGGGTGATAGGGGGCCGTAGCCTCCCATAAAGATTTACAGCCCTAGAAAGCATATCTAGGGAGATGGTGTGTTGAAATTTTAAGTTTACGGCAGTGAATTCCTTAGTTCTCTTAGTCATATTTCAATCCTAGAAAGAAAATTGAAATGTGAAAGTATCTATATGTCCAGTATCCCTAACCCAAGGTGTAGGCGGAGCTTTATTACTTTGCTGATGGTTTTGTAAGTATTAAGTGTGTTGAGTTTGTTTTACAACTGTATTTATTACATGTCTTTGGATAATTCTTGAGATGAAGAATTTAGAAGTATGAACTTGAACAACTGCATTCGTATGTATCAAAATAAGGCACAAAATAAAGGGTGGTTTACAAATACTACATCTAATGCCAATAGAACTTTTGAAGTACCCACGAAGTGTGTGGAAAAAACACATGGCGCATTTCAAACCATTTACGTTCGTGGTTTATGTTCAGGATCCCCTATGCTCCCAACAAAGTATATTTAAATACAGATACCTCAAAGTTCATTCATGACAACGCTCTTCGATTTCTAACATTCAAGGTGGGATTTGTAAAATGCACGTGGATGGCCTTTGCAGAAGTCCCACCCCCAGTTCCACATTGGCACAACACCGGGGACAGTCCGGAACAACTGCCCAGCTGTTCCTGAAGGCATGGAGCCCATTCTGACTCACAGCTGCCCGAGGGCAGGGCAGAACTGCCCCCGTGGGCCCGCGACTGTCATCTGTACAAGAACAGAAAGCCCAAGGCTGCCCACCCCCAACCCCCCAGCCTTGGTTAGCACCACAGGGATCAGGAGGGGTCTGGGAGCAATCAAATCTCTCATGATGATCTGCATGGGCCACGGCACTTGGCAATGAGTTTTCCCGCAGAACTAAGTTTTGCCACAAAGTGCAGATGTTTACGTTTTATTATCAATATGGTTCACATTTCAGGCTATAAAAAGTGCGTGCAATTAAGCCCAATGTGTATAAAAGTGTTAATAATAGAGAGCGAGAATTTCACAGCATAGAAGTTGTCTGTGTGTGTAAAGGGAAGCTTGTGATGTATGGGATGTGGAATGCTGAGGAGGAAATTAACAACAAATAAACAGCCAGTGTGATATAAAAACATGCGTTCACGAGGCCGTTCGTGTCAGTAAAATGGCAAATGATCCATTATAACCAATGCTTAAAAGTGTGTCAATTAAACATGAGCAGACAGGCTTGCAATTAGAGTTAACAGATTTACTCCTTCCCGATTCGTACATGGTCGCATACAGAAATGATGGTTTCCTCGGAATCAACGGCTTCCCTGTGCACTTCAACGTAAACCTTTGTACTAAATAACCAAGATTAATTTGAAGCAGGAACCTTCAAACAAGCATTATCAATTTCAAATCACTCAGGCGCCTGTGACAGAACTGGTCCCCACCTTTCCCCTGGGCCTGGCCCCTCTCTCCCGGGACTGCTGGCGGAAAAGCACACGATAGGCTGTATCTCGGAGCCCTGGTCTCCAAGCATGCTAGACCGTAGGAAGCTTTCTTTCTAGAAGCACGTTTTAAAAATAAGTCAAGTACTACTTAATAATACCCACTGTTTCACGAGCTCTGCACTACTCACCACGAGGGGCCTGGCTGCTCTGCAGGAGAAACACCAGGCTGTCGACTCCTGCAAAGATTTAAACAGTGTTGGAAATCTGCCCTGTCCTGCGGGTCACTATGGGTTGGAAGTGACTTGATGGCTGTGGGTTTGGTTCACTGTTATTAACACTGGTTAACTGGCGAGGAAGCAGCCTCTTTCTGAAACAACCCCCTTCCAAGGCTCTGCTTTCTGGCCCAGGGCAGCTCCGTCCACATTGCCCGCACGCCCCGGCACAGCTGGCACCCCGCCCCCACTGCTAACAACTTTCTTCCAAAGCACATAGATTGGACACCTGCCTTTCCTGGCCCTGCTTTCGTTCTCTGGTGACAGGGAGTCATTCCCACGCACCCCTCCAAATGTCAAAAGCACCTTTACTTCCTAAAAAGACACCAGCATGACACGGGCCTCAGGGAGGCCCAGGTCCCACTGGGAAAGCAGCTCCCTGATCCAGATACTTGTTCCCAAGGGTGGGTTCTGGGGTACTCCTTAAAAGAGCGTGCTTCAGAGCACACAAAGAAGCATCTAGAAATTCTATTTTGATAAAGCTATTTATGTGCAAATTTGAAATGATGAGCTCCAAAGGGCTCATCAACCTGGCTCACCCCCACATCAACACGATCAGCAGACTACACACGGGGATGAGCTGGGGGTGTCCGAGGACCAGAACACATCGGGGGGCCTGCCTCCCTCCGCTAGGTAACAGGTGCTGCCGTAGTCAGGCACCAGGAGAGAGGGACCAGAACAAATCGGGTGGCCTGCCTCCCTCCGCTAGGTAACAGGTGCTGCCATAGTCAGGCACCAGGAGAGAGGGGAGACCTGTAGACAGAATGGGCTTGTGAGATGGGGGCAGCCCATACTGAGAGGAATATCACTAAGATCCTCCCCAGTCCAGCTCCGGGACCGTGTCAGGCCTTAGCTCGGCACATCACCCCTCCATGCAGAAGGTAACAGCCGTCTTCTCTAGGGAAAAAACCCAAGTCCTCTGAAGAACAGGTTCTTTCTCAGAGAGGAAGTTGGGGTTGGGCTGGCTCCGCTGATGGTCACCTGATGAACCAGAGTGCAACACTGATGGCCCCTAAGTCCAGCCTCATGGTGGCTGGTGAACGTGCACTGAGGTCTGAGGTTTTTACAGTCTCTATGGCTCAGGCAGCCCCACCTGTTCTCTAGGGTCTGTAAGTTGGCATCAATTCGATGATAGTAAATTTTCGAGAATGTAGGTAATGAGCCTTAATGGTGGTGCTGCCAGGTGAACACTGGGCTGCTAACCCAGTATCAGCAGTTCAAATCCACCAGCCACTCAACAGGCTTCAGATGAGGCTATTTCCTATCCTAACTACTTACGACCTCAGAAAGCCTACGCGGGGTTGCTATGAGCCATAGCCAAGCGGATGGCAGGGAGTCTGCTTGTTTGTTTAAATAAATAAGTTACAGACATCTACACACTGCTTACTTTTTTACAATGTGAGAAATAAACGAATTCTACAAGCACTTCCTGCTAAGATTACTGTGTTACAATTTATTCTAAGTGAAAGGGGATGAGACCCTTCAACTCCAGTCTTATCTTCGGTGGCCCACCTTCTGGCCCGTGGCAGGCACAGAGTGGTCCAATCCTGATTCAGGCTAACTAGGCCTAAATGCGCCCTCAACTCCCACTTAACCAACTTCTCTCAAACAAAATCTCCTGTCCAGCCCTGGGTCCCAGGGGATGTGATGTGGTGGTCATTTTTAGAGAAAGAGAAGGGCTTGGTGTTTGTGACAGTCCGGCAGCCCCAGCCCCGGCCCCGGCACAGGGCAGGGGAGGAGGCTGGCTAGAAGGCTCCAGGAACTGGGCCCCCGTCTCGTTCTGTGCTCAGTCTCCAATAACCCCCAGCAGATAGGCACAGGGGTCTGAGTCCACTTCCAGGACGAGCTCAGGGTTCTACACGGAAACGTGAGCACAGAAGTAAACACCAAAAACACCCGCCACAAAATCACTTCTCCCCGTGAATGAAAACGATGCCGTTCCTGAGAACCTCCTCAAAACAACAGCCCCCCCCCCCCAAACAAACCATGCTCTTTGTGTGCCTGCATATCCTGCCTATGTCAAAGGTCAACGCCTCCCACTAAATTCTAAGCTGGAATGTACAATGTGGTTGACTGCGCCTTCTCCTCCATGCCAAGCTCCCAGGGATGCCCCTGCCCCGCACTGTCCGCTCCTGCGCAGGGAGAGTCCTCTTGGGGCCCACAGCGTCTGCACTCAGCACGCGCCATGTACATCCAGGGCCCAAAGTAGCCCTCTCCTGCCAGCAAGGGCCAGGCACTGCATCTGCTCACAGCCCACAGACAGGAGCCCTGTAATCCTTCCCCAAATACTGTAATTGAATTATGACACCGAGGTTACAGATCGCAGCATTAGCAGAAATCCTGCTGAATGTTTAATGGGAAACAGTAAACGTTTGCTTTCTGACGGGTCTTTTAGCTCAGGTGGTACAAAAGAAAGGCCTCGCTGCAGCATGTCTTTTTAAAAGACCACCGTGCTGAAAGGGATTTGCGGAGAGGAAACACACAGAAAGCCCCACACAGCTTGTTCCCCAGGCACGTGACACTGTCACAAAGCCGGGGCCGCGAGGGACAGCCCACGTTTGTATTCCATGCAAATCCCTAATGTCCCTGGACGGCTGCCAAGTCCCACTTCGGGCCAAGCAAGCATTCATCTCCGAAACCTTCGGCGGTAAAGAAAGCCACCAACATCGCAGTGTCTCCCAGTCTCCAGCACCTGTCGGAGGGCAGGTCCCAAATCCCAGGGAGGGTGGAGGGCACACAGCCCAGCTGGTGTGCCAGCAGCACGTGGTGGAGAAAGGTTACTAGTTTGGAGTTTCGACAGCTCGGCAGCTCCTCTGGGTTCCGAGGATGTGTGTGCACACACACACAGCGTCTGCAGAGGCCGGTGTTCCTGCCCATTGAGGGTTTGTTTCCAAGGCGGCAGGTTACTTATGGCTCGGTCACCTGGTCAAGTCTGGAAACAGTAATGGCCAAACCAGAGTACGACGACGAGAGTCAGGCTTGAATCACCCTCCCCACACGGGGCTGGCACAAGGACTGCTGGGGGTCTGTGCTGCACAATCGGAGACAGAGGTATGGAGAGAGGGCAGGCGCACTGCATCGTGCTCATCAAGAAAGCCAATAGCATTAAAATGGGTTAATTACTTTTAACTTTAATCCAAGTGCACTGGGTTAGTTGCTGCTGTCGTGAAAGCAGAGTTTTTTTTTCCCTTCTCTTTAAATCTTTATTTATTTTATTTTATTTTATTTTAACATTTTATTAGGGGCTCATGCAACTGTTATCCCAATCTATACACACATCAATTGTGTAAAGCGCATTTGTACATCGTTTCTCAAAACATTTTCTCTCCACTGAAACCCCCGACATTAGGTCCTCATTTTTCCCCTCCCTCCCTGCTCCCCTCTCCCGCATGAGCCCTTGATAGTTTATAAATGGGTATTTTGTCATATCTTGCCCTGTCCGACATCTCCCTTTACCCACTTTTCGGTTGTCTGTCCCCCAGGGAGGAGGTCACATATAGTTCCTTGTAATCGGTTCCCACTTTCCTACCCACTCTCCCTCTACCTTCCCTGTTTCGCCACTCACACCACTGGTCCTGTAGGGATCATCCGCCCTGGATTCCCTGTATTTTCAGTTCCTATCTGTACCAGTGTACCTCCTCTGGTCTAGCCAGACTCGCCAGGTCGAATTCAAGTCATGGTAGTGGGAGCGGGGAGGAAACATTTAGGAACTAGAGGAAAGTTGTTTTTGTACACAGAATAGCACAGTCAGTGTCTGTTGGCGGAAGGAAAAGTATAACGAGAAAAAAATAATATAACCCACTTAAATTTGTCCTCCTAAAAGTTACAGATTACTGATTCTCCTAGAGATACTTGTTTGTACACTAACCAAATCTTCAAATTAAATCCCCTTTATTGCATAATAATGAGGATGTTGCTACCCAGAAACTAAGTGTAATTTTCAGTGTCGTCCAATCAACAAAACAGTAGAAAACAACGAGCTACTTAAGAGCACATGGCAGCCTCTAGTGACTTGCATCTCCCCCAAACAAGAGTTTTTCCTGGGTTATGAGGAAGATACTGTCTTTACCGGGCACCGGCATTGCCTTCATAAAAAGCTATACTTACAGTCTATCTAGTGTCCACACAGCAAAACGAAAAAACTTTATGTTTATACTATAGGATGTGAAAACATTAATAAAACATTATTCATTTGACGTAATGAGATTCAACATCAATTATGTATTTTAATCCCTACTTTCCCTTATCTTTCCATTCTACTGTCCAAAGCTCATTTCTGGCTGACAGAGACTCACATAGGCTGCGTCCACTTTCCTCACCTGCAATTAAAGCAAAACAAAACAAGTAGACAAAACGGATAATGTAGAAATGTGACGATCGGCCCACGAGCGTGAGAAGGCAATTAGTGGGTGAGGACGCGGGAAGTTACCCTGTCCCCAGCATCCAGGAGGAAAAGGCACTGAGCACTCAGAAGAAACCCAAACGGAGCAGAACAGAACCACTGCTGTGCAGGCATTCTACCTCACAGGGACCCCACGGGGCAGTCGAGCTTCCCTGTGGGTCTCTGAGAGGAGGAGACAGCCTCACTGTTGTTCGAACCACTGACGCTGGGGTTAGCAGCTCAATGTGTCATGCACTCTGCCACTAGAGCTCCTTTGGGCACGCAGGGACTTTATGTAGAGTGTGGGAGAAAGTTAGCCTTGGACTAAACTCTACCCTGGTCTCACCTAACAACGTTCCCTGGCGTGGTCTTTCTAGTAAGTCCATCAACTAAACCCCACGCTGCTGAGAACTCTAAACCCTACCCAGCACTCCACAGAGCACAATCCACGATGTCTAGTGTTCAGTCCAAAGTTACCAGGCATGCAGAGAAGTCCGAGGGTATAAACCCCAATAAAGAGAAAAGTTGGCCAGAAGTGATGTCGTAGATGATACGAGAAGTGGGCGGCAACAATTAAAGTCCTTATAGCTGCATCCCACGCAATCAAGAAGGCAGAGAAAGCAAGCATCTTCAGGGGGGATATGGAAGCTATTATCAATAACCCAAAGTGAACGTCTAGAGATAGAAACTACAATGTATGAGTTTAAAAAAGACAGTGGGTTGAGAGAGAAAATTCCCAGGGGCCATCCAAAAAAATCTCGGTCAGAAGTGGCGGAGGTCAAGACCACAAGCACCAGAGACTGTGGCAGGGCGACTCAGAGGAGCCGCACTGACCATGAGGTACCTACCTACTCCTCATCTGGTCCAAGACTCTGGACAGAGTGACAGGTGGGCTCCGTGGCCCACAGAGGCCTCGCCAAGGGATCACATGGCTGAGGACAAGAGAGAGGCTTGGCTGCTGGCTGAAGAGACGTGCTGCTGGCTGAAGAGACGTACTGCTGGTGACCAGTGACTGTGCCCGTACTTTGACTGAGCTTGACTTGTGATAACTGGCCTAATAAGCCCCTTCACCAAGAGAGAAACAAACAGAGACCAGATAGAAGTAATGCAAGTGGAATAATGTATACCAGAAGACCTGCATTTGAGGCGTAACACAAAAGAAAAATAAAATACAGTGAACCCTCGGCACTTCGCGCTTCGACTTCCGCGGCTTCACTCTATCGCGGTTTTTGCGTAACAGCACCCACTACCTACACCCGCTCCTTCAGAGGAAAAAGACGGCGACCCACCTGTAGAGTACATCCCTTAAGTCATTTCATAGGCTACTGATTACAGTATTTGTAAGAACTATGTATAATAATACTGTATGTGAAACATGTAATACTGTAAACTAGATGCCATAAATAATATAATAAATAATGATAATTGTAACGTCCAAAATGTTTTACTGTATTTTCCCTTTTTTGTTTAATAAATTGGGTAATACGAGTGTAATGGTAACTAAAGGGTGTTTTTTCATGTCCTCTATGCTCTAACTATGAAAATATTTGATTTACAAATAAGGAATCCTACTTCGCGGAATTTCATTTATCACAGTAGGGTCTAGAACCAATTAACCGCGATAAACGAGGGTTCACTGTAGGGGGAAAAATTATTTCAGGGGGTTCACATACATGCAATTAGAGTTACATGGGGAAAAAACTGGGAAGAGGTTAGATATGAAAAATATTTGA
Organism: Echinops telfairi; assembly: GCF_000313985.2. Lineage (NCBI taxonomy): Eukaryota > Metazoa > Chordata > Mammalia > Afrosoricida > Tenrecidae > Echinops > Echinops telfairi. The sequence continues at coordinate 10,736,363 of NW_022107431.1, forward strand.
ATAAAACAGTGCTGAACATTCCCAAATTTAATAAATCCACAGATATCAAAAGGTTGGCAGATCCCAAGCAAAAAACACAAATCAAACTACATCAAAGCATATCTTAATCTAATTCATAAAAATGGATGCCTTCTGTAAAGAACAGTAAAAATAAGGGAAAATTCTGGTCAGAAGTAATTAAATTTAGAATATAGTGGACAACTTCTTCAAAATATTGTAAGGAAATAAAGCTATCATCCTAAAAGTTCACAGCCAATGAAGAGCTTGCAAAGTGCTCATGCATTTCAACCCCAAATTACAAAGTGATTTATAAAAAAAATGATAAATTGGCTTCCAAAAACAAAAAAAAAAATTAGACTTCAAAAAGTACCTTCAGCAAAGTGAAAAAGATAAGCCACAACCCGGGAGGCAATATATGCAAATGAAATCATCTGATTTAGAACACGTGTATCCAAGATCTGTAAAAATACTCAGTAATCGCATGATAATCCAATTTCAAAATGAGCAAAAGATCGGACTAGACATGTCACCACAGAAACACTGCACATGGCCAATGAGCACAGGAGAAGATGCTCAGCTTTCCGACTAGTTATCGGGGAGATGCAGATCAAAACCCAAATGATTCCCCACAAGCCTGGTTGTCACGGAGGAGCAGAGAAACATGTGCAGGGCAGAGAGGCATCCTCCCACGGCGCTGGGGGGAATGCATCCGGCACAGCCCCTTCGGAAAACGGCGTAGCAGGTTCTTAAACACAGATTTAGTATCTGACCCAGCAATCCCTCTCCCCAGCCATCTACCGAAAGATGAATGAAACCCTGTGCCCATACCAGACTCGGACTGCCCCAGGTAGATGCATTTATAACACACACATACCCATCCGCAGAGCAAATGAAACGTGGTAGGGACGTTCAGTGGAAGGCCACTCGGCACCCAAAGGGGGTGGGGGTGGGGGCGTGAAGTGCCGGTACATGCTGCCTCATGTATGAACCTCAACAGCAGGAGGGCAGTGAAGAAGTCGACACAACCGGGCACATGTTGTACCGTGCCTGTGGGATGCCCACAAAGGCCGTCTATGCAGACAGAGTGCACACCGGCCATTGCCTGCAGCTGGGACCCGGAGGGGCAGGCAGCCCAGGAGGACGCGTGAAGGCCGAGGCAACACACACTGGAAGGCGTAGAGCCGTGTCTTGAAGTATGCAGAGACAAGCACTGTGCAGTTGTCCTGAAAAGGTAATTGCCGGTTTAAGCATGAAGATAAAGACTGTATAGTGGGGGTTAATAACCTATCTTGGAATTAGATCTCTGACAATGAGCAAAAAGGTGGAAAAGCAACATACACTAAAGTTCTTCTATGTTGAAGTGGTGTGCACATGTATGTGTGTGCACATTGTTCCCGTTCTTAAGTAGATATTAAGTGGTCTGTCTACACAGTTGCACAAATGCTGGGCTGCTAACCACAAGGTCGGAGGTTTAAAGCCTGCAGCCACTCTGAGGGGGAGGGGGAGGTTATCACAGCTCCTGTAAAGACTGACAGCGCTCGCCACTCTAAGTTGGAATCAACGAGATGGCAATGGGTTTGATTTGGTTTGAGTATCTATGCTACACACACATCACACACACACACACACACACACACATATATAACAGACATATAATACCATAGATGTATGTGCCCCATATAAATCCACTGCCATATATACATGTGGCGTAATGGAATTTGGCAGTAGATCGTGGTAAGTTCAAATGTGCCCAGCATTTTCACGTATACATCACCTCACGTATACATCACCTCACGTATACATCACCCAAGGTATAATGCTCACGTTGCAGAGGGGAAGTCAGTATCAGAGGGGCCTTGCAGTTTGCAAAAGGACTTTGTATCACACACAGAATCCGTACTTTAAACCAAAAAGCAACAGCCCGACAAAAGAACCCTAGCGTTCCCAGAGATGCTTGCACTGTGTGAAACCACACCTGACTATCTACCAGGTGAACACAAGACGGGCTTGCCGTGCCTTAAACTCCTCAGACTCTCCCTGGCAGAAAGAACCCGCTGGCCCTGCTGAAGAGCCGGGCAGAGACCAGCACTGGGGTTGCTGGATAAGGATGCATCTTTTAGTCTCTCTCCTCTCCGGTCCCAAGTGAAGTCAGAGCACTCTCCGGTCCACCCCAACACAGTAACTTCTCACGCACATTAGCCCAAGCAGGAGGATTCACTGTAAGACAACTGGATTGTCCGAGCGCAGTGTGTCTGACACTGAGGCACGCAGCACACGAGGGGTCCGGAATGCTTCCCTGGTGCAGCTTTACGCCACGGGAATAACAAATTCAGAACTCCGACACCTTTGTCCCAGGAAGTTTATCAACCTAATGCTCCCAGGAGATTCTGTTGTTTGGAAATCCAGAACTATAGTCAATTTGAACTGTTCATGTATTACGCATCTTTACTCTGATAACAGCAACACCCAGAGATAGAATTAAAACACATGCAGAGTAAAAATTTAAAAATACAGTTTTCACTTCACGCCTCAATATTATAGTAGTGCCCACCTGCACCCCCATTCTCTCTCACTATCAATGCCTAAATAAAAGTTTCCCATGTAATGGGCCTTTTAGGCTGGCAAAATGTTTTGGGGGGGAGGTGCTCCCCACCTCACCCCAGTTCCAGTTCAGATAAAGCTGTCATACAAAAAGGGAATTCCTGAGGGGTCCTCTAACTATTCATCAGGAGAGGGGAGAAGATTTGGGTAGAGAAAGATACAAACCAAATACAGCCTTGCACCACAATCTCAATGAAGCATCTTAACATCTCCTATTTTTCCTCTCACAACAGTAAACCGTGTCAATAAATGGCTATGAAGGGATTGTTCAACAAAATGCGTTACAGCTAGCAAGATACATCGATACATCAAACTGAACCAAAATGGGGGAATTGGGGGTGTGTGTGTTAGGGTGCACATAATCCAAGACAAACTGGTTTTTTTCCAGTGGGAATAATTTGGCAGGACTAAAAAAATGCATGAAAGTAAACATTTCTGTATTAATTTCATGAGCATCTAAGTCTCCTTTTAACAGTAGGGGTTCTGTAGGACTTAAATAAAAGAAGTTCCTTTTAAGACAACAATCAAAAAATGGTTTGATCGCAGTAGAGGTAAAACAAGATAAATGCAGGTAGATGAGCAGCTTAGAGATGCCCTAACGGAAGGAGCCCACACTTCCCGCGGAAACGCACTGAGAGCAGTCCGCCGCAGCAAGACACAGGACTGGCAACCAGAGGGGCTGAACATCATGCAGGGCTTCCTCCTGATCACATGACTTCAAACATGAGCCATGCCCTCTTACCAACATGGCCTAATTAAAATAAATTGTGGCCACAACAGAAACGTACTACAGTCAGCTCTGCTCAACTTGACCACCAAAAGCTACACATGGCTGTTACTTTAAAAACGTGAAAACACAATTATTCTCCAGCCAAGCGTGTAGCTCTTGGTGAGTGTCAGGTCTTGCACTAACCTTTCTCACCAACACGGGAGAGACCCCGGTTAACTGGTTCTGAACAGCTATACAAATAAAACATCATTTCCTTTCGACTTTTATCCTTCTGTGTATAACCCTCAGAAAGTTATCAAAATAGAAAGCCATTCTGATAACATTTAAAATACTTAATGATGGAAAATATGTGACCAGAATTCCTAGGAGAACCTTTACTTAGATGGTTTGCTAGAAGATGTTTTCTTAAAATAGGTACATCTGAATTTCACCAGCCCTAGTTCTAGTATCTACAGGTTTCTCTGGCTCCACCCAGTTAACCCAGGGAATTGCTGCAATTGGTGAGTTTACGTGACTCGAGCCTATTGCCAAGGCCAGACCCAGGGCCTCTCTGAGAAGGTGGGAGTGCGTTGAGTGGGGGACACGGAGTGTGAGAGAGAGGAAACGCCTCCGCCCACACCCCCTGTCCTCCGAGTCAAACATCAGGAAATAAATGAAGAGTACTGGGAAAGAGCAGTAAGTGTGATCGAACTGCGACACCCGGGCCTGTCTGCACGCCTACTGAACATGGCAGTCTTTTCTGCCTTCCACTGGAACCTCAGGAGGCGTGTTCCCTGAGGTGACATGGTTTCCCTGAAAGAAACACCCCTTAAGTAAAGGAGATTTGGACAATGTTATTCCCAGAAAGGCAAAGGTTGAGGGGGCCAGGTGAAAAGTTATGCTTCCCACCACTGTTCTGAGACATCGAGCAGCCCCTAAACCAGAGGTTCTCAACCTGTGGGTCGCGGCGCTTTGGGGGTCGAAGGACCCTTTCACAGGGGTCGCCAAAATTCCTAACAGCAAAATTACAGTGATGAAGTAGCAATGAAAATAATTTTATGGTTGGGGGGGTCACCACAACCATAGGGTTGGGGCATTCATTAGGAAGGTTGAGAACCACTGCACTAGAGGGCCCTGGCTGTCCCCCACGCCACCCCAACATCACAATGGCCCGTCTCAGGTGCTCAAGAACCATCTGAAACCGCCCGTGTCTCCCAGAGAGAGATTAATGACCCACAATTTCTTCTGGAATTCAGTCTTGTACTCTCCAGTCAGGAATTCTGGGGAAATGTCACATCAGGTAAATAGGCACTCTTTAAGCATGTAATACACATTTCTTACTCTAAGAGGCTTTTATAAATAATGTAATGAGTGAATCCGGTTTTGTGTCAGATTTTTATCCTATGTAGGTGAAAATTTAGATGTGCTTATTAAAAACAGAAATCCTACACAGGGCATAGAAAGCCAGGCTGCAGTCGCAGATAAGCCTCCCAGCACAAACCTTTCAAAGCACAGCACCGCAGTCCTCAACGGCTGGGAAGCAAATTCTAGCATGTTTTCCAAAGCACTTTCTGGGCCGTGTTTTTCCGGTAGAACAGGTAGTACCTGCAGCAGATGTCAGGAGGGGGAGGGAAGGTCTACTCTGCTTCTAATTCTTTTATTTCACCATTTATAAGGAAGTGCTTACTGGCCCCCAGAACTCTTGTGTTCTCTTTCCCGCCTACATCCCTCCGCAGTCTGTCAGCCACTTGCTGCGACGGTAAAAAGAAGGGCTACTGAGGGCTGTAGAGAAATAATAGGCTCAGAAATAAATACTCACTACTTTTTAAAACACACTTAATTGTGAGCTGGGTGATGGTTTCCCAACCAGACGGTTAGTACTGACATTCAGGAACTCATCCACATCTTGTTTCGACCCCTGTGCTGCCATCTCTTCAACATGCCTTCATCACTCGTTTCAACCTCTCCCCAGGCCTCCTGTCTCCACCCCTCCTCTCCTAACCCTCTGGGCTTGCTCGCTGGCCAAGTGCTGCCCTTCTGGTCTGAAGCAGCCGGTCCCCTACCAAAGGGGTGAGAGAAAGGGCTGGCCGCGGGGTGCCGTGGGGGTGTGTGGACAAGGGCATGGCCCCAGAGGCAAACACTGTCACACGCACCATGCTGCCACCGTGGTGACCCCCGAGTAGCTGCTGGGATAGGCAGGGGCCACACAGGTCTGGGAAGGGAGAGTGGGGACAAAGCCACACATAGGTGGACGTTTCACGGAGGACATGTGTGTTCACCTTTGCTGAAAACGGTGGCTTTCTGCCTCGTGGTGTTGTGCTAGGACTCTTCCCCGTCCTTCTCGCTTCCCTACGAAGCTGCTAAGATCAGATCCACACTTGGGGAGCCAACGGACGGGGAGCAGTGCCTGCGGACCGCGCTTTGCAACAGATCTGTGTGTGTGAACTAAGGCATCTCATCTAACGCACACCCGGCTCTGCAGCAGGGAGAAGCCTAGGAAGACTCCCGGGAGTCCGTGCCCCCCTGCCAGGGTGACTGGCCAGCCCTGCACACGTGAGAGGGCATCACATCCATGGCTATGGTACAGGTACTCTGCAGGGGGCTTTGGGCCACTCAAAAGGAGACCACCAGGGTGGGCCTGACCTCATCAGGAGAAGGGCTCTCTCCTGCTAGCCCCGAGAAGCACAATCGTGACAGGGAAATTATTGAGGCCCACAATTGCAGGAGCTTGGAAGAGAACCCCAGTCCCAGCCGCCAGTCTATAAGACCCTGGGTAGGGGACCCAGCGAGGCTGTGCCCAGACTTCTGACCCATGGAAACCAGGGGGAAAAAAATAGGTGTGTGTTAGGGTCCTGAATTAATAGTGATGTGTAAGAAAGCAGGAGAAAACAAGGATATGGCCAAGCTTATCCGCTGTTTACTCTGTCAGACCATCTTGTTCATATACACACTATCCCTAAATGCACCCCCACCCCCGACAATAATAATTTACATAATAATGTTATTATGCCCACCCCAAAGACAGGGAAGGAGTGAGAAAATAAACCAGCAGCAGTCAGTCAACCACCCTTGCTCAGTTAGGTCTTCTCATTCCGCGGCTCCTTGGAAATCTTCCACCAGTAAGGACACACGCCCATTTTGCTGATAGCGCTGCTACTTAAAGGAAGATTTTTACAAGACCGAAAAAGCAAGTAAATCGCAGCAACAGGACTGGCTAAGCTGGAGTCTGCTCTCACCTGAGGCCCAAACGTGTGCCAACAACCTTCAAGCCCTGTTCTCTGATCATTACACGAAAGCCGTTTCCCAGGACTGCAACCACACAGCATGTGGGGAGGGCTACGGAGCAGCCAGGGCCTGAGGCTTACACGGGAGACCAGAACCCATGCTCTGCAGGCAGCTGGGGACAGCGAACATGCAGGATAAATGTCCCTTTCCACCACAGAGATGGGGGAGTGGGAGGTGGGGGTAGAGATGGAGGGCCGAAAGATCAAAGCTCGGCTGAGTGAGATCCAGGGCTGGCAGGCTGGTACTGGCTGAGCCACAGCTCCAACTGCTGCAGTTCAGCCTGAGTGAGATGCAGACACAAGACACGATGCTCCATGCCAGGGGGCAGAGGCAAGCCCCACCCAAGCAAACTGCAAGCAGCAGACACCCACCTCCAATCCCCGATGGGTGGGTATGGCCCGGGGCTGAGGGAGGGTACCAGACACTCCACACAGGGCACCGCACATTGTTTGCATTAAGCTGCAAACGTCAGCTCTGTAACCGAAAGGGAGATCTGTTTTCAGTGTGGCTTCCTGGTCACACAAAAAACTGGAAGTGTGGCAGAACGGGATTAAAATAGTCTGGAACGAATCGTTTGTAATATTCTAAGATGTAAAACTGAAACGGTTAAAGCCTATTTCCAGTGCTAGCGGGTACAATGGCAATGCTTTTTTTTTAAAAAGGGAGGGGGGCAAACTTCAGAAATAGTGTTCTGGAGATTTGAGGCTTTGCTTCCAAATAATTAAACTGCAAATCCCTGAGTGTGTACTGTCTAATTCACTAATTGATACCCAAAAGGTGGACATCATTCTTGACAATTTTTGGCCTGTCGGAGATCAATCAGCACAAAAGGCAGTCAGGTAGAAAAAGAAAACAGGGCCAGAGAAAACGAAATTGAAATAATTGCGCCTTCTAAGCTCCCAGATAGCATCTTTCTCAGAAAATCAAATCTAGCAGTGAAGAGCACTTCTAAAATCTATTCTCATAAATGTTCCACAGTCGAAGTGCCTTCCCCTGGCCACATCCCGCTCACGCATTAAATCACTCATCTATAAATACAGTTATAAAATAAGCATCATCAGGGTGAAATTTGAATAAGGTTAATTAACTTGGCTTTTGAATAATTATTATATGTAAAGCACGGGCGTATTATTCTGAGAGCTTCCATTTTTTTCATGGGCTCTCTTTACACCAAAGGCGGAGAACTTTCTCTGCAGTTGGTGCGGTGAATTTCGGCTCTTCCACCCATAGTCTTTGTATTGGCCAGTGGGTGACTGGGTGGGAGCGTGCAAGGAAGGTGTGGGGGGCACTAACGTGGGGATTGGTCTGTCTTTCAGTCCTGCTGGGTACAAAGTGAGCCATCTCAGAGGCAAGATCTGGGGCCTCAGACCATCAGGAAAGAAGAGCCAGGTGCGGACCGCATCCATCGAACCCCGAGATCCCTGCACAGTGAGCCTCCGGGGTGTGGGACACAGATCTGGGTCAGCAGAGATGGCAGGGGGCAGGAGCAGAGGGGTGGGAAGAGAGGCAGTGACAGAAGAGGCAGCAGACCAAGTGGTGAGACAGAACAAGAGTGGTGAGCTTCTCAGCCCGCAGAGCAAGTAAAACCGGGGGAGTATTCCGAGCGAGAGGCTTGCTGCAGAGTGGGGTGTCTCTGAGGGGCCTTAACTCCTAGGAACTACAGTGAGGTTGATGGTGGGGTGGTGTACCCTTGGGGCACTAATTGGCACTGCTAACGGAGCTTGGTAATGCTTAGCACTGCCTGTGCAGGGTGAGCCTGATCAGAGAAATGCTGTATCCTGAACCTTTCTGTCCACTTCCTTAACCAACGCCACAATCCTGGGTGTTGCCTGGACGCCTCCGCAGGGACAATACCACTTGTCTGTCCGTCTGTCACACTGTGGTGGCCGGCGTGTTGCTGTGATGCGCGAGCCAAGCAGGGAGTGTCTTGGGAGGGGCGGCTGGTGTCAGAACTGGTAAGGGAGGAAAAAGAGGGCAGACTAGGCGTAGCCCCGACGTCATTCTCACACCAAGTGAATCTGGGGTGTGTTCTGAACCCAGGCGACACTCCTCTCCCTGAGGTTGCCTTGTCAGTAAACAAACACCGGCACCCACAGGGTGGGCCAGCATAATAAATCCACACACAGCGTGGGAAGGAGACACCCATGCTTAGGCTGACAAAGGGCCCAATTTTAGGTTTTAAAAAAACTTACTCTGAATCAGGATTTACACACACAGACACTAATCACAGGATGTTTTCATTTCGTATTCATTCTTCAAACCCTTTTCAAGTTGAGCTATACCACTCAAGTTCGTCTGTTATGTCAAGTGCGGGAGATGTGGAATGTCTTTTCCATAAACATGCTACAGTCAAACTAAATTCTCATCCTACAACAGTTTTCAGCCTCTATCAGAATGACTATAACCAGAAACCAAAGGAGCCCGCCTTCAGGAAAGCGCTCCCCATTGCGGCCGAAGCCACTAGGCTTCTCTGTCCCAGGATAGACACGGCACCTGGGCTCCACTCAAGGGCGCTCTGACCCTGGCTCAGGTGTGTCCCGGCCCTTCAGCTCTGAGCAAGCAGCCCAGAAGCCCATGTCAGCATAAACAAGACCAGCAGTGAGCTAGCTACCAATGGCAGAGGGGTGCAATAGGGGCACGGGGTCAAGTCATCCCAACATTAGCCCTGCAACAAAGACCCATTGGCCATGGAGCTAGAAATGGTGCTGGGGCTTGAACCATCCAATTAGCCACAGGGGACGATTTTCTTACAGCCAATAAAGGTGGCGAGAATTGTGGGACAGATGGCCCCATACAGGACATTTCTAGACGCAGGGCCAAAAGCTCATGAGCCAAAGTAAAAGACAATTCTAGAAAACCCTTTGGTGCAGTGTATTCTGTTGTGTCATCGAAGATCACTGTAAGAGATGGCACCAAGCCACACAACCCCGCCCCCAGTGAGGAAGACGATGGACAAAGTGTGTGTGTGTGTGTGTGTGTGTGTGTGTGTCTCTCTCTCTCTCCAGACTGACTTTTCCACATCAGGTCTACTGAACCACCTAAAACCCTGTCAGGTGACGCTGCTGTCTACAGAAGGACCCGTCCAGCTGTTGAGCCACCTGGGGATCTTGGGGCACTACAACTTCTGATTCAGCGGGGGCAGGCAACTCTCAGCAGGAAGTCAGACCCCAAGAACTGGCATGAAGCTCGGTATGTATATAATGTATAGAGCTAACTGGTATCTTGACGAAGAGGTGCCGTGGTGGTATATTGGTTACACACCGGACCACTCACAAGATCAGCAGTTCAAAACCATCAGCCGCTCCTTGGGAGAAAGGCAAGGATTTCTACTCCTGTAAGGAGTTCCCGTCTCAGAAGCCACAGGGGCACCTCTCCTCTGCCCTTCGGAGCCACTGTGACCCCGAAATTGACTCAGTGGCAGTGAGTTTGGCCCCTGGAATTAACCTAGAAAAACCTGCCTTCAAACGCTGAAACGAAAGGAGATTTTGAGAGACAGGATGGATACAATCACCCTTTCAAAACGGTGCTTAAATATATCTCCAGTAATTGAAGAGTAATTTCTAAGTAAAGGCATTTAAAAATGGAAACCACCACATCGCCACATTAACAGAGCAACAGCAGTGCAAAGGAAAGGCAGGACGACGCTAAGAAAGCAAGCTCACTGTCCAGGAGCTAATTCTGACCCTCACAGGCCCCAGAGCAGGCTCCTCAGCCGTTTTAAACAGGGGCCAGTTCACCGTCCCTCAGACCGCTGGAGGGCCGGACTATAGTTTAAAAAAACCCACTATGAACAACTTCCTATGCACACGGCACATATCTTATTTTGAAGTAAATAAAACGGGGCAAAAACACCTGGCGGGCCGGATAAAGGTCCTCGGCGGGCTGTATGCGGCCGGCCGGCGGGCCGTAGTTTGAGGACCCCTGCCCTAGAGGACAGAGACTGTATTTCTCCAGAGAGGCTGGTGGTTTCGAACTGCCGACCTCGTAGTAGGCAACTCAACTCATAAGCACTATGCCATGTTATTAAAGGATCTCCAAGAGGCTTTTGCAAGCTATCTGTGTTTGTTATTTTGTAATCACTCCTCCTCCCGAAATGAACCCATTGCTTCTAAGAATTTATACTCACACCATGCAAGGCTGACCGAATTTAGCAGTATGCCTTCGAAACCACTGTCTACTGTGAACAACAATGTACCATTAAAGTCTCTTCTGCGCACTCCAAAGTTTCCATGAAGGTCAGTTTTAAGGTAAGCAAGAGTTAGCTACTCTGAGCATTACTGGCTGTAGGGGTAGCTTGTTGAAGGATGCGCTCTGAGCACCTCCGTGTTGAGGCCCACCAGGAAGCGCATCAACAGCTGCATAAAAAGATAAGCGGAGAAATGAGAGAAAAAAGAAAGTTCCTGGCAATTAAATAACAAGTGCATAGTGTCTGCACCCTAAACACAAAATGAAGTCTAATTTGAGAAACCAAAGAACTTGATAAAGACCGATAGAATAATTGTCCATGACGCTGAAGTACAATCGAAGCAGAGCTTTTGGTTAGTCAAGCTAGTAACAGCAAAAAAAACATTAATGTCCCCAAACTCTAGCCCCAGCCCACGAAAGGAAAATAGTATAAGTCTATATTAGGTTTGAAAATTTTAAAACTAAGATATAATTGTTAGAGTGAGGTTATTAACGGTTTTCTGTTTTGTATTTTGACGGCGTAGTGGTTATGTGTCGGGGTGTGATCCCAAAGGTCGGCGATTTGAAACCACCAGCTGGTGCTCTGGAAAAAGAGGGGCTTCTTTCTACTCCTGTGACCTCGTTTCAGCCTCAGAAGCCCCAGGGCAGTCCTGCCTGTCCTGCAGGGTGCTGTGTGTCAGCACGGACCCCACGGCAATGAGCCGGGCTCTTCTGTTTGTGTCTGCATTGGGTAAGGTGACCGGATTTGAATACTGGTAAAGCGGGACAAAAGCGGGACACCATTGATAAAACTCATATCCTGGCGAAATAGCCACATGGCAGCCGAAAACCATGTACCCTCGCTTGTCGTGCATTCTTTCCAAAAATCAGGATTTTTTTAAAAACGCTGCTGAACGTCTGGTCACCTTAGATTGGGGGCCCTAGTGGATAGTGCGTCACCCACGGGCTGCTGACGGAAAGGCCACCGTTTGAAAGGGGCAGCCGTTCTTGGGGAGAAAGAGGAGGGCTTCCACTCCCATAAAGATTTACAATTTCTGAAACCCACAGGGACAGTTCTGCGGTTTCTGATACGGTTGCTACGAGTCGGAATGACGGTGAAGTGGTTTTTTATTTTTTTTTGTGGGGGCAGTACTTGCTTCTGTTAGTTTGCCACTGAATTCGTCCTAATTCATGGCCACCCCCGGATCACAGTAAAAGGCACTCCACAGGGTTGGCAAGGCCGGGGCGATCCACAAACAGGCTGCTAGGCCTTTCTTGGGAGACGCCTCTGAGTGGGTTGGAAGTGCCCATCTTTCAAGTTAGCAGCTAAGCACGTATTCCAGGGTCTCTTAATAGTTGTATTACAGTATTGGTAGTGCAATAATTTTCCTTAAATTGAAAATGGGTTTTTATTCTAAACCTTTTATGTTTCATCAAAGCTTTCTAAAACTTCTAATATGTATTTGTGAAACAGAGTATAAATTTAGCCAATTCCATTAATGCCGGTTACAGAAGAGCTACAGCTACAGAAAAGTCAACAGTACTCTAACACTCTTATGTTTCCCGTACCGGTAACACAGGCAGAGGGAATGGAGTGAGAAATGGCTGGAGAGACCCTCATCTCAGGGACAAGCTACGGCAGACACTGTCTCGTATGTTTTACCATGAGCAGGCCTCACCTGGAGTTAATAAACTGTGCGCCCACATACAAAACGAGACTCAGCAGAGTAATGGCAGAAAAACACCACCGAGTTATGCTACGGCTTTGAGCCCAGAGGGAGAAAACTCTATTTTGAGTGAAGATGAAGTATCTCTTGATCTCAGAAAGAAAGAAAAAAAAATCAGGAGAAATAAGTGAAGTTCAATCTGCTGATCGCCAACGCCTACAACATGAGGGATCGACTTAAGACTCTCACTGTATAGTCAATGGAGAAATAACTGTTATGAAATATTCGTCTCAAAAGTGATTAAGTGTTGCTTTTGAAAAGCTAACCCTTCACAACACAGAATCATCACACAGCTCTGAAAAGACATACTCATGTCCTCTGCTGCTCAGTGCAATTTATTTAGCACCTCCTTTATAAGAATATTTGGATTGTTTATATATATTTTTTTCATTTCCTACATGGAGGAAAGAAAAAAACATCAGAGCTAATCCTCCACAAATACCTGAACTAAAACTTTTACAGACCACCTGCAACACCAGCTTAGTGGATTCCTAAAATATTCATTAAAAAATGAAACCTTTTCAAGTAAGTGAATGTCTGCTTTAGCTGAGCTGGAGCTATCCCACAGAGATAATAAGGAGATACATACTATCGTATGTAAAGTGTATCTGCTTTCTCGTATTAAACCAGTCATTCCAAACTGGATCATTTTTACACACGCCTTCACATATTCTATGGCCTGAGTGTACACGCAAAATTACGCCAAATAGCAACTTCAAACCAAAAGTCTCTCCAATAATCCCCCCACCCCACCCCAATCCCCCTGGTGGCACAGTGGTTACACATTGGGCTGTGATCCTTAGGGTCTGCAGTTTGAAACCACCATCAGCCCCTTGGGAGAAGGACGGTAAGCAATCCGTCTCCAAAACCCACAGGGCAGCTCTGCCCTGTCTCAGAGGTCACCCTGAGTCAGTACTGGGAGCTATTCCCTTACCCGGAATACCGCGCTTCAGCGCAGGGCATGAAGGGGCCTGTCAGGGGCGGCATGAGCAGGAGTTTAAGCTTCGGTGGCAAACCCGACTATTAGCATCCACTCAGCTCATAGTTGGACAAGCCCAGTGGTCTCTGACGTGCCACCGACAAACGCTCATTCTCACAATGAGACTGAGTGCCTGCTTGCCGGGGGTCCAGGGGATGGAGCCGGCTGATTCAGCGCCTGGGCTCCATCCCCTCAGCTGGTGTGTCACTGACGTTCCAGGGGGCAAAGGTCAGGAGATGCCTAAGGCCCACAGGTGGGGCTGGGGCCACAATCCTTGCACCAACCCCCTCCCCCACCATCACCACTACCCCACCACCACTGCCTGGCAGCATACATCTTCTTCTTCACCTCTTTTATGTCCTTAAATCGCTGTCCTTTCATGTCCGTTTGTATTCGCAGAAATAAAAAGAAGCCGCATGGAGCAGAGTCAGGTGAGTTAGGGGCATGGGGCAAGAGAGGCATGCTGGCGCACTGAGATGGCTGCATGGGCAGGAGCATCGTCCTAGTAGCAAAAGCAGCCCCCCTTCTGCCACACATCATCCCCTTTCTGTTGTGCACTGTTACGCAATCTTCTAAGAACCTCTAAGCAGAAAGCTTGATTCTAACAGTCCGACCTGGCGGAACAAACTCCAAATGCACTCTAAGTTGACATTACCATCCGTTTGGAAAGCTGACTGGACGTCCAGGATGAGGTCTGTCATCAATGGGCATTTCAGCTATTGAAATGCGAAGACCACTCCCACACTTGAGTTTCCCCCATAGCGCTGTCCCTGTAAGCCGTGTTCAACATCACAACAGTTTCTGTGGCATTTTTCCTCTGAGCAGGCAACATGTTCCACAGCCACATGTTCTCTTAAATTGGCCATCACTGCTTTTACAAAAAATTCACTGTGACCAGAGCGAACCTTCCCAGGCAACGCCACTGAGTGCACTAATTCAGAGCAAGTTGCTAAATGCTTGCCTAGTGGGGAAACTGCGTACTATGAAAGCTCCCCCCAGTGGAGCTTTTCCAGGTTTTTTGGGGGTACCCCCTCATATACTCATATGTCCTACGTAATTGGAATAACTGGTAATACTGTTGTTGTTTTATGTGGGGGTTTTTTTGTTTGTTTGTTTGTTTTTTAAGAAATGCTTCCCACTAACTCTTGGGTCGTTCAAATGAAGGGTGACAACCCTACCCACCCACCCGTCCCACTAAAACAAGCAGACCTTAGCAACATAAATTATGACAGTGGTACAGTACTTCTACACGGATCAGCATTGGCAGGGGTTTCTGAAACCTACTTCTAAACTGAAAAACCTAAGACCAAATTTTAAAACACAGGCGCATTTTCCTTGGGTTTCTTGTGGAATGTGACAACCGCACGAAAGATAATTATGAAGGCCAAGAGGGAGAGCTGAGTTTACTGCTGAGTCACCCCGTCCCCCTTCGCACAGTATTTTGAAAGGATCCACATGTAGCCCACGTGGCTCCCCTATAAGTCAGTCCACACGAGCCAGCCTCTCCAGCGAGGGCTAACTCCCCAGGCTGCTGGCGTCCTTAGCTGCATGTTCACACGCAGGCTTCCTGGTGGCCCACGTGTGCAGTGCTTTGTGCGGCTGTGAGTGCAAACTCAAGGCTGTGACCTTTCACAAGCAGGTTTCCAGCTTGTACTTTTGTGGTGCCTCTGGGTGGGTAGGAATGGCAGCAAACCTTCTGGCTAGCTGTCCAGGGCACAGCCATCTGTGCCACCTGGAGACCATCACCTAGGGGGATGGTGGACGGTTTGTCGTTAGAGCAGTCCAGAAGTAGCAGGCTGCCCCCCACGATGCTACCTCTCTGTTTGGGAAGACACAGAAGTACCATCATAAGCCGCTCTGTGGGAAACACAGCCCCCGCCCCCTGCCCACGTAGGTCTATTTCAAGCAGCTGTAAGCACAGGGCCCTCCAGAGCCGGCTGCACATCACGCTAGACCAGAGCGGTGCAGCCGAGACCCAGGCACAGCCTTCCCACTGAACCCGTCAACGCTCCTGGCCACGTGCTGACGCCAAGGGTCCACCAAGAGGTGATGCTGGGAGAACCACGCAGGTGTCACCCAGGAAGCAGTGGCAGCTCAGCGAGAGGTAAAGGACCTAACACTGGGGACCAGGCAAGAGAAGGCTGCTCTAGTTGCCTTAGCAGGAAGAGTCCTCTTTTGAGTGGGTTACATGCTGTGCTACTAATCTAAAGGTCAGAAGTTCAAAACCACCAGGCCACCCCATAGGAGTAAGACGAGGCTGAACTCCTGTAAAGAGTTACAGTCTCAGAAACCAATAGGGGAACGTTTACACTCTGTCCTATAGGGTCACCATGAGTTGGAATGGCAGGGAGCCAGTGAGGGTTTTTTTGGATTTTTAGGGCAGATTGCACACTGGCTTGGAGGCAGACCCAGGGCCGTGCTGGGTGAAGACGTCTGCTTCAACCAGGGCTAGATACCGTGTCTAGAAAGCTAGTTTCAGGGCAGTCGTTCTGACTCGTACATTCATCCGATGCCAGCTTGGGGGCCGGGGCTCCGAGTGAATCAAAGACGTCTGTCCCATTGAGGCCACACCCCACGTGTGCCCGCCCGGCTCAGTTCTCCGTCATCAGCAGGAGGCCCAGCCACGGTCATGTGAGTCAGCAGTCACTTGAGAAAACATCGTCAGCTGCCAGTCGGCTCCAAGTGAGCCGGTCGCATCGTCAAAGGCGAGTCTCAAGGGAAACAAACTGGGACGTCGAGGCAGCCACGGGGCACCAGAGAAGGCCAGAGAGGGGCTCGAGAAGGGCAGGGGCAGGGAGAGGGCAAGGAAACGATGGCAGCCGGGCCCAGACAAAAAGTGGTGTGACTGAATAATGCTTCCCTTCAGGCTGAGAAAAGGGCACTTCTTTCTACTGAAACAATCGCAGTGACGGCCTCTTGAAGCTCAGCAAAGCATTGCCATAAGCAGAAAGAACCACCTTTCCTCCTCCTCACCAGACCCCTGGCCCACACCCATCTCAGGTTCTCCCTCCACACAAAGACCCTTTCCCATCATACCTTCAACCAAGCTAGAGAGCCCCCTCCCCGGCTCAGCTGGACTCCTGCAGATCCCACCCAAGCCCCTCAGTGAAAGACAAACCATCCTCAGGGGAATCCTGCACATTTGGCTGATTCTATTTGTTTCCCGGTGATCTGTCTTGGAAGAAGCACGTCTAGAGTGCTCCTGAGAGGCAAGGATGGCAAGACTTCATCTCACGTATTTGGACATCTTGTCAGGAGAGACCAGTCTCTGGAGAAGGGCCTGTGCCTGGCCAGGAGGAGGGGCAGCAAAAGAGAGGAAGGAAGGTCCCCTCTCTCGAGGAGCTGGGTTGACACGTGGGCTGCAACAATGGCTGGAGCCCAGGAGCGATTGTGAGCATGTGCAGGCTGGGTCGTGCTTTCTTCTGTTGGGTTTCAAGTTGGGTCCCAACCAACTGGAGAGCGCCCAGCACCAGCATGAAGAGCCAGACACCGCCCGCGCACCAGCACAGCTCCACAGCCGCTGCCCGCTCCAAGCATGCCACACAAAAATTCAAGGAAATGGCTGCAATTTTATTGAAAATATCTTCAAAATGAGACAGTATCACAGTCATGCTTCCCAGAGGTTTTAAGAACAAAGCACCCAAATTGGACAAGGTCTTCCCCGTGGGAATTTACGGCCACCTTCTTGCTTTTACCCAATACAAACGTAGATAAGAAAGAAGCCTGGTTAGAGGGAGGACAACCCAAGTCTTCTTGCTATGAAAGAAGCAAGCCAACTCTGCACAGCACCTTTCCCACACTGGCTCCGTTATCCCGCACGAGCAACCCAGGCCGTCCTTAGGAAGAACACTGAAGGTCTCAGAGGTCACTCCAATGCCCTTCAATAAGGTGGGGTCCCAGACTGTGGGGGCTGGTCCAGTCTTGGAGCTGCTTTGACTCTTAGTGGCATGGTGTATGCAGCCAAAGGAAGCTAGTTATTCCTCACAATCTTTACCATCCTCGTCATCGCTCCACCTTTGAGCCCATTGTCGCAGCCACCATGTCGATCAACCTCACTGGGGAGTCACGGCTTCTCTCCTGACTCCTTTCCTTTGCCAGGTAGGATTTCCTTCTCTGGGGAATAGCGCCTCCTGACATGTCCGAAGCAGGAAGGACGAAATGCCACCCTCCTTGCTTCTAAAGGGCATTGTGTGGCTCCACTTCCTCCAAGACAGATTTGTGGTTCTTCTGGCTGTCCACGTGACCATAAATATTCTTTGCCGACACCGGAATTCAAAGGCATCAATGCTTTGGCCTTCCTGATTCTTTCCTATAGGGTGATTGAAAATACCATGGCGCGGAACTCACAACTTTCCTCGTAAATGCCACCCCCCTCCCACTATCATGATCCCAATTCTACCTTACAAAGCTGGGTAGACCAGAGGATGCACAGTGGTGCAGATAGGAACTGGAAACACAGGGAATGCGGGACAGTTGATCCCTTCAGGACCAGTGGTGAGAGTGGCGATACCACGAGGGAGGAGGGAAGGGGGGGTAGAAAAGGGAAACCAATTACAGGGATCTACATATAACCTCCTACCTGGGGGATGGGCAACAGAAAAATGGGTGAAGAGAGACATTGGGCAGTGTTAGATATGATAAAATAATAACTTATAAATTATCAAGGGTTCATGAGGGAGGGGGCTGTGGGGAGGGAGGGGGTGGGAAATGAGGAGCTGATTTCAGAAGCCCAGGTGGAAAGCAAGTGTTTTGAGAATGCTGAGGGCAATGAATGTATAAGTGTGCTTTACACAATTGATATATGTGTGTATTGTGATAAGAGTTTTATGAGCCCCAATAAAATGATTTAAAAAAAAAAAAAAGATTTACAGCCTGGGAAAGAAAAAAAAAGGAAAAAGGAAAAGTTGAATGTTTCTGCATTTACTAAAAAGAGATCTCATATAAAAAAATTTTTTTGTTTTGTTGTTTGTTTTTTAAATCATTTTATTAGGGGCTCATACAACTCTTATCACAATCCATACACATATCAATTGGGTAAAGCGCATTTGTACATTCAAAAAAAATTTTTTTTTAAAGAAGAAAATACCATGGCTTGGGTCAGGCCTACCTCAGGCCTCCAAGAGATAGCTCGGACTTTTAACTCTTGGAAGGCGCCTTCTGCAGCAGGTTTGCCCACTGCAAGATGTCATTTGATTTCTTGACTACTGCTTCATGCGTACTCATCGTGAATGCAATCAAATGAAATACATGACAATGATTGAGGCTGCGTTCATGTTGATAGAGAAACAAATTCAGGGCCATTCATGTATGTGTAAGAAAGAGCTTTATAGTAAAGAGCAATTGTATATAGAGAAAACACCCTAGCCCAGATCAAGTCCATAAGTCTGATATGAGCCCATATGTATGATGCTAGTCCATAAATAAGTCTTCAGACTCACGCAGCACATGCAATGAAGCCGAATGCAGGCAGCTCGCAGACCGCTGGTTGGAAAATCTGTGGCTCCAATGCTGGTGGAGGCATCTCAGCGCTGGCTCCTCCAGCTCTCCAAGGGTGGCTCCTCAACGGGAAGGTGAAGCAGAGAATGTGGCCCACCCTCCAGGGACAAAGAGGGGAAGTTTCCAGAATCCTCTTGAGAAGGCCATGCCCACAAGGTGGCATCATCAGGCCATGACCTTTTTGACCAGGTAGACTCCACCCCTAGACTTATCAAGTTGACACATGAAATTACGTAACCACCACAGTTCACTAGGGAAGCAAATGCAGTGACGCTTACTCATGTTCAGATACAGTATGGTTTACATCAAGGAAATGGCTCGCACAACTGTAGAGGCAAACAAGTTCTAAGTCCATAGATCAGAGGTCAGGTTGGAAGTGTCTCTGGACTCACATAGCTGCAGGGGCTGATGATCCTAAAATCTGCAGGTCAGACACAGGCTTCTGATGGCTCCCATGATTGGCAGACAAGACAGCAGGCCATTGGCTCGAGTCCAAAGAACCAGAGGTCAGAGGGAAAGACGGATGCAAGACCCAGACCCAGCCAAAAGAAAGCAAGCTTTTCTACAGCATCCACTTGTATTGGAAGCAGGCCACACCCCTGAGCAAACATCCTTTTGGTTGACTGGGTCAGGACTCTAATCTGAGTAAGGGTGTTACATCCCGCCCCACTCTTCCTCAAACCTAGTTGTGGCTGCTCATAGCACATCCCCTTACAGAAGTGATGACACTGTGTTACCTTCATGGAGGACAATTCGGTCTTCAATGCCGAACCACGAAGTACACTGGTCCAGTTAAGTTGACACAAAACCTTAACCATCGCCGACAATTTCCTTCATTATCATGTTGCTGCTTATTGGTCCAGTTGCTGAGAATTTTTTTCTTGAGGTATAATCCATGCTAATGACTGTCGTCTTCGATTTTCAACGGTCAGTGCTTCAAGTCCTCTTTGCTTTCAGCAAGCAAGGTGTGTCCTGGGTACCGCAGGTGCTCATGGTCTTCTCATCCTGGCGCTGCGTTCTGCACACAGTCCAGCCTCTCAGATGTGTGTTCAGCACACAGATTACCAGGCAGGACGGCGAGAGGACCCCACCCTGGCAAACACGTGCCCTGGTTTTCAGTTTTCAACAAGGGTAAACACACCCGGCCAGGTAACGTGTCAGCTGGAAAGCCCTCTACAATCTCAGGAACTTGACTTTCTTCAAGGCGGGAGCGTATCCATCATAATAGCACACTACAAAGGCTCAGGAATGGCTCCGCAAAATGAATTCATAAATTTCCCCTCCTCCCATCATAAATAACACGAATTAGGTTCATAGACTGAATGAGTAAGAACAAGCAGCAATAATAACCCATCCATCTACCTTCCCACTGAAGAGTCCCGTCTGCCACAGGACCAAGCGCTGATTGCGGAATTACTGCTACTCATCCCAGTTGTTTTTCTTCTCTTTAAAGGGGTGGTGATGAGATGAGTAGTGCGCCGATCAAAAGGCGTTTGAGAACAAGCCCGTGGTTACTGGCCCCTGGATATCACGAAACAGACATACGCACATAGACTGTCCTATGACTATTACAACATGGTGTTGGGTGAAATGAATGGAGACCATGAGCACTATGCGACTTAATTGGAAATGCTGGATCGTGTCACTTTACCTACCCAACGACAGAGTGCTGAGTGCAAACACCATCCTTGTGACAATTCCGTGCATGCAGGTCACTGGGCGGTGCAGACCCCATCTCCTGTCAGAATGCAAAGCCCCCCCTGACTTGAGGTCTTAGGAAGGGCAGCCAGGTGGGACTTGACCCAGGTGTCCTGGGTACACCATCATCACAGTGCGCATCCACAGCCCTGCCAGCCAGCCCGGAAATCTTTGTGGGAGGACTGCACGTCTCTCGCCCACTGACTCTTCGCCAAGGGCACATAATTACAGAGCGCCACGGGGCCCGGAGCAGGTGGCTTTCCTGGGCTGAGGGAGCAGGGAAAATGGAGAGGGGAGTCTCTATGTACCAGGGACTTCATGGGAATGTCTCTCCTGAGTTACAGATTGACCTGACGGCCATACTTGCACAGTGTCACTCAGAGCATGATGGCACCCCCCCCCCTCTCTCTGCAGCCCCGCAGCACATCACGACCAACACGTGAGGAGGAGGCAGCGTCACACACAACACCCCAGGCTCTTCCTCAGGAAAGGGGCCAGCCCTCTGCTCTCCGCTCTTTATAAGTAAAAGTCTTCCCGGCAGCATCCTTTTCTAAGCACAGGTCCTGGGTACAGAATGCAAACCCCCCCAAGAGGGGCGCTGCAGAAGAAAGGCATGCCGAAACTGCTGCTGCTCAGAGCCACTGGGTGGTTCTGCTCCATAGCAACCCAACGTGGACAGCAGGAGGCTCTGCCCGTGCTGTCTGTGTGAGGGTGACAGCGGAGAAAGCACACCAGGACAGGTGACCACTTAGTGTCCAGGACTCCAGACCACAGACAAGAAGACTCATGACGGGAGACATGGTCACACCCTTGTTAGTGGCAGTGATAACACGAACCCAGGGCCCCACTCTGGAACACACAGGGCGCCATGAGTCGGAACCCCAGAGCAACAGCAAGCAAGAGGGGCAGGGAAGGGGAAAGGGCTTTTAACCAACAGTCGTCGGCTCCATCCCCCTCAGATCCATGCTGTGCAGCTCCCAGAACCCAAGCAGACTTCAGGGTCCCACGGCGGCAGAGTAAGTGACCCTGGGTACTCACCTGAATGTTTTGTTCCAGGTAAGGAGAAGAGGATACACAATTTAAAGCAATGTAGTTAAGAACACACACGCACACGGGCACGCCAGGACAGGTGACCAGCTAGTGTCCAGGACTGCAGACCACAGACAAGAAGACTCAAGACGGGAGGCATGGTCACACCCTTGTTAGTGGCAGTGATAACACGAACCCAGGGCCCAGGGCCCGTTCTCTATGGGATGCCGGGGAGAAAGGCCACTCGGTGCCCGTTACAATTAGACCACAGGAACAACACCCCCGACATCTGCATCTAATCTACATACATGCAAAGGGCACAATTTACCAAGTGACAGGCTCCCAGTCTCCGGAACCTAGTTCTCGCCCATGAGAACCATGTCACATGCCTGGCCTTCGATCTATCCTCCATACAAGGCAGTGTCAGCAGGCAGGCCCCTGCAGGCTTACCACTCCCAATAAATCCAGGTAGCAGGAAACTCAGGTAGAGGTGTAAGCACAAAGACCTTGGATGCTGTGGCCCTCCCACTTAGGGGACACTGAGGTGCCCAGGAGGCAGTAACCAAGTGTTCACTTCCTCATGGTCCCAAACTCCTGGGTCCCCGGGAACCCCGAGCCTCCAGTAGAGAACCCAGTATCCCAAATGTCTTTGCCTCCTCAACCTGTGTGTGCGCGCGCGCGCGCGCACACACACACACACACACACACAGGAAGGAACGAGTTAAACGCCCCTTCAGGGAATGCTCTGTAATCAGTGGTTTACCCACCGAGAACTCAAAGACCTTCAGAAGGACCACCAGTGCTGCGTCCACGTCACCTGGACTGATCCTTCAGTCACTGGGGGTACCCATGGCCCCTTCACAAGCAGTTTTTCTGTCATAGGCAATGCTTAGGTTTCATGAATACAAATATGTCTCAAGAGTCAATTAACCCTAATTTTCTATGACTACATAGCCTTTGTAGTATTCTTTCCGGGCAAACAAGATGTGGGAATGAAAATGTTCAGTTCTGGGGGAAATCAGCATCTTTATAACCTGTGGAGCAGAGGACAGATAGCGGGGCTGGCTCCTCTGGCCCCTGAGCCAGCAGCAGCTGGCGGGCCCCCTAGAGGGCACTGTGGTCACCGGGGAGCACGTGGCCTGGGACACCTGGGGGCTCAGGCGATGAAACGCAACAAGCAGGATGCCAGACGATCTGTTTACATTTTTAATGTTAAATTAGGAGCTGCTGGCTCTGAGAATTCAGTTCATGGTTGTCACACAGCTAGGGCCGACGCCACACACGGGGTGGGAGAATTGGGTCTCGGTGGCACAGAAGGAAGAAGCTTCAATAGGGGAAAGGGAACTCAGAGCTGCACATTTCCCCCAGCATTCTGAAGACCCTCATGGTAGCTGGTGGCAAGTAAGACAACATTCAGTACAGGCACGCGGGTCAGGCCCACCCTGCGGGCACAGTCTCATCAATAAGAACCCGAGAAGCCGTTCCCATCCTGGTGAGGTGGCGTCTGTACAGCTCAGCCTCAGTGACAGTACCGTAGCAGGTGGAACAAGAGGGCAGGGCAGCTCCTGCCCAGCCATGCCGGTGGAGGACGCTGGGCTACGGTGCTCCCACCTAGAGTTGCGTGTACACCTGGGTCGCTTAGGAGAACATGGAATGGGTGGCTTGGGGGCTGAGACCACACGCTGGAGAAAGTGATTAGAGGCCATAGTTGCTGTCAGCCCTGGGGAGAGTCGGGTAAAACACAACTGCCTTCCAATCCGTGGGAGGCTTCCCTTTGAGCGAGGGAGGGCTCGTGTGCGGCCTTCAAAAGGCAGGAGTAGCACCCAGAACTCAGAACACACTGCTGTTAGCCAAAGGGCGGCCTCCCCAAGCACTTACACTTCCAGAAATGAACCCCTCGATGACGGGCGGAGTCCCCACCACCCAGCCGTCCAGACCCCGCAGATACCGAGGCGGGCGGGGCCTGCTTCTCCCCTGGGAACCTCTCAGATTCACTCCTATCAGTGCCACAATGATGGAGGAGCAGAAACGAGAGAATGTGTGTGAGCGAGACCATGTGTCACTGGAGGAGAGCATGTTCCTTCTACAGGAAACCCATTCAAGACGCCCACTGCCCACTGGCTCTCCCTTCCCTCCAGGGGAGGGTGCAAGAAGGGGCTTCCAGGGAACATGAAACAAAAGACAAATTTAAAAATAAAGTTTAATTGTAGCTATTCATGTAGGGAAGCTGATTCGTTTCTGTTATCATACAGAACCATTTTGAAAACAAACAAAACAGGAACTTCATGTTGAACACTGCACGCTTAGTTTCTTAGAACTGTACTACAGCCTCTGAAAGCCGATAATGGGTTAAGTCCAAAAACCAGAAGAGCGGCCGAGCAAATCTGACTTCGTGTTTGAAAAGAAGCCTATAAAATCTTACAAGCAAAACAGGAAAGCTTGTGTTAATAATGCATAAACCAAGAAGGGGGGGAGGTGGGGAAGCTACCCATTTAATGGAATAATGCTTTTATCCTTGCAGTTAAAATGAAATAAGCCATGACTATTAATCTAGTAAGACCATGTAAAAATGTAATTTTTAAACATTTACTAAGAGGGGATAGTTCGGTAACCACTCTGAAAATCAAGGCCTTGTGTACAGCGGCGTTTAAACGCTAAATACCAATCTCCTGTCTGTGGAGCCCATTACCCACCCCGTCGCCATGGCAACACTAACAGAGTGCCTGACTTCAAAGACAAAGATGTAATTTCAGACTTCCAGCAGCCAGAGGGAGTGGTAAGAATATTCTACCCGAGCGGCAGCGGCAGCTGATGATAAATTATAAAAATACCCAGGACGGTGATGAGGCGGGCTGGGCCGCAGTTCCCCTCGTTCCGGGCGGCACCAGAAAGGAGAGTCCCAAGGTGGTGGCTGTTTGCTTTTTAAAAATTACTCAGCACAGCCTTCGGCCCCTTTTCCTGTGTTCTTGGGTGAAAGTAAGAGGGGCCGGGCAACCCCGTTTCCCGTTCAAGTGAAGCGTGGGGTCAGTGCCCACGTGGAGGTTCGGGGGGCACTCTCAGTACCCTCCGCTCTAACTGCTACTTCTGTCTCGCAGACACTAGGCCTGTGTCCCACAGGGTTGTGCGTACTAGTGGGCGTTCTGAGGGTGCGCCTAGGCCTCAGGAAGCCCCCCACTCCTCCTCCTGGAACCTTCCCAACACACTGGATCAAAGCAAACAAACAAAACACCAGGACGGACCGATCCCAGCACACGGAAGCACTGAAAGACAACAGGGTCTCCACTCTTGGAAATGCCAGTGTACAGGTTTCTGTCTTAAAAAACCAACCGAGCAAGCAATCACAAGGCCATAAGTGGACGAGCACAAGCTGTCACAGACAGCTGACCAGTCTGTCCACACAGGCCCAGCCCTCCCGGACGGGGAGCCACCAAGCACCCCGCAAACCAACACCAGAGCAGGACCGTGGCCTTCAACAGCATCTACAACAGAAGTTCTCACCTGTGGCCCACGGCCCCTTTGGGGGTCAAACGACCCTTTCACAGGAGTCGCCCGATTCATCACAGTAGCAAAACGACAGTGATGAAGTAGCAACGAAAATAATTTGATGGTTGGGGGGTCACCACCACATGAGGGACTGTATGAAAGGGTCGCTGCATTAGGACGGTTGCGAACCACTGTTCTACAGGATAACTCTCCCAGCCCTAGGATTTTCTTTGGCTTGAAGCAAGTCAGAAATGAGCAGGCTCCCTAACAAATGAGCACAGGTAGTTTTACGAGGCTAAGTTGTTTTTCAAACCAAGTGCATGGTAAATTCGCTCTGGGTTGAGTTTCCATGAACCGTCTCATTCCCTTACAAAAGAGCAACCCACCACAGCTGTCCGATTTAACAAACCTCACAACCATCTCCTCCCTGGTAAAGCTGGGAATGGCCAGAAGGCCATCACAAGGGAAAATCCTGGTGAACGCAGGCCAGTGCTGCTTTCAGGGCCCTTGTGCCCTGCTGGGCTCCTGGGCGCCTGCCCAAGGCCCTCTCACTATAGTGGGTGGCTCAGCACCCAGAACCGGGGTGGGGTGGGGGCTGTCAAGCCAACAGCAGGGTCCTCAGTGCTAGGATCCTGAAGGAGTCAGAGGAGCTCTACCGATCAATTATGAATTCCTCTTTTCCCCTTAGAAACACGCCTCCAATTTTTAATGGACTCAAGTCAAGGGTTCAAGAGAAAGAAATCAGGTTGAACGCGTCCTGGGGTGGACTGGTCACGCTACTGAGACATCAGTGGAATGTCTGCTACGGAGGGTGGACCAGCATGGGCCTCGGCGACTGATCTTGAGCTCAACCCTTTGCTCTCGTCCCTGAAACAAAGTACAACAGGAAAAATCCAAATCGCAGAGCACCACCTACAGCCTAAGCCTCAGAACCAAGAAAAATAGTTCATGGAGAAAAGACTCCACAGTTGACTTTCTCTTCACTAAATGAATTTCCATCCTGTTTTACTTTTGAAATTATCATGTTTACATTACAGCGAAAGAAAGGGGCTCACAGTAAATTACCCTTGTGGATGGAATTGCTGAATTTACAATGTTGACTGTGCAGCCCAGCAGGTTACAGAGAAAAAAACAAAAAACAACCCGACAATCCATTCATGTAATTGAGTGCTAACTTTAGATTCTGAGGGACCAGTCCAAATGGCATGAAATAATTTCCTTAACCCTACTAAAAAAACAAACAAAACCACTGCAGGCATCAAGTTTATTATTTTCCCAGGAGCATTTTCTATGTCCCAATATAGAATGTATCCTTCTATAGGGAAATAGAAGTGATATTCTTTAAGAAATGATGTTTTGCTTTATGCTGACAATTTCATACCCCTACCCCTTTCCCTGGTATCAGGAACACAACCTTACATTTACTAGGTATGCTTGTCGCTGCATCTTCATGGCTTGCTGGAGCAGTGACTTATTTACTGTGGCTCTTCTGACTAAAGTTTCTAACTCCCACCAAAGGACCATTTCCTGCGTAGGTCTGTTAAGAAGGTGGGGAAGATACTGATAGGGTTCACCTGTGGGTAACTGTGAACAGCATTCCCTGGAGAGACATGTGAGAAGCAGGAAGACGGATCTCCTTACCAGCAAAGCCAGGAATGGGGCTCTGAGTCATCTGGATCCCAGATCCCTGTGAGATGAACCTCCTGGATCCTAAGACAGCTGTAATGTCAAAGGAGCAGTCGAACACCAGGTGCCAGAGCATGGAACAGACTGACAGACTTTCCCAACCCACGAAGCACTTAAAGATGAGTGCTTGGGTGAAGCAGGCTGGCTTGTGGAGTTGGGTGCCCCTGGCACTAGCTGGGAGAGCTGGATTTGCTGACCTAAGGAGATTAAGCGGAAGGACTTTAAAAGGACTGAGGCTCCGGGCAGATTGCTATGTCTCCTTGCGCGTTTATTAGCAAACCTGAAAAAGCTTCCTAACCGTCCAGATCAAGATCTATTCTGTTTTGCTCTGTCTTGTTTTTATGCATGTTGTTGTCTCCGCAGGCCTGTCTGGATAGGACAGGCTGGATGAACAATCTGGAGGAGAAAACAAC
>NW_022107431.1:10765102-10814424 GCF_000313985.2 Echinops telfairi
TACACAATTGATGTGTGTATGGATTGCGATAACAGTTGTAGGAGCCCCTAATAAAATGTTTTAAAAACAAAACAAAACAAAACAAAAAGAGATCTATTCTGGGTGTTTCTCAAGAGCATTGCAACTTATCAAAAACAGTGGTCATTCATGTACATGTGTACATATATTTATATATAAGGATGTGGAAATAGATCTGTGTACATATATTTATAGGTTTAGTATTAAGGAAGCAGATGGGCATGGGGCCTCTACTCAAGTAGTCCCTCAATGCAAGAACACTTTGTTCTAATAATCCAGCATTCTGAGATGCTCACCTTCCTGACACAATCACTGAAGAAAAAGGGGTGCATAAGCAAATGTGGTTAAAAAAAAAAAAAGCTGATGGTGCCCAGCTATTAAAAGATATAGTGTCGGGGTCTTAAAGGCTTGAAGATAAACAAGTGGCCATCTAGCTGAGAAGCAACAAACCCCACATGGAAGAAGCACACCAGCCTGTGTGATCATGTGGTATCTATGGGATCAGGTATCGGGGATCAAAGAACCAGAACAAATCATGTCAATGTGAATGGGCAGGGGAGTGCAGAGAGGAGGCCCAAAGCCCATCTGTGGACAACTAGACATCCCGACAGGAGGGTTGTAGGGAGAAGACGGGCCAGTCAGAGTGCAGTGTAGCACCAATGAAACGTAGCACCTTTCCTCTGGTTCTTGAATGCTTCCTCGCCCCCACTATCATGACCCTAATTCTACCTTACAAACCTGGCAAGACCAGAGCATGTACATGGGTGTAGATAAGAGCTATAAACACAAAGAATACAGGACAGATAAACGCCTCGGGACCAATATTGAGAGTAGCCATACCAGGAGGGAAAGGGGAAGGTGAGGGGAGAAGGGGGGAACTGATCACAATGACCTACTATAACCCCCTCCCAGGGGGATGGACAACAGATAAGGGGGTAAAGGGAGACACCGGGCAGTACAAGACATGGAAAATTAATAACAATTTATAAATTATCAAGGTTTCATGAGGGACAGAGAGGGAGGGGAAAAATGAGCTGATACCAAGGGCTCAAGTAGTAAGAATATGTTTTGAAAATGATGATGGCAACAAATATACAAATGTGCTTGCCATAATGGATGTAGGTTTGGATTGTGATAGGAGTTGTACGAGTCCCCAATAAAATGATTTCTAAAAACAAACCAACCAGTGGCCATCAAATCAGATAACCCAGTTATTTCCAAGCTTTTAAGAAACCGTGTCTTCACTCTGAGTCGGCCTGATGATACAGACGTTGCCCCGGGCCAATGCAAACCCTTTCCAGCAGCCCACTGCCCTGTGTTCCACACAAAAACATACGTCACAAATCAAGACCCTCGTTAAACATGCCCGTTGGTATATTTCAAAACAGTTCATGTATTCTAAGTCTCAGAGATATTCAAAGATTTAATCTAATCTGCTTAAAAACACATTCATAAATTCTGCAGACGAAGACAGAATTTAGGTCATACTTTGTAATAGATTAAATTTTAAAACCTTTAATTAAAATTTTTCAAAGCAGTCAAGCAGATTTTAAAAAGTCATGAATTATGTTATCCTTTGTATATTTTCTTTTTTTAAATAAGAAATTAGGTTTCTAAGCAAATTCCTAAGCTGAAGCTGGTGCGTGTGGTATACGAATGGCATGAGGTGAGAATAAAACGTGAGGTTATCGTATCAACCCATGAGGGCCCTTCGAAAAATCTGTGGGGAAGACGGCTTTCATGTCCAGTTTCATTTTCCACCAGCTCTTTGAAGCCCTCTCCTTGTGTAGCCAGTCAGGCCGGGCCCCTCTCCTCACTAGCCCCCAGTGCTGCTACAGTCACAGATTAAATGACCATTTGCAAAGGGGCCCTACTGGGCCTTGTGTGTCCTTTAACTATGACTACAACGCTCTGGCTCTCACAGCAGCAGGGAAAACCACAGAGGAAACATTCCAGATGCCCCTCCACCCCACCCCAAGATGTGTTATGTCCCAGTGGCTGCTGCTGCTCCTGAAGAGCCATGGTTTGAATGGTGATCTGTCTCAGGAATCTTGAGAACCCTGTGAGAAATCTCCAGTGGCCCTGGAAGCAAAGTCGATCTCTATCCAACCTCCCCCGGCCCTTCTTTTTGCTTCCCTGTGTCTTTTGGTGACTTCGCTGGAAGCAGCAGAGAAAACGGTAAGTCACACCCCGCGCTCCCTGGGCAGCGTGGACCGTCAGCCTGGCCTGCCAACTCAGGGCCACAGGCAACGTCAGCTCCCCGGGGTCCTGCAGGGCGTGCAGAGCAGCCGTCAGCTCCCGAGGCTGCTCTCTCTCAGGGTGCAGACCCCCCACGTCTTTCTGCCAGGGAGGTGCCGGCGAGCTCAAACTTAACCCTGACCCTTAGATGACCATGGAGCACTTTAACCAGCGCAGCACCAGGGTTCCTTTTATTGGCCTGTAAATCAATGTCAGACTGGTGTCTAGGGTTCCATGTTTACATTCGCAATATGTTTAAACTTTATCTCCATAATTGCTGATAGCTACTGAACAAGGAAAGCGCCCTGGTGATGTAATACTTACATCTGGGCTGCTGACTGGAAGGTGGGCAGTCTGTGGGAGCAAGAGTCTCTGTTCTCTCTAGGGCTCAGAAGACCACAGGGGCGACTCTACTCTGTCCTCAGGGTTGCTAAGCCAGCATCGGCTCGATGGCGGTGAATTCTGAAACTGAACGCCAACGTGTGGATGTCTGCCTTGTCACCCAGCTCCACCGCCTCCCGAGAGAATGCAGTGTGCGGTGCTTAGGACACAAAAGGGCAGCACCATTCTGAGGAAGGAAAAATGGAATAATGGCAGCGCATGTGAACGCACTTTTCTCTGCTTTATGTTTTTCTGACAGGGGTTAAAAGCCACACACACACACAAAGACAAGACAAAACTAATAAAGTCACAAATGAGGTGTGCAGATGCCAGGGTGCTGTGCCCACCGAGGTCCTTGGGGTGGGGGTTCAGCTCTGGGACGACGACGACCCATGAGTGCCGTTTGAGGCAGGAGTCCACTGCTTTGAGCCCCATGGAGGCACTGCCCACTCTCTTCCCTCACTGGGCTACAGGGAGGGATGTCGCCCTTCTCGGGGAAGCTGGCAGGGTGGCAGCTTAACAGGGCTTGGAAGCTGAACAAGCTTTGCAAAGGGACGCAGGGCGATGGAAGCCTCGGAGGCCCACATGTGCTGAGCATGCATGTGGTTTGGCAAATAGCTCGTGGGAGGTTGCACACATTGCAGCATGTGTGTATGCACGAAGGGCTAAGGAGCAAATGTTTAGATCTAGGTAAACATGGATGTACACACCAAGTGTGCTTTGTCAGCAGGCTTATAGACCAGACACAAAACCATAAGCCACACCCACTGCCATCTAGTGGATTCCGACTCACAGAGACCCTATATTGAATTTCTGAGGTTATGAGCCCTTATGAGGGCAGGCAGCCTCATCTGTCCCCTGCAAGGCAGCTGGTGGAGTTGAACCATAAACCTTGAGGTTAGCAACCCAGTGCTTACCCAGGCCTCCTACAATTTAGATACAGTCTTGACAACTCTGGTACCCCTCAAATAGTCTAGGATTCTGTGAAAATTGGCCAGAATGTTAATTATCTTCATTTAATCTCCAGAAAGAGAAATGCAAATTCAGTCCAGGTAAAACATAGTAAAGTGCAATGTTTTACTCATAATTTCAGTCGAGAAAGGCAGGAACTATTGTTATGCTACCATGCCAGCTGTTCAAAAATGGGGGGGCGCAGGGGCAGCGTTCTCCTTCCCCTAAAACCACTAGCACTGTGGCTGCTAAGGCTCAAGGCCACCTGAAGGTCTTCCAGGAAGGGCTATGGGAGCACATGGCTGCACACCTCTGCTGAGCTGCAGCGCAGCAACATGCAACAGTGAGCCCACACCTGCCTCAGGTGTCCATTCTGCAGCTCTGTGTAGGGGGTTCTCTACAGATCAAACAGGGAAATGGGAGGGTGCTTCCAAAAGTTTGCAAAAACAAAACAAAAAAAATCCTCTTTCTACTCTATTTTATCCTTAATGCGTTGTGGCCCTTTTGTGGATTAGATGAGTCCTGGCAGTGTGGCTGCTAAGTGCACCACAGAAGTGATTTCTTGTATAATTAAAACCCCGAACTAGAGGAAGGCCTTGCCCAGCAGACCGGAAACAATTTATGGATGCCCACTGACTCTGGCAGAGTCTTGGTGCACAGCGGGTAACGGTTGGCCTGCTACCTGCATGGTCAGCAGTTCAAAACCACTAGCCGTCCTCAGGAGAAAGAAGAGCCTTCCTGTGCCCGTGCAGAGCTGTCATGATGGACACCCACAGATGCAACTCCACCTTATCTCATAGGGTCGCTTTGAGTTGGAAGCAACTTACGGTCAGGTCAGTGAGTCTGGATTGGTTTTCCGAAGGTTAGAATGTTTTAAACAACGAATCCTGAAAAATCTCGTGGTGTTGTTGGTAGTTTTTTTTTCCTCTTGAGGAAAGTGTCACCAAAGGATCAGCACTAGGTAGGGCAGTGAAGACCCCCCGCGTCCCCCTACATTTCAGGTGACATCTAGACCTGGGAAATAATCGAGAAATGACTGTGACCTGTGAGTGAATTCTTGAGTCTTCCATGAGACTGCGGGTCTTCAGTGGGATTTCAACAGTGAAGCCCCGCGGCATTTCCATGGAAACCACAAAAGGCAGTCACTGTGAGGAGCAAGCACTTCTGAAGAGGGACGAATGCTCCCTTCACTCGCTCGGGGACCCTCATGGTTGAATCAAGACTGGCAACCAAACCAAACTCACAGGTGTCGAGTGGATCCCGGCCACTATGACCGGCCGAACAGAACTGCAGAGTGTTACTCAGAAGGCAGGCGGGTCTTTGCTCTGCGGCACAGGTCAAACTGGGTGTTTGCTGGGTCAGGAGCCGTTGTCCGGGGGCACCCGTCACCCTAGGACCTCTGAGACAGGCTCACTGCCGCCATTTTGAGACTCCATTTCTGCCCGTGAGAAGGAGAACTTAAAAACAACTCTGAAGTTGATGCCTAGATCAAATTAAATATGTAAAAATAGACACATTTTAAGAGCTCATTAATATTAATTTTGTCTTTGTCTTGCTAATTGTCCTTCCTTCTTTCTATAGATTCCATCGCTAGCTATAAAAATGCAAGATTTAACAAGTTAATTTTAAATGGAAAAGGGGGGGGAGGCTTGATTATTGGTGGGGTGGGGGGGAGACCGCGCTTCCCCATACAGGGTCATCTCTCTGAGGCCACATTGCTTCAGCAGAGATTCAAATGCATCACGCAGAGGTCAAGGGGTAACCACTCTTACAAAACAAAAGTCAGCATAAACCAAACATCCAACTCCCTGCCATCCAATCAAGTTCTGACTCAGCGGCCAGCCTACAGGGCAGAACAGAATGGCCTCTGGGTTTCCCGGGCTGTCAATCTTCATGGGAGCAGACTGCCAGCCTCCTTTCTCCCGTGGTTCCCAACCGCAGATCCTGGGGTTAGCAACCTCACTCCTGCAAGTCCGCACCGTCTTCGCAAAAACATCCAGCATGTTGAAGTTAGGTCAACTCACCCCACAGAATCACGTGCCCCCTCCCACCCAGTGAAGGCATCCCTGTGTCCATTAGACTGGGAAACACAGGTGCAGGAGGGCTTCAGAAGGCGTGTGCCAATGTGGAATACAAGGATCGTGGGAATCTTCAAAGGACTGTTTTGTTTGGGTTTCCTTTGGAAGGGGAGGCGTGTCAGAAAAGGAGAAAGAAATTACCATCAGTTCAACTGTAAGGAAGTGTTCCTCCACGATGACTGAGTGGAACACAAACATCGTCTAAATCACTCAAAGACTCGACACCAGGCGTCTCAAGGCCGCCGTCCCCACCCCAGGAGCATGTCAGGACACACACTGGACTGCCCTGAACACCAGCTAGGAGCGCAGCCCGCCGCACCCGACGGAAGCACATCGGGCTCCAGACAAGCTACACGGAAGGCAAGGCTTCGGGAGCACAGGGGGAATTCAGGGGCCGGGCTCTGCTCTTCTCCTAAACCAGCGGTTCTCAACATGTGGGTGGCCACCCCTTTAGGGGTCAAATGACCCTTTCACAGGGTTTGCTCGATTCATCACAGTAGCAAAATGACAGTGATGAAGTAGCAAAGAAAATAATTTTCTGACTGGGAGTCACCACAATATGAGGAACTGTATTAAAGGGTCACGGCACTAGGAAACTCCCCTGCTTTTGAGAACCTACCACCAGGCCACCTTGTTGCTCCACTTTAAAACTTCAAAACCAGCCCGTCCCTTTGTGTCAACAATTCTCTTCCCCAGCATTCTGACTGTCACCACTCTGAAGGTCAGTTTCGCCCTCAACAGGGAGATAACGTTGCCTCCGGGGGTAACGAAGGCTTTGTGTAAATAGAGGCGGGCACACCTCACTCATCTCCCCAACATGAAAGGCAGCAGACCTTCCACACTCAGGAACACGGGCCGGGTCCAGCCCTGCGCAGACAAAGCAGCCATCAGGGAGCCCCTGGCTGTCAACCTCAGGCCCCTGGAGCCAGCTCTAAGACCCTCCCTGCTGGAGGGCTTAGGCTAGTGGTTTTTCCAGTGCCCAGTAACTGTAATTTCCATTTGTAAAACACAGCATGTTTTAAACTAGGTGTTATTAGTGCTTCTCCATACCACGGGCTACCTAAAACAGACCTGTCACGTGCTCCTGGGGGGACACTGCACCCCACCCAAATTCAAGGTGAACCCAACAAAACAGAACAAATGACGATCCCTTATACACTGCGGGTGGGCAGGTGGGGGGTGGGCAGACCTGAGAAGAAAGTTTACAGGGCCACCAGGTAGTGGGGTCCTGGGCACCCCATATGGTCCCTGGGGCTGACCTATCAGACGCCGTCAACCGTCGGCACAGGCGGCGGCTGGTTCAGGCCTCAAAGCACACCACCGTATACTTTATGCGTTTTCTACTTGGAGAAGAGGAGGAGGGAGAAAAAAACAACCGGTAAAAACAAGGCTTGTTCCATAGCACTGGGCCCCAGTCCAGGCGCTGAGCTCCAAAATGTAAAGTGGTACCCACACATAACATAAGAAACGCAGGGGCACTGCCACATGCTGGCGTGGGTTTCACAGAGGGCAGCGGGTGGTGGTCGCTAACGTCTGCATTCTAGGTAGATCTCAGCTTAAAACCCAATCACGCTAAAGCATGCAGAAAACCGAACAGCTTGCTTAGAAAGAAACTGGGTCTTGGATGGGACCGGTGCCTTCAGGCACAGGATCTCCTCAGGACTGCCTTCCAGGGTCCTGAAATTCCACAGGACCAGCGCCTCAGGGACTGTCCCTACTGCGGTGGGGCCACTTGAACGGCTCTGCAGCCTGCTTGTTCCTCTGACCTCCCACCTTACCAAGTCCACTGCCACCAAGTCCATTCTGACTCACGGGGGCCCTACAGGGCAGGCTAGAACTGCCCAGTGGCTGTCCCAGATTTTAAGTCTTTATGGGAGTAGAAAATTTCATCTTTTCCCCAGGGAGCCCCGGTGGCTTCACACAGCTGGCCTTGTGGTTAGCAACCCACACCATGACCCCTTCTACCACCGGGGCTCAGAGCTGGTGCAGGGCTTCCAAGATCTCAGCGAAGGGCCTGGTGCCTTGAGAGGTGACGGCCCACCACTAACACCGCCACCGCGTCCATCCCGACTCACGGCGACCCTGCTGGACAGAGAATTGCTCCACAGGGTTTCTGTGAATCTCTATGAAAGCACACTGCCTCGTCTGCTCCTACAGAGTGGCTGGTTGAGTTTGAACCACTGACCTTGGCGCTAGCAGCACAATGATTAACCCACTGCCCCGCTAGGGCAGAGGTGACCCGAGTTGCTCACAACCAGCCATTCACACTGACCACGGGCGTGTGTGTGTGTGTGTGTGTGTGTGTGTGTGTGTGTGTGTGTCCCGGGCAGTTCCAGTGAAAGAGAAAGTCGCTGTTCCTTTTGCACGGAGCCCGGTGAGCTGTGCCCGGTCGTTTCTGTCGGGAGGGGAAAGGGCTCATGAAACACCCCACTCTGGTCTCCTATCATTTTTAGATTGCCCTTAAATGCTGCCTTCGTCCCAGCCAACTAAGGCTCCCAGCAAGCCAACCCTAGAAACCCGAAGAACTATCGTCACATGCCGAAGAAAACACCTTTCCTGTTAGAATCACGTTCACACGGCTGAAATGCTGCCACGTGCGCACACACGGGCGCACACGTCCCGAACGGCTGCTCAGGGCCCCGAGGACACAGTCCGCTCACGGGACGGGGCGCGCACGCTACCATCTGAAAGTGGGCAGGACTTCAGGGGCCGCGGAAAGTGGCATTCATGGTGACTGATCGTTTTCTTTAAAAAAAAAATCAGAATGCATTATGAAGAAAAGGGGTTGAGAAAGCTTAGTCACATTTTTTTTCCTGGTGGCTTAAAGCCCCCCCCCTCCACCTCTTTTATTCCAGGTTTAAACAAAGTTCAGTGGGGCATCAAGCCGCCTGCTTTAAATTACAGTCTGTCTTCTAAAATAGACAGCGGCCCGGCGTGTTCCTGAAGCTGGAGGGGGGGAGCCGTATTCACGGAAAATTGAAGGCCTGTTGAGTCAATATAATCTTCTTTCGCACAGTAACAATTTCCAGCTAAAATTTCTTGACCCAAACAAAGGCAAACAAGACCATTCAGTTACTTTACAAGCGTTTAGAGAGGGCAGGAAGGAAGGGTTCTGGGGAACGTGTGCTCCTAGCCTGCACTCTGAGAGAAGAACAGAAAATCTCGCTCTCGGGGGAGGACCTGCTCTACATAGTATTTATTTTCTCTCCTACGTGACAGTTAAAGGATTTGAAAGAAGACAAAGAAAAGACAGGTATTTCCGATCCAAAGGAGAAAAGCAAGTCGCTGGTCCACCAAGGCGAGCCTGGGCTCCTGTGGGCCTGGCACCTTCATTTATAAGGTGGAGAAGGGGGCCCTGGGATTGTAAATCCACCCCGTCTGGGCAGGGGTCAGTCGCATCAGGGGGACAGCTACCTGCGTGGCCTGGAGCTGCTGGTGCCTGCCCAGCCCAGACGCCCAGGGGGCCCCGGCCCAGCAGGCCAGGAGCTACTCTCCGTAGAGATGATCAGAGAAGGACATGGTGAGCCCTGGCCCCTCCGACCACCAAACTGAATCTAGTTTAAAAAGGCAGAAGCAGGAGGGTCTTCTCATGCCTGACCGGCCACACCCGAGCCTCCATCTCTGTCCTAACGCGGACCGCTGGTTTGGGTCTGCTGTCAAACCTACCAGGAGCCCGGCACAATTGCCATCCCTGGCTCTACACAGATAACAGTCAGGTGTGGCTCGGCAGCTATTTTTAGCAATGGGCCTGGCACGTCCCAGCAGCCCTGCCAGCCAGGCCACAGCGGGAAGGGTTCTGTGACCTCACAAGGGTCATCTAAAGAGCCTCAAGTTATGTCACAGCCCTCTGTTTGCTACAGCAAGACTGGCCTGCTGCCTCTTCTATGAGCCGGGGATATCTACATTCATCACCCCTCAGTAATGAGCCTCATTTGTCAACGATAGATCATCGCCATCCTCCTATTAGCAAAACCAATATCCTGCAAATCCGTTACATTCCTGCCTCCCTTAAGTTCTAATTTTGTCTGGTGGCTATTCCCCCCACCCCGCTTCCTTGTACTCCATTAATTTTTTGGAACTAATTGACAAGTCATATCAAATGGGTTAAAATTCATTTCCTCCATATGTTAAATGGAAATCTTCAGAAAGCCACCTGAAAAAAATTGCAAGAGACACGCTGATTGTGCCCATAAACAATCTCAATAAATAACACAGGCCACCAAGCAAATGTCCTGGCTGCTGTGAGTCTGGAATTATCTGTGTGCTATTACAGGGCTGGATGATGACTGAGAAATACCGTGTATACACAGACCCAAGGTAGTTAAAATTAAACCCTCGTTCTTTTAAAATGCTATTCTAGTCAGACTTTCCATACAGAGAGCCTGGCTTTGCCTAGACGAATCTCAACTTGGTGGAGTTTAGCGGCAAATATTTAACTGGAAGATTGTTTTGGAAGATGGAGGAGCAAACCTTCCAATCCTCTATTTCCCACTTTTATTCTAATGTAAGTATGACCCTCTTTATCCAAATGACAACCAACGGACGAATAAAAAACCAAATGATCACATTTTAACGAAGTAGCTTGTGTTAGGAAAACGAAGCCCTGTGATCAGTCCCTATCAATTTGATTTTTTTTCCCAAGTAAGATTCTTACATTGTGGCCCTTGACCTTGATCCCAAAAGGAAGGGGGCAGACTCAACCAGCGCTCAACGTGGCACTGGCGAGCACGACAAGGCCGAGCTGAGGAACCGAAGCTTTGTGCCTTCACTTTGAAGGGTCCCCAACTTCCCAGTCCGTCCAAGCCTGCGGGACGAAATGGACCAGGCCCACGGTGCTCCCAGAGAAGGCCCCCTCCCTCCAGAGGACCTGTTTCCTGCCCTCCCTCACAGGTGCCCCTCACCTGGATCGTCTCAAAACACCTCCCTCACACTTTCAACATGGACCCCGCTCCAACAGCGTGGCGAGAATCACAGTGGTCATGAGAACAGCCTCCCTATCTGGGCGCGGGTGAGCTCCTGGTGCCATTAGTTTACCCAAACCAAACCAAACCTGTTGCCTGGGGGGTCCATTCCCATTCCTAGAGAACCTACGGGGCAGAACTGAGCCACCCTGCTGGCTTCTGAGGCTGTAGATCTTTCCCAAAGCAGACCGCCTCCTCTGTCTCCCTCGAGTATGACGGTTCCAACTGCTGAGCTGGCAGTTAGCAGTCCAGCTGGTAACCCAATAACCCCAGGGCTCCTTATGAACGCACACCTTTTGAAACGGTCAACGTGATTTGAGGAGGACCCATCAATAAAAGGGAGCCGTAGCCTTCCCCTTTGAATGGCACCCTCTGAAGTCTGAGCTGTACCTGAGAAAGTGAGGAGCAAGTTCACTCCGCAGCCACACATCAGGCCAGTTGGTCTTACCTGGACCCACTGTCGGGTTTGCAAAAATCTGCCAACGAAATGCCGAAGGCAGTCTTAATGACTTTCATGTCTAGTGGTTTGAAAATTTGGTAGAAAAGCAGGACCCTATTGGAAAGCTACCTCACCCACCTTTTTCTGACAAAGCAAATTGCCCCGTTGGCATGATGTACTCATACATGCACTGGAATACTTGACCCTTCTCCCCTTGAATGTCACTAAAGACTAAAACACACAATCAAAAGCACACCGAGTCTTCAGGGGTTGTTTTGTTCTCTTTCAGTAAAGACAGAGCACCCTCCCTGCCCCCCCCCGCCCCCCCAAAAAAACAATACTCTTCATAATGACAGTTTTTCAACCATTCTCTTCCCGGCGGCCAATATCCGTTTCACACCCGCTATTTCAAAGAACAACTAGCATTTACTACCTCCTTCCTTTCACGAGGATCACAAACCATGTTTTGTCTAAAACCCAGTATTTCCTTCTAATTGCAAACTCAACCCAACTGTCCTAAGCACTATTCCACACAACGTTTCGGGGATGTTTTTTCGTGTTTCCATAAACTCCAAAGATCACATCCTTTCCCCGTCACCCTCTTCAGAGCGTCCCTGTTGAAGGCACAGAGGGGCAGAAAGAACCCGTAACTCCGGGACAGGCCTTCCCGGACAGCCAACGTCCACAGACCCGCCTCGACCACCTGGGAACCGAGCCGCCTGTTCTCCACGTGTCCCAATGTGAGGGGCCGACTTGCGCCAATGCCAATTCCTAGTCAACAGAACGAGGGCCCTGGCTACCGAAGACAAAATTAGGGGCTGCCTGCTCAGAAGGGGAAAGCAAGCGAGTGGGATATTCCTAAACAAGGCCTCAGAGCCCTGCAGGGAGAGTCCCTGGTTTGCCCAGAAGGGGGAAAAGAGGGGGAAGTATCACACTGTCCTCTGGTTTAGTTCTGTTTACTTCCTGTTGTACATGTTTACAAATATTTTATTAGCAACACTCTATCTGTATACAATTACTGATTCTAAATAACCATTACTGTCGACTTACTTATCTTTACCATTAAAAGGTGCCTATGACTCAGAAAAGATTCTTTTCGTACTATTTTGGGCTGAATTTTCTAAAGATTCGACTTCGTGCCTTGCAGCTCAAGGCGGGAGTGAGGGAGCTCAGAAGCTGCTGTCGGGTGAGAGGCACCCGCAGGGCACCCCAGCCCCCAGCGCGTTCATGGAGCACGGTCGGTCCATGAAAACAGGACCGGAATGATTGAAAGAACGTTTGAAAACTGAGCTCCACTGTTGTAAAATTAGGTTTCCACGTAGGTTCTGTCGGGGAACCAGTTACTGAGTAAAGCATAATAAACCAACTAGAAGCCCCTCACTACCGCTGACTCCATTCCAACTCAGAGCATCCTCCAGGACAGAGCAGAACAGAACGGGGCCCCTGGATTCCCGAGACCGCATCTTCCCGGGAGCAGACAGCCTCAGCTTTCTCAAGCGGAGTGGCTAGTGGGTTCAAACCACTTACTTTGAGGTTAGCCACTCACCCTGAAAAGCTCTTACTCAAAGAGGGGAAGGCAGGACAGTTTAAAAAAATAATAATAACAACAACTATAATAAAAGGTGGTATAGAAAACTGCCACACAGCTGTAAATGTACCATGAGTAAACCACATGGGGGTGGGGGGTGGGCTCAGATGGAAAGTGGGGCGTGCTCAGTGGCGGTGACGTGGTTTTGCTGTGATGGACTCCCTTGGACTCCAGAGTGATGCAAGCAGAACTGTGCTACAGGGTTTCCCGATTCGATCTTCAGGGAGGCAGATCTCCAGGTCTTTCTTGCGGGCACCACTTGGGTGTGTTCAAATTTGAAACCTTGCAACGCGCAGCCGGGCACTTAACCATCGTGCCACAAGGCTCTTGCTTCTGACCAGAGCTGAGGTTAATTACTCACAGCGTTTAGACTTTCCGTTCTATCTTTGACTTAAATGCTGGCTCCTTTTCATAAGAATACCACAGGCAGAGAAAACTAGAATGTGCCAAAATTTTTTGAATACTAATATTCCAAGGAGCCGAGCTCTTCAAGGTAAATTTTCAGCCCCCACTGAGTGATAGTTCTAACACCAAAGACAGGTAAACTAATGTCACCTCAACGGGGAGATTAAGAGGTACAGACATCAATGAGCATCCTAAAGGAATGATTATTTTGTCCTCTCACTTTGCTTAGGGAAGAGTCCACTGAGCAAAAATAAATAAATCTGACTGGTTGTTGCCCCAAACAGTAGGGGACAAGCATTCATTCATGAGCATTTTGCTTCATGTGACATTCTATCCCAGTCAGCTGGAACGCATTAGCCACAGAAGCGCACCAAGGATTTAATGATATGCAAATATAGGCAAATACAAGCTCAAATAATGGTGAGAGGACAGCTTACTGAGATATCAAATTACAAATCTAGTAGGAAGACACTGGAAATGTCTTCATTTCTAGTAAGGGGAAGCTGTGAACTATGCAATAAACATATGCTTCAGAAAACATTCATCACACGTGCAGAAAAATGTTACAAAAATCTATCTTAATATAAGCAAAACAGACATTATAAAATAATCATCTCTTCTAAGAAATAATTACAGGAGAAGTAGTTTTATTACGTAATGGAGAAAGATCTAATAATTAACACGGTGGAATCACGGCAGCACATTTGTTTTAAAGCAACCAATCATAAACACGAGAATTTATTTAGTCCCAAATTATGAAACTAGAATTACAAATATGACGGACTGTCACTAATCCTGAGGGGGAGAGAAAGGCAGACAGACAGACAGATGAAACGTATACCAAGGGCACTTGACAAGCAGCAGCACAGCATGAGGAAATCCAAACCAAGGCTCCGACAGCCAGCTCAGAGGTGGCGACAAACGTGCCTAACTTCATCACACCTCGAGTACCAACTGCGTCGAATTAGAGAACCCAGGTAATCAGACCCCAGGGTCACGCCGGAACCCAACACCAAGGCCTTGTTCCTGAAAACCCGCCTTTCCTTACTGGCATTCAACGATTTATCGATGCCGTCTCCACATATGCATACAGATGTTTGTAAACCTCACACAGAAATGTCTGGCACATGCAAAGCTCAGGTAGGGGGGAAGAAAAGCCCACAAAAAGTTCCTATTAATAAAACCCTAACTGGTTGGGTGGGTGTCAGGTCCACCAGTTGGTCTCAGGCTTGTCCTTTGCCACGGCCACTCCTACCCATTCAGTGCAAAGCTTGGAGCCTGCTCTGTGAGGAGACTCCTGAGATGGGTGTTCGAGGGTTCCTGAGCCCATCGGCCAGCCAAGCAAACACTGGTTCAGGCATTTCTTTTCCTAACAACGATGCAAGAAACCACAAATCCTCAAGGTAAAGATTCAAGGACAGCACGGTAGTACAGATATAAATAAAACAATTTGGGGAATTTTTTTAACTATTGATAAAGTGATTTGTGTCCCCAAATATCCCCACCTCTGTCCTCACCACCCCTGCTGTGCAGTTAGCTGAGTGCCAACCCACCTGCCATCCACCACACATACAAGCATATGGCCCTGTGTGTCACATACAGGGTGGCTGCAGGCACCTCCACGGCTTCACAGAAAATCTGTATCGACACAGACAACTTTCCAGCCAGGGGGACAGCACCCACCACTTGCCTGCGACAAATCTACAAAGTTTGGCTTCTCAAAAAAAGCACTAAAAACAAACAACGCCCCCCTCCCAACACACACACACACACACACACACACACACACACACACACACAAGTGCACGCACGCATACACGCACAAAAAAACCCCAAAAACCTTTTAAACCAATATGGCCAAAGTATAAATAGCTGGTCCACTAAAATGGACTTCACTATCCACCTACCAATTTAAATCCCAGTGCCCCTCAGCCCCCCAAAGCCCTGCAAGGACGCATTCAACAGCAGCACAGACACAGGGGC
Source organism: Echinops telfairi (assembly GCF_000313985.2). Classification (NCBI taxonomy): domain Eukaryota; kingdom Metazoa; phylum Chordata; class Mammalia; order Afrosoricida; family Tenrecidae; genus Echinops; species Echinops telfairi. Next base: position 10,780,145 of record NW_022107431.1, read on the forward strand.
TCCCGGCTCGCCCAGCGGCTTATTGCCTGCTATTGAGCAACAGCCCAGAAAGCACTCCCACCACCTGTCATGCCTGCAAAAATCATGTGTCACCCTCCAGTTACACCCTCCAGGATGACTGCTGACTGGCCGGCTGACCACCATAAGACCTCATCCCCTGCCAAGGAATGAAAGCTGTGTAAAACAAAGACAAAAAGGGGGTTCTAAAGAGATGGACAGTGAAGTTGAAAACTGTGCACATCCTATAACCATCTAGTAGCTTCTGTCTAAATCACATGTGACTCATCCCAGGTCCGGCATGCAGGCCTGATGCTCCGGGTAATGTTCATCTCACCTGCTTGGTCCCAAATGTTTCCAACAAGCTACACAGGCCTAATGCCACCATCTTTGAAATTCAGAGCAGAGTCCTGTCTAGCTGGAATTCCCCATCTCAAATAAATTTCTGTACTAGAGATTAAACACTATTAATTATTCACACCAGAGTATCTTAACAAGAATGATCAAAGTATTTATTTGGATCGATTGATTAGCTCAAGTTCCTAAGAACTGCCTTGTCAAATTTTGAATTCAAATATTGTCTTTCTGGGTAATACATACAGACAGACCGGGTGATTTTTTTTATTATTACTTATGATGTCACGAAAGAAATTCAAGCTACCATCAGATGCTCGATCTCAAATTCAAGCTACCAACAGATGCTCAATCTCATCACTTCTACCCTCTCCCAGGTGCAGGTGCCTCAGCTGGTGTCATGCCCAGGAAGCCACAGGCTAACCCTCCATGGTGTCTGAGCCGAGCAGGAACTGCCCGCTCACAAAACCACCTGCCATAGGTGCTGCACTGAAGAGACGCCGCCTACAGAAGATGCGGACGTGCGGGCCAGAACTACAGCGCGCCCAAGAATCACAGCAAGAAAAGACAAATCACAAAACACATCGGAAATCTGGAAACCTCTCCCTCCCCACCTTCATCTCAAACCTGAAGTTGAAGTAGAGCACACACAAACAACCATTCTTTTGCTTTTTAAATAAACACAGTGCATTTCCAAATCAACACGGGCATGGCTTACCGGTAAACTTGATGGCCTTTCTTGCTGGATTAAGTTCAAATCTTCATGGTTGGGTTTCCCGGGAGCCAGCGGAGGTTGAGGCCTAGTTCCATAGCCTTCCTGAGACATGTCCTGAAAACAAAAAAAGCACTTTTTAAGTATCTCCATGAGTTATAAGCTTCTTCGTCTGTCCAAACGCAAATGATTGACCCACATTATATTGAATCAGACGTGCATTTTTAGCTAGCTAGTTTCTTCAACGCTTTAGGACAAGCATAAACAAGACAAAGCTGTTGAGCCATCAGTAGCAAAAGGCCCGTGTAATTAACAATGAAACGTATCAGAAGCCTATCCACACTTTCACGAAGAGCTGAGTTTTGCAAAGGGATGAAATGTGGCTGGAGCCCAACCCCCATTCTTACCTAAACAAAGCCACGCTCATCTCACTATTTAAATCTGATATAGGTTGAAAAGGCTTTAATATTACTGCCCAGAGTGTTAAAATAATTCACAGAAATTGTATCATCCTGTGGCTTTGCACGGGCCCTCTCGATGAACCCACAGAACAACGGTAGTAGCTCTGAAGCCCTGGCTAGGGCTCCTCAGGGGCCCACGTGGCAGTCTGCAGAGGATCGCAGAATAAAGAATAACACCACAGCAGTGGAAATCCCCCGCCCCAAACACCTGCTGAGGGATAGGAGGCTGGCCACTGACATGGCTTTTCTGACATCTCGTCCAGCCCTTTCCCCGGAGACAGCGTTCGCTGTGATTTCGGCGTGATGCTGAAAGACTGTTACATAATTCAGTCGCCACAGTGCGCCCGCCCGCGTTCAAGCTGGTTCAAGGTGTCTGTCAGCCCAGCTTCTAATAGCCACCTTCCATGTCCCTCCCAGCAGCAAGACAGAATGAGAAATGCCTACTGCAGAGGCAAACTGGCCCTGGAAGTTGAGGAACCAGTTTTTGACTGGGGAAGGGAGGGGGCGAGCGGGTGGGGGTGGGGGGTTAGAGTTCACCCTTGACAATACAATTCTTTCCCTGTCACGGCTTCGACAATGTGTTAGAATCACACACAACATTCTCTGCACATTCTCCTCCTTCTGTGAAGTCCCTAAAATGTCACTTCAAAACTGAACGTGTATTTGCTGAAGCCCCATAAAAGGTGCCTGCCGCCCCGCCCCTTTCTCCCACAGAGCACCCTAGAAACTGCACTGTGGCCATGCCAGGACACCCTGGACCGGGAGGCGGTGCTGCAAAGCACACAGGCCACACAAACTCGTTCCAACCCGCCCGGCCAGCCCTGCACACCGGCTGGGGAGGGGCAGGGAGGGGAGAGTCCTGCAGCCTGGGCCCTCCAGTAAGGAGGCCCCGAAATCATTCACCTATACGGAAAACTCCCTACAGCCTTGAGGAATGCCGGACGCTGCCCAGCTCTCGGCAGAGGGCATCCTGCTCGTGAGGGTTTCTCTCTGGACCAAGAGGATGAGGAGTCAAGGGGTCCTGAGAGGGACAGAGTCAGCCTGAGGGGAGGCTCTGAGCACAAGCCCTCTGGCCTTGCGTTTCCTCCCTCAGGCCTCCTACCGTGGCCGCAGGTTCCTGCAGACCCCCAGGAGGCTCTCTCAGAGCCGGGGGCAGCAGCCCTCCATTCAGAGGTCTTCACACCATAACAAAGCCCCACAAAGAGGCAGGACAGCTTCACAATGGCCAGACAAATGAGCAGGCTGCTCCCCAGACCCCTGTGCACGGGCACCCTCCGATTTCAGAGGTTTGGGGAGGGACACGGAAACGGACGTGCCTTTCAAAGGCCTTTTATTTTCTCTCTGCAGCAGCGCCAAATGAACGGCTTTCTGAAGGAGCTGAAAAAGACCATCGCAGCCACACAGAGAACACATCTCAGCTCAGATGCCTCCTCCAGAACAGTGGCCCGGCCACTGGGCTGCGGATGCCCTCCTCTGCAGCATCGGCCGTGGCTTCCCCGTCCACTTCCTCTTAGCAGCTCGGAATAAGCAGCGGCCACCCAAATCTCAAATCCTATTCCTAACCCAGAGCAACAACGAGCCAAGTATTTATGAGTTGGGAATAAAAGCCAATCATAATGTAGTGAGAATCTCTGAATGGGGAACTTGCTCTGTGCCTCAATTGAAATTGTGCGAATTCAAGGATGAACTTAACTGAGACAACACTGGGAAAGCTACCACTTCAACCTCTGACCTTGTGTCTACGCATCTTGCCTGAAGACAAAACAAACAAACCCACTGTGAATCTCTAGGGGGCCAGACAGCCTCCACTTTCTCCTGAAGAGTAGTGAGTGCGTTAGAACCACCAACCTTGTGGTTGAAAGTCCAAGCCTTGGCCATCAGAGGCCATCAGGCCTTCCTTACAAGGAGCATGCAGTGGGGTCTACAGCCTGTGTGTGTAGGCTCTTACAAAGTTCCATCCGTAACAAACGAGAGCCTTTTCACATGTGGAGTGACATGTGGTTTCTGTTCATCTCAGTGTGAGTGAAGAGGAACAAGCAATTCCGTCACCCAGGCCAACGCAATGCCAGTTTCCAAAAATAAAGCGTGAGTCCACACCACATGGTATGAACAAATGGCAACAAGGAAGCAGTTCTGCGTGTTACAAAGGAGTGCGGAGCGAGGGCCCCTTGCTACTATGCACACCAGCACAGAATGAGTTTGCATTTTCCAGACACACACTGGGATATTTTTTTAAATAAAAAGGATATCATAGCACTGCCATTAACACCTCAACGCAAAAAGAGCCAAGCAGGAGGCAGTGTGGATGGCCACGCCAGAATCCTGCGCATGCATCACACCTGGGCCAAGTGTGGGCCTTAACCTGGCACCTGCTCTGAGTCAAAGGTGAGAGGCCCAGAAAGCACGGGTCTGCACGCTCTCCGCTCCAGGTTTCCACGTAGATATTTCACCCAGTACAGGAGCGACGCACAGGATGCCTTACACTAGCATTCCTGCCTCCGTGCCCACACTCACTCACCTCACACTAGCATTCCTGCCTCCGTGCCCACACTCACTCACCTCACACTAGCATTCCTGCCTCCGTGCCCACACTCACTCACCTGAGGCACAGGCGACAGCGGGAACCGCGAGCAAGGGAGAAAACACGAGCGGCTTGCTGCCGTTTTCGGAAAGGACAGGACCAAAATTACCACGAGGGACGTGGTTGAGAAAGACCAAGTGTATGAGCTCTTGCTTTCTTTTATTGCAAGATGATTTAAATAATAAAGGACCACCAGGGATACTTGCGAAAATATCTTAAAAACTTACAAACATACAAAGCCTGGTATAAATCTGAAAGCTAACGAGGTAAGCGATGAAAAAGATTGCGATGCCGCCCCTTCCTGAATCCCTTCCACAGGCACTCCCTCTAATTGTTATATACATTTTAAAAATTATATTTCCATACTTTTTACATGTGTTTCCAAATACAAGTGTAATTGTAAGTTCAAAGCCATTTGTCTTCTAAAAGCACACCTGGAGTATAGTTTTATTTTGCTTTCCGGTGGCTTACTTGGTCGGTCTCTTAGCGACCATTCTAGACCTGCCTTGGTGAATCTACTTTCTTCTTTCCTTGGGGTGGTGTAGTGCCTATGTAGTAGGTTGGGGTCTGCAAGGTCAGCAGTTCAAAACCATCAGCCCTTCCTTGAGAGAAAGACAGGGCCTTCCACTCTAGTAAAGAGTTAGTCTCAGAAACTCAAAGGGTGCTGTTTGACACTGTCCTGTAGGGTCACTATGAGCTGGCACTGACTCGATGGCAGTGAGTTTCTTTGAACTTCATGACTCGCCTGCCCTTGTCATTTCTTCACAGTCCCCCTTGATAGACACACGGATTGTGGTCTTTGCCGCTTCACTCGGCACTGTGAGATGTCCTTCACTCCCATCTGCAGGCAAACATTCCTGTAGCATGAAGCGTGACCCGTGGAATTCCAGTGGAATTCCTGCAACTCAGGGCTGGTGCCTTTGAAACCGTGGTCGATTCCGGAACAGCGTCCCTGGGAAGGGAAGCGTGGCTGTGCCTGGCATCTGCAGTAGAAGGAGCTTTACGGGAGATGCTGACATCAGCAACATGACACCACCGGCCACAGCACACGGCGGAAAACGGAGCGGAGCGGAATGGGCAGGCGGGCAGGGGCAGCCACGGAGAAGAAGCACATGGGCGAAGAAGGAAAGGCAGGCAGAAGCACAGTCACAGCTCGGGGCACCCCTCCCTCCTCCACGGAGGGAGTCCACGGGCTAAGGAAAGCTGCTATCTTCTCTGGTCCACCTGAGAGCTCCCATCGAGGTAAAGAGCTATGGGGACCCCCCTGGGGTCCTGAGCCAGAGCACGTGAGCACTGTGTGCTGTTTATGAAGGCGTTTCCAGCAGCCACGAGTAGGCTAGGATGCCCCTTTCTGGTGGCTACCACAGTGAGGATGAGCCCAGTTGGTTAGCAAGCTGCCAGATCTACCACATAACGTGCTTCTGAAAACCCAGGGGGTCAACCCAGAGTGGTGGCAACGAGTGAGGACCACTGTCCCGCTGCTGGAGGGAAAGTGGTCCTGGCACAGAAGGCCTTTCAGCCAGAGGAGCTGTCACAGGTGAGTGGGGTACCTGTGAGCGTGGGAAGTGGTGTGTGCAGTTCACACTCCTTCAATGAATGTCGACCACCCCTTCCCAAAGGTTAGCAACTTGCGCACGTCCATGAGACAGACACTCAAATACGGCGGCACCATGCGGGGCAGCCCTGTGGGAATGAACCCCACCGGCAAGGACCAGGATGGCGGCTCGTGGTGGGCAGGGAGGCCTGGTGCTGCAGTGGTGACAAATTAGGCTGCTAGCCATGAGGTCAACTTCTGGAACCACTGGCCGACCCATGAAAGAGGAGGCTTTCTACTCCCATAAAGTTTCTCTCTCGGATACCCACAGACAGGTTTTGCCTTGTCCCTGAGGCTCACTGAGACTTACAACCACCCAGAGAAGTAGTTCCTAGTCTTGGTGGAGAATCGTACTTCTGAGGAAACAAATTCGTGAGTAACTAGCCATCAGGCTCCGAGTGAGGGCATGGCCACGGCCGCTGCACGGTGGACAGCCCTTCGCTTGACGTGGCTGCCCTTGGTAGACAGCTGGAAGCCCTGCGCACTATCCACAAAGCAGGGGAGTTCACACAATATCTACTTTTAAAGAAAACTCTTAACTTCCACGTATTCCCTCATATCCCCTGTCCCAAACCCAAAAACATCTTGAGTGTTTTAAATCTGTTCAAAAGCTCTAGTTGTACTGTTATGAATAAGAAATGTTAAAATGCCTTTCCTTCCACCAATCTGCACGCAAGGCCCTCTCTCCAGCTTCTTTGTCAAGAAACGGCTATAAGTCCATGGACTGATCCCAGGCTCGATGGGCAGGACCATGGACGCTGTGCCCCTGGGTTATGTGCCGTGGAGGTTCCTCTGCTGGCTCCTCTTGGCCGGCCTGCCTGCCCCTGAAGAATGAGGATACCTCAGACCCTTCCCACCCACACCCTTCCCACTGCGCCCCTACACTTACACACACACACACACACACACACTCCCGCTGGTAATACCTAAATCTGTACTTCACGGCCCCAGTTTTAAGCGCATTAAGAGTCCCCGCCCCCAGGGTGCCAGGAGTGGTCTCCCACTGCTCTGCTCACACCTGCTCCTGCTCCTTACAGGCCTGACCTGTCCACGGCTGCACACAGCCAAGGAGAAGACATCTTTCTTTGTCACAGTCCACCCACTCCTAGAACCTTACCGAATGCAAAGGCCCTGTCAAATCCACCTCTGCCCCCGACGCTTTTATTTGGGCCACCTTATCACTCGTACAGACTCCCACAGGGGCCCTGCTGCTGGACCAGGTCTCTCAGGGCTGCAGGATCAAGCCCATGGTCCTCAGCTAGGCTCCAGGAGGTCTTAGAACAGTCTTTGCTTATAGTTTCAACACTCTCTGGGCTTCCCCAGAGCCCACCCAAAGCACCATGCCTCCTCACAAATCCCCCACAGGCCAGGCATGTGCTGTGCCCCAAGTTTCCCCATCAGAAATCAACCTCTCCCCTCCCCTGGGCCTGCCCAACCCAGAGTCACCCTCAGAATTCTACTGGCCCCTCATCCCACCACTGCAAGCACCATTTCCTCCCCGGCTGCCTCAAGCACCAGGCTGCCTCAAGCACCAGGTTCTCGCTGCTTCAACTGCAAGCACCATTATCTTAGAAACCCGGGGGTCCTTACAACCCCCTCGTATAGTCTTCTTTAAGTTTTCTGGCCACCGTATTTTCATTCCTGGATTGTCGATGTCCCAAGCGAGGCTCAGGGAGGTGTCTGGTCCCGGGCACGTGTGAACCAGGAGCGGCCCGGCTGCCTGGAGGCCTCCGAGGAGCTGACACTTAGACTCAGACACAGACACACGAGGACAAGCAAGTAACACTGAACACACGTGGGCTCCCATCCAGGAATATTTATCATGGTAACGGCTCCGCTGCTGCCTCGCAGAGATGTGCTACAAGACACATTTGGCTGTTTGTTACTGGAAGTCTTAAGGCAAAAAGATAACTACAGAGAAGACAGTAAAAAATCTACTGGCGGAGGAGGTGAGAGACCAGAGAGCGCACAGAGCAGACTGTCACACCAAGAAGGGGCGGCGATGGAGACTGGGCGGCATCTGGCAACAAGGAACCAGCCGGGACAGCAGTGAGCGGTCAGGCCCAAGGAACCAGTGGCCAGGCCTGTATGCCCCATTACCGATCCCAACACATGACTGATTCCCAGGCCAGGAGAGAGACCACGCGCACACAGGGTGGACCCCACCCTGAGGCCCTGCTAAGTCGGTGGGTTTATCTCCATAACTGTATCATTAGTATTACTAAGTACTAGCCACGCTGTGTTTATCTGTTTATACTCCCCTTTCTTGGGAACCCATTCGCCATTTTCAAAGATCGACTTCATAAAGACGCCCATAATGAAAAGTTAAAATAGTGAAAGGTTTGTTTTTGTTTCGTTTTTTTCATTGAAAGGGGCATTTGACTTACTGCCAAAACTAAGTTACACTGAAGTCATCAGAATACAATCCAGGTTCTAAATTGAGGATTACCTATATTGACGCCCAGTGTAGAGCAGGAAATCCCAGAGTGCGGACGATCTGTCCTAGAAAAATGACCTCCTCTCTTCAACAAATGAACTGCCAGGGAAAATGTACAGAGGGAGGGGAATGGAGGGCCACCTGAGATGACAAGATACGACTAAGCAGCTGTTAAGATGGGGCCCTTATTTGGATCCCAAGGTAAATAAACCACCCCACAACGGAAGCCACACAAAATCGCTTATTGTGTTAGGAGAAATCTGTAGCCGGTGTACATGATGCTATGAAAAAAAATTACATCAACCGATAACAATTGGGTTCCGTTCATGTTTCTTATGGGTCATGATGAGTCGGAGTCGGGTCAGTGGCCGGCGGGTTTTGGTTTGGCTATTTTTAAAAGACACACTCTGGGATGTTCAGATGTATGGCGTCGAAGCCTGAGCTTTGATTAGAAGTAATACCGGGCGTGAGGGTAGGAAAGTGGGGGAGTGGGGTACAGAGGAATCCCCACTGGGACTGGAGAGGAGGTGTGAATGGTAGCATTCACCTGAGAAACGCAGTGATGTCCTCTCTCCCCTTGTGCCAGCCAAGGGGCATCAATTCTTTCAGCCCCAGTGTGATCCTGACGCTGAGCTGTCCACAGCACACACCTCTCTTGAGCCATAGCCAAGTGCCCTCAGCCCAGCCGCGGAAAGGCCCAGGTGCCAGTTTCCGGATGCCAGGATGCCTGTGTGTCTGCAGAGGACCACGAGCCTTTCAGCCAGACAAACCATGGCTCAGGTTCCACCTTCACCCTTCATTTGCCCAGTGACAGATGCTCCTGTGTCCACTGTTCTGCTCCAAGGCCACACCTGCTGGACCGAGTGAAGCACACCATGGTCTCACAGGCACGTGGCGCACTGTCAACAGGGGGCTGGAAGGGCAGGGTTTATTCTGAGAGAAGTCCCTGTTAAGGTCCCAAGTGTGGCCCACCGTTCACAGCGAGAGGGGCAGACCAGGCTGTGTGCACCTGGAGGGGCCGAGAGAGGCAGAACAGGCTGTGTGCACCTGGAGGGGCCGCCAAGAACCAGAATGGATTCAACTGCCGGGTTTTCGGTTTGACTGATGAGGTCTTACAGGGAAGCAGGGGGGGTCCTAAACTCAATCACTCCCAATGCCACGGGAAAAGAGCAGAACAGACACAGAAGCTCACACCCGGGGCAAAGGCAGAGGACACATGACTGCTGGCCATCTTGAACTGCCAAGGACCCCTCGCAAGGTGGGGGGCTCTCCCTACAGCCAACATTACCGTGCTGTGGGTGGGACTTCAAGTCTCCACACTGAGACAACAGACAGACCTCTGCTCCGTAATGTCAGCCCCTTGAGGTGTTTTTGTCACCTCAACACTGGGTAATTCAGAAGGTGCTGTCACCCACCTGGGACAACGATAAAAGACTCTAAGCCGCCCAGGGCTGCGTGCCTGCGCTTTTTGGCACCTTTCCTCCACCCCCAATCTTTTAACTCAGAGAAAAATCACACAGTGTGGTAGTTATATAATCTGTTGTCAATTATCAAGAGACTGAAGAGTGAAGGGGTGGAGTTTAGGCTGTCAATAAGGTCACAGTTTGATTGAAGGGCAAAGAGATAAACAGCTCCCTGGAGGTGGGACACGGGCTCACTCCCTGAGAGACACTCTACTGACAAGACACAGGGCAATATGCTGATAGACCCCCGTGTCCTGGGAACTGGAGGAGCCTCATGGGGACCCCTACCAGTGCTGAGATGCTTCTCCCACCAATGGATCCACAAGGCTTTACACCCACAAGACTGTGATCTTCTTGCATTTGGCATCATTGCATATGTTTCGTGAGTCCAAAGAGGGTTTTATAGATTGGTATCAGACTTATGGACTTGATCTGGACTGGGATGTTTCCTCAATATTCAACTGCTCTTATATATAAAGCTCCTTCTTATACACATATGAATGTCCAGGAATTTGTTTCTCTGGTCTACCCTAACACACACAGCCACCTAACTCCAAACTTGAATCACATTCCCTCAAACACCCTCTATGCATGAAGGGGGCCAGACTCGGAACACTGGTTAGATTTGACCAGATCAAAGGGGTAACTGTTCCCAAGTTTCTGGAAACCATTCTAGGGAGACGACAAGTGTGTGAGGGCTTGTTTAGGAAATTCCCGGACACGTGTGTCAGTAACATCACAGGAGCAACACCTGCCACCGTGCCACCAACAGGACAGGACGGGACTTGGCCAAGAGCACCCGGACCCTGAGGGGGCACCTGAGAGCAGCTCCTCTGACCCTGGAGACCCCAGACAAGCTTCCCTGGTGGTCTTCCTTCAGTTTCCCAGGTGACGTCTTCCTAAACCCTGGGTGTGTGTGTGTGTGTGTGTGTGTGTGTGTGTGTGTGTGTCCACTACACCAGGAAGAGAGTCTGTGCATCCCATGCCCCCTCTTATTTATTCCCCAGCACCTTGCCTCACCCCCACCCCCACCTCTGGGAACTGACCCCAGAGATGAGGAGGCTCACCTTGAAGGATGAGGTCCAGAGTCTAAACATTAACAACCTCCAAATGTGTTTGTGAATCTGGGGACCAACGACTCAAGATAACGGAGTATGTCCATCAGGGACTTTCAATATTATGCCACTGCCTTCTCTACACAGTCAAATCACGAAGGACCATTAACACAGTCTCTATGGGGCCATGGGGAGTCCTGGTGGCACAGAGGGTCACGGGCTGAGCTACCAGCCTCAGGGTCAGCAGTTCGAACCCACCAGCTACTCCTGAGACAATGTGCTCCCAGAGAGACTTACGACCGCAAAAGTCCTCGGAAGGAATTTGACTCTGTCCTGTAGGATTCCAGTGGGATTGGTTTTGGCTCTGATGGTGGAAAACAGGCGTGTCTACCCACCCCAACTCCCCTCTGTCTCCGACGAAGACGGAGTGGTCCTCTTGTTCTCCTCGGGTTGGAGAAGCAGCAGGAGGTTGACATGAGCATCTCACTGCTGAAACCCAAGCACCTCTGTCCTGGACCAAGAGGTACACACGCCGGAGAGTAGGGAATCCATACAGCCATGCTGGGGCTAGAACTCTCTCCTAGGGCCAGCGTTGGAGGAGAGCAGAGGGTTTGGCAAATGCCTGAGGTCACAGAACAACTAAGGAGGGTAGCGGATGCATTTTGGGGAAAGGTGGTGTGGCTTTCACCAAACCCCCCATAAGGACTTGGAAGGGTTCAAGATAAAAATAAACAGAGGGAGCCAATGACAAATAAATAAATAACTAAAAAAAAAAAAAAAAACTAAGCAGAGGGAGTATCGATACCAGCATGGCTCACCGGAACAGAGAGATTCACACAAGCCAGCCAAACCCAGGGCCAGAGTCCCTGCTGACTCGGTGGGTGCCTGGGGGCCGGGGGAGGGTTTCTGAGGCTGTCATTAGGGGAACAGACAGCTCACCCTTTCAAAAAAAGAACAAATAAGGAAAGCCCGGCTAACGAATTTCCAGAAAGGGCTAGTGTCCAAATTGCATCCGCGGCACAGCTCTGGCGGGCTGAGTCACTCCAGCCGGAAGCTCTCCGGGGCAGCCAGCCTCCATGGTCACAGCGCTTTAATGAGAAGGCTGGCATGCGTGACAAGGCAGGGGCTGAGCGCCCCACCGAAACAGAACTTACGGCACCAGCGGGGACAGGATTTGTTTTTGCCGGAGAGAGGAGGGTGGGCCCAGGAAGATCCTACTTCAAGGCTTCCCTGCCAGCTCATCCTGACTGTCAAAGTAGCTGGCTCCTTCATGGAAGCCGGAATCCTGAGGCAACCAGCCGGGGGAAGCGTCGCCGAAGAGAAGTCACAAAAGACGATCAGAGCTTTGTGGCCAGGGTGCACTGTTCTCCTACTGACTCAGAGCGACCCTACAGGGCAGAAGAGAACTAACCCTAGCGCTTTGAGGCTCTTTTTCAGGGGCAGAGAGCCTCCGCTGTCTGGAACGAAGCAGCTGCTAGATCTGAAGTGCTGATTTTGTGGTCAGCAGCACAGTATTTAGCCCACTGTACCACTCAGGCACCTTCCTTTTAAAATGAGAGCAAATTATCTCTCTAGATCAGAGAGTTTACAGATCATTTCTGTAATCAAATATATAACGGATGCATCATGTGTCGTATGGAAATCACCACCCATCAGAAGCTCTGTGGAAGAAGAAGAGGCTGGCTGCTCCCACACAGATGGACAGCCTTGGAGACCAGAGGGGCAGTGCTAGCCTGTCCTGTAGGGTCGCTAAGAGTCAGACTTGACTCTGCTGTGCATTTTGGTTTGCGTTTGGAAACACAACTTGAAGGGAGCTCAGCTGCTAGTGGAACGGGAGTAGGGGGCGTCGGGGGGTTGTTTCAAACCCACCAGCCACTCCAGGGAGGAGCGAGGGGACTGTCCACCTCCCAAGGGATTACAGTCCTAAGACGTTCTCTGGGGTCACTCGGAGTCAGAATCAACTCCACGGCCATGGGTCACATGTTACTTTAACAATCTTTTAAAAATCAAGTTGAAACAGGTTATCTGAATGAGTTAGTTAATTGTGCCAACCTGGCCGATAAACACCTGTGGGATTAATTGAAGGGCAGAGAGATAAATGGCTCAGTGAGCCTCGTCTTTCCAGCTCTCGGGTCTCTTGCTTTGTGATGGTTGCACCGGGTGCAGCTGCCTTAGCAGTTCCCTGCTTCAGCTTGCAAGATTGACTTCCTACAAGACATCCCCAAGGAGAAGCCACATGGACCTATCCCGATGCAACCCTGGGTGCTGGAGCAGCCGTGTGGAGACCCCTGCTAGTGCTGAGATGCTTGTTCGTTCACTGACTCAGCTTTCCTCCTGCAGTCGGCATCATTGCCTCTGTTTTATGAGGTGGAGGACTTTGTGGACTGGTGTTGGGTTAATGGGTTAATGTTGGACTTATGGGCTTGGGCAGCATTGGGTTGAGATGCTCTCGTGATGCGATGCACACTTTCTTTACATAAAACTCTCTTATCCATGAGTTGCTGTGGATTTGTTTCTCTAAAGTACCTAGACTAATACACTGAACAACAAATTCTCTTTGCCCACTCAGTGACCCAGGTGTTACTGAGTAGCAAGGTGGGGCTGCGGCTGTTAGGGTCCAGCCATCTACCGTTTCCCAAGCCCCTCCCTTGATTCTCCTGCACCCTGGAGTTCCAGAGGCGCTGGGCTCACCAACATCGAGAAGACCCACACCGTGTTCCTGAGACTTGAAGGCCAGCTCTCTCTGGGGACAGTGCAGCAATGGCCAAAGCACCAGCCATCAAGGTTCTTCGAACTTACAGCGACCCCTAGGTAGGGTTTCTGGGTTTTGCAAACCTTTACCGGAGCAGATATAGCCCCGTCTGGTCCCAACCCCACCCGCACCCCTACCCTTTACAGCAGCCGATGGGTTTGAACGGGGGCCGGCCTCTGGGGCCAGCACAGGTGCCAGCAACCCCCATGGGATGAAGAGTTGAAACTAAGCCAAGCCCCTCACCAGGTATCAGTCGCTCTCTGCCCTCTCAGTAAGTCAGGGGCTCTCACAGGCTGGGAAGCCTCCGGCCTTGCCCGTGGAGTTCACGGCAGATCTTCAGGGTACCCCCTCCCATCCTCAGAATGGTTTGGGGGTGGGTGAAGGCGGGCCTCAGATAAGCACCCAGGTGAATCTGATGTAAGAAAAGCCCCAGACTCCACCCTCGTAAGCAGAACTCCCGGCCCGCTTCCAGATGCAGGGGAAAGAATGCACCCCCAAAGCCTGGCCCTGGGCGAATGCACCGAGGGGTTGAGCTGACTCTGCCTCCAAGTCCCCCTCTTTCAGGGACATGAGACCACTGCCCACTCAGGTCCCTCCTGGAGGTAGGCATTAGGTCAAGCACCTGCAGCCGCTCCTGAAATGCGCCACACACCCTTCCTGTCTCTCTCCCTGGGCTAGGAGTTCTGGAAAACAGGAGGCATGAGCCAAGCTTCAGGAAGTTCAGGTGGGCATGGCTTCACACTCTTTCCCTACCTAACCGAGGGAAAGAGAAGTTAGACACACACAGGCAGCTGAGAACAACAAGGAACAGGCCCAGAACAAAATCACAATCATAATCTCACACGCACCCCTACCCCCAACCCCCTACCCCCGTCCACGAGTCCCTCTGGTCAGAACACAAGCATCAGAGAGAGGGGAGGCTCATGGGGGCAGGTGTGCAATGCCTCCTCAGCCTGTGCAGGAGGTGGAGGGTACAAAGGTGAGCACCCCCAGAGGACAGAAAGCGACAGGTCCAGGTGGAGCACGGGAGAGGTGGCCTCCCCAGCACCAGGACCTGGGTGAGTGTGTGTGTGTAGGTGGGGGGGGGGGTTATGGTGAGCAGGGTGGGAGGCTGGGCAGGGGGAAGAGGATCAGAGAACAGAAGAGAGAAAGAAGGGGAGGGGAGGACAGGAGAAGGAGCTAGGGGAACAGGCCTCCCGCAGAATGGTGGTGCCCCCAGTGTGCCTGGGTTTCAGAGCAAACCCTGACCCCCTCCAACTTGTGTGAAGTGTTCCCTTAGCTGTGACTGGTGTACAGGGTATGACCAGGCATTTCCCAGGCCTGTGGGAGCCCCCATCGCCCTAAGCTGGGAGTCTGGCCTGGTCCCTCTCTAGAGGGCAGTCCTGAGGTCCTCTCTAAACAGTGCGGCCTGCCTCTGCTCTGCCTCCCTCTCCTCCCGGCACTTGAAAGGAAAAATAAAAACTTTTAAAATGTTAAACTGGAAGGGTATAGCATTATCAAGTCTCAATCCAAAGCAGTCAGGTTCCCAGTTACCATCCGAAAGCTATTAAAAGAACTTCTACACGTTTTCCATCAGAGAGCTTCCGAAGCTTCAACCTTAGAAGACACCTGCTCTTCGCCACTGCTCTAGCACAGATGCAAAGGCCCAGCCGGACAGTTACAAGTGCAATGAAACAGAACAAACTTAACGGCCTAGACGGAAACATCCCTGCTGAGCTCTGTAGAAGCTGGCCTCTCCCAGGAAGGAGAGGGTGGGTGGGCCTGCCTCACTACCTGCTGACCTTCGGCGGCTCCAGCCTTGTGGGCTGAGGAAGAGGAAGACACACACCTCTGCACCCAGAGGCATCGAGTTCTCCCAGCCTCTGAAGAGTCCGCGTGGTTACCGCGCGCAGCCAGGCATCAGTCTAGACGCTCTCCTTGCTCAGACCAGACAACGAACACAGTCATTGTCATCTCAGCTGCTCCTGAGCTCCTTAAATAATGGACGCTTCCCTGCCCTGGCCCAGACAGAGCCGAGGGCCATGGGAGTTTGGAGAGGAGAGTGGGAAGCAAGAGGGCCGTTGTGACCTCCTTCCGTTCCCACTGTCTGCATTATCAAGTTCATTAATAGACTCCTCTGTTAAGATCTAAGCACTAGTATAACAGACCAGAAATGCCCCACCTTTGCTCCTCAGCAAGATCTTACCGCCAAATCAGTGAAATGGTCACTCCCCTGAGTGAACACGGTCTTCCTTCCAGTTTATGTTCCCACTGACCGGGAGGGCAGGGAACAGTTGATAAATTAATCTGTTGTCATCTGAAGCATTAAGAAACATCACTTACAATAAACAATTAAAATACTGCACGTTTGCTTCAAACTGGCTCACAGGCAGCGTGCTTCACCCAACTTCTGAACCGCTTTAGGGAGTTACTGGGAGGAGCAACTTCCAAAACATATTTCAAATGCAGCGTTTTTACTTAGGGGAAATAGTAGAAACTTCTTCCTAAGTTATGCTCATGAATCCCTTAAAAGCTTTTGGACATTCTGTTGCTTAAAACGGCTCCTTATGTTAAAAATAAACCCCTCCCTGGTGGCTAGTGGTGACAAGTGGGGCTGCTAACACAAGGTCGGTAGTTCAAACCCCCCAGTCAGCCATTCCTCCGGAGAAAGATGAAGCTTTCTACTCCCGTAAAGAGTGAGTCTCGGAAACCCACTGGGGAGTTCTACTCACTCACAGGGC
Organism: Echinops telfairi; assembly: GCF_000313985.2. Classification (NCBI taxonomy): domain Eukaryota; kingdom Metazoa; phylum Chordata; class Mammalia; order Afrosoricida; family Tenrecidae; genus Echinops; species Echinops telfairi. The sequence continues at coordinate 10,796,271 of NW_022107431.1, forward strand.
CATTATGAGCTGGGACAGACTCATCGGCAATGAGTCTGGTTTAGGCTGGGGTGTATTCTACGCTGCACCACATACGTGCCGTGCTTTCTCAATGAGAGAAAAGCTATTTCACGTAAAGTCAGTGTTTTACGAGCCTGCTGGCGTCGCTCCAGTGATGACCACAGTTGTCCTTGTTATTCCTTTACAACGGTCCGACTGAACCCCTCTAGCTTGAAATGGTAGCAACCTCAGCTGCAGACCTCGGCCTGTGGCACGCATCTGGCCGTTCAGCTTTTTCTTGACTTGACTTTTCTCTGCTTCTTGGGGACCCCCCAACATCATCAGTGGTGCTTGGTCCGGGTCCCACGGTGCTAGTCAAGGTTGACAGCCCTGCACTAAACACGGTGAGACATGCACTCAAAGCACAGATGTCACGTGTAACTGTGGCACACAGTCTCCTTCACGCGGGCACGGTTAGTGTCACTTGATGGTGAGTGATGGTGTGTGTGTGTGTGTGTGTGTGTGTGTGTGTGTGTGTGTGTGTGTGTGTGTGTGTGTGTGTGTGTGTCTAAGTGCCTGTAGGTGGGCCAAAGCAGTGTACACTCATGTGGTCCAAGGCTCAACTGTAGATTAAAAATAATAAAACCTGAAATGCTGTCCCTACTTTACTGTTCGATTTTTAGAACAGACCCATGCAGACATCCCTGCTTGAAATCAGCTGTAGTTTGCGGGGAGAAGATGGCTCTTACAGGTCCTGTCTAAGGGAAGGCAGGCTGCTGGGCAGGTCAGTTAAAGAGGATGGAGAGAAAACCACTCGCTAAGCCAGTGTGGTCAACATGCCAAAGTGGGGTGTGGAGAGAGAGAACTGGTAAAAGGAGGAAGATGAAATCCATTTAATACAGTGGGTTCATTGAGCTGGAGACAGAGGAAGTCTGACGATGGGGGCAGTGGAGGCTACGTGAGCGGCAGTGGGGTATCAGAAGGAAGAAATCACAGTCAATTTCGTGAGGCTGAGTGACAGGGATGTGGCTGTGCAGCGAATGCCTTCCTTTTCACAGATGACTAATGGACTCCTTAGTGGTGAGGTGGGAGGCCTGCGATTGGAACTTAAACTACTCTGGAGAAAGGGTGGTGGCACCGAGGAAAGAAGGGAAGTATTACATGATGTCGGTGATGGCATGAGGGGGCTCATGTAGTCCCTGCGCACCTGCATAGTCAGACTTTTTTTATAACACAAAATTTAGAAAATAAAATTCAAAAGGAGCCCTAGGTGACTGGTGCAAACGCCAAGCCTTCTGGAGCGAGGGAACTTCAACTTTAAAAGTCACATAACTTTACATTAAAGACTCAATAGACAGATTGGACAGCTTGGTAGCACAGCTCAGATGTAGAAATGAGCCCTAAAATTACCTAGAATACTTCGGTGAGGAAAAGAAGAAAGAAATGAAGGCATCCATCCAGGCAAGAAAGGAAAGAGTAAAGTGGTCTACATTGGCAGATGGCAGGGACCTGTATGGACAAATTCCCAAAGAAGCCATGAAAACCTAATGGCCAGTCTCCCCAAAATAACCAATTAAAAAAATAAAAATAAAATCACCACTGCCTATGCATACTCCTTTTGTGGAAATTAACCCAATAGCTCTACAATTGAAAATGTAATGGACCATTAAGATAGGCAAAATAATTTTGAAAAAGAAGGGAGCGGGAACCTATGGAATATATACTACTCAATTTCAAAAAATACCCAAAAGTCAAAGATTTCAAGACAGTATGGCACAGGCATGGGCCATGCATATAAATCAGTGGAACCAATATTCAATGAGGCGTCCAGACAACTTAATGGGGAAAATGGAAAAGGTGGACCAAAGGCCTCATCTCACACTGTATAGCAACTCAGTGCTACACCTAAAACTTCAGGAAGGAAACTCCCATGACCGCTGGTTGAGCAGAGTTCTTAAGCAAAATTCATAAAATAATCATTGATAAACTGGCCATCAAAAATTTTTTTAAAACCTTTGCCCTTCACATGAAACACTTAAAAAAAGTAGGACAGAGTGGGAGAAAATACTTGAAAATCATATATCTGAAAAAGGACTTGTTGGGGGGTGTTTTTGATTTTTTTTAAAGAGCTGTTTACACATTGCAATATCAAGAGAGGTAACCATACCATTAAAAATGCACAACTGTATAGAAAGTTCATCAAACGAAATATGTCAGTGGCTAACAAAATACATGAAAGAATATCCCAATACCACTAATCATTAAGGAAAAACAAATCAAGACCACAGAGATATCACATCGCACCCACTACGGGATGTTCTTATAAAAAGGACAGAAAATAATCAATGCTAGCAAGTGTGATAATTCAGGTTGCATGTCAACCAGGCTGGGCCACGATCCCCCAGTTGCTTGCTGGTTGTGATGTAGTCATCCCTCAGAGATGCAATCTATTACAATGTGATCACTTCCACGATGAGCTCTACCACGAAAGACACTTCCTCCGAGGTGTGGCCTGCTACAAAAATTTGGGAATGATCTGGCAAAGCCCTCAGGCCTTTTCCTGGATCCAACATCTGGCTTGTCACCTGACCGCTAGTTCTTTGGACTTGACCCAGCACAGGCCACTGTACTGCCTGCCGATCTTGGGAGTCACCTGCCTCTACAGATTGTGAGTCAGCTGATTGCCATCTTACCTGCTGGCCTGGATTCACTCTCCTCCCCAACCAACAGCCTATCATCTGACTTGCAGGAGCCAGGAGAAGCCTCCGGCCTGACACTGGCCCAGACTCAGAACTTGCCAGCACCTACCACTGCCTGAGCTATTTCCTTGAGAGAACCCGTATTTATCTACCTATCTATACAGACATCTATAAACACATGTGTGTGTTCACATACACACACGACTTTGCTGGTTTTGCTTCTGTAGAGAACGTAGCCGAAGAGCAAGGAGCGAGAAAATGGAAACTGCAAACACCGTGGGAAGGGCAAATGGGGCGGCCATGTTTCAAAGGCAGTCACAAATTGCTGCCTTTAAAAAAAAACAAAAAAACATTTGAACCCCACTGGCCTCCTGATTGATTCAGACTTAGAGCCTCTCTAGGTGACCAAGTAGGATTACTCCACATGTGCTTTGTCGATCTTTAATGTAGGACACAGGCTCAGCATTCTCCTTCAGAGAAGCTAGTGTATTTGAACCACTGACCTCTCAGCAGGACTCCTTTCAAACTTCTTCTGCCGGCTTGAAATGGGAGCGGGGTCTGCATGAATCCAAAATGATTATCAACTGGGAAATGGCTAGGCAAAATGCGGTACACCCACACAATCGAATGACATTCCACAGTGAAAGGGGAAAAACCTACTATTATTAGAGGGGCCTTGGAAGAAAGGCCTAGAGATGTACTTCCAACAAAATGAGGCCCTGAAAACCCCTATGGAGCACAGTTCTACTTCAGACCCCTGGGACCACCATGAAAGAAAGGCAACAAAGGTTGAAGGATTAATGCTGGGTGCCGTCCTCTTATTCCTGAACAGCACAGACTGGCCCATGCCCTTAAACACTGCAGAGAACCCAGCCTGCCCCAAGACAAACAGAAGTTGGAGGGTGTGGCTTCTATTCTATTTAAAGCAAAACTGGGATTATTGCAGATTTTTTAAAATTAAGCTAAATAACCTCAGGGAATATAAAATTATCAACTATTACAGTTAAGAAGAATTTAAGAAATCAATACGCATTTTCGGATATAACGCTATCAATACAACATTAACAATATCAATCTGGAAATGTCAGGTACAATCTACAATAGTAACAAAAGAGTGAGAACCCACACAGATGCTCTTCAGGTGGATGCCCTAGAGAGATGAAAAGCCACTTAACAAACGGCAAAACCTGCCGGTAAGGGGGTATCAGGAAGGAGGAGTTGGGCTGGAGAAAGTTAAGCAGAAGAAAAACGGCCCTGAGAATAATCAGACTGCAATGGCCATCACGTATTTCATTGTGATAAATACCCACCGGGCAAGGCCACTCTCACCACAAGAATGACCACTAGCTGTCTTTCTCTGATTGGTTCTCCTGAACCAATGACCACTGTGGGGCCGGCTCATGCCCGCCAATCCAGCCAACTGTAAAAACATCCAGAGCATCTTGAGACAGCAAACCCGGAAAGGCACTCAACCTCCCTAAACTTTCTGGAATCACCTAGCACAGCAGTTCTCAACCTTCCAAATGCCGCAGCCCTTTCATTCAGTTCCTCATGGTGTGGTGACCCCCAACCATCAAATTATTTTTGTTGCTGTTTCATAACTATAATTTTGCTACTGTTATGAATCGCAATGTAAATATCTGATATGCAGGATGTATTTTCATTGTTACGAACTGAACATAATTAAACATAATTAAAGCATAGTGATTAATCACAAAACAATTGTACATTGTGAAATATTTATGGGTTTTCCGATGGTCTTAGGCGACCCCTATGAAAGGGTCGTTCGAACCCCAAAGGGGTGGAAACCCACAGTTTGAGAGCCGCTGACCTAGCGCATGGCCGGCCCCACAGAAACTCTCCCTCCCAGAGCCGCCATGTCCCTGCTGCTCCTGAGGTGCCCGGTGCCTTCTCCCAGGCCTGCGGGGTGATCTCTGTACACACAAGCTCATTCTGTGCCCTCCTCCAGTACGGTGAGGGGACTCCTGCCCGGGGTGCCGCGCCTCCACAAGCAAACTGTGCCCAACGAGGCACTCCGGTGGTGGTGTTACTACGCTCTTTAGCAAATGGCATCTATTCTATAGGAAAGAATGCAAAGAGTCTATTATCAGAGCAAGAAAATAAAAAAAAGATAAGAACAAGGAGGTGTATATAAAAAAAACAAGCAAATGAAAACAGCCAAGAGAACTCTGAAAAGGGTGAGTAATGATCATGTACTATCAGATATAAGCACAGTAAAGGTAGCATCTTCACAGAGTGGACAGCAGACCGCCTACTCCAGCTGAGGTGTTTAAAAGGCAAGGAGCCATCGGGTGAGGGGGGAAGAAGTGATCATTTGGACCACACCTCTCTCTGTAGAGCAGGGTCAATTCCATGCCAATCTGAATGGATGAACATGCTGCAGAGCATGAGGGGAGGCTTCCCTTCCTTAGGGTCCTCGGGTGGGAAGGCCTTTGAGGCTAAAAATCCAAAAGGAATTTTCAAGAAATTGGTAACTTTTGAGTACATTTAAACACAAAATTAGAAATAACCAGAAAAGAAACTCTTTCTACATAACTAACAAAAACATTAAAATTGATGTCATAAGAAAAATGACAGCATATAAGGCAGCAGTTGGCAATTGTTTTAGAGATATACCAATAGATCTAATCTGCTTATAGAGCGTATAAATCTGTTTTTTAAAAGACTTACAGGTTAATAGAAAACATTCAGGTACAAACTATAAATTTACAGTTCAGGAAAAAAAGAAAATACAACTGCTTTAAAATATTTAAGAAGATTCTCAACAACAATCATAATCTAAACAAAACAGTCAAGCATCGTTTAACACAGCATGCCGATATGCTGTGAAACAGGACAGTATGTGATGTGGACCCTGTGAGAGCACATTTTATATAGTTAAGGGTGGTAGTTACATAATTTCATGTCAACTTGTTAAACAGGTGATAGGGGTGGAGTCTAGCCTGTCAATCAGGTCATAGCCAATCATGCCTCTGTGTGGGTATGGCCTTCTCCAGAGGATCCTGGGAACTCCTGTCTTCCTCCCTGGAGGTGGGACACATACTCTCCCTCTGCTTTGTCTTCCTGATGACAAGCCACATGGGGCTACGCTGATGGAGTCAGAGCCGTGGAGCTGAAAGTGCCACGTGGAGACCATGTCAGTGCTGAGATGCTTCTACCACCACTGGATCCAAAAAACTTCCCACCCCTGGCCTGTGATCTCCCTGCATTCAGCATCATTGCATGGCTGAATGTGTGAGTCTAAAGAGGAACTTACGGACTAGTATCGACAAATGGGGTAATATCGCACTTATGGACTGGGCTAGGATGTTTTCTTAATGTACAATTGCTGTGTTATATAAAGCTCTTTCTTCTGCACAGGTGTCTCCCTGGATTTGTTTCTCTAGTCAACCCAGACCAACACAGACAGTTAAGATAATCAATTAATATGGACTGTTCTATAATTCTGGACTTTATGTTGGTGGCGTTCTCTGCTGTGCTAACAGACATGGGAAGGTGGGATTAAATCTCTCATTTAATAATAAGAGTGTGAGCTGAGTTCCACCCTTTGTTCCCTTAGGGGAATGGTCTCCTAAAGACAAAAATCCCCATCAATTCCTCTGTGTATAAGAGCCATCTCAGAAACAGAGAGCATCATCATCTCGCGATCATCAAAACAAGTGCACGCTCAAGATCTGTCTCAAGCAGAAGACCAAGGGCACCGGAGACCATGGAGCGAAGAATCCAGGCCAAGGACAGAGGCTGAAGCAAAGAGACCATGCGGCAGAACAGAAGAGCCACACCAAAACAGAGGGGACCTGGAGGCCAAGTGACAGGCAGGCTTCCCGGCAGGTAGAGGTAGAGGCCCGGTCCACCTGACTGAGGGCTGAAGAATGAGACTTGGCTGTGGCTGAGAGGTACTGCAATGGACAAGCAACTGTATCCTTACTGTTCACTGATCCTGACTTGTGGTAATCTGTTAACTTCCCTAATCAACCCCTTCATTGTGAATGTTGTCTGCGGGAAAGAAGGATGAAGGGAGGGGGCATGCATGACTTTTGCCTTGTGGCAACGGGGAAGCCAGAGGAGGTCAAAGAGGCCCCTCTACCCATGACACTGACTCCATCGATTATAAACAAGGGTCGATAAGTTCCCAGGTCTGTCTTTGATTTGAATTTGTACTTAACTCAGAGCAATTAGGTGTGATTCACATCTAGGGCCACTTGGCCAGCTATCTGCCATAGCACATCGCATACGGTATGCCTTTACTGCATAGAGAAATGAAAAGAATCACTTCAAGATACATCGAAAGAGGTTTGAGCCAATAATAATGTTTTGCTTCCTCTTTTCTTAGACTTTCCTTATACACTTAAATTTCAAAATGAGTTGTTGACTATTGACTATTCCATAACCAAAGGTTAACGGTAACTTTTAAAATGGTTAGACGCAAGATGAGGTCACTTCATGGGACCTTGAAATTAACTTTTGTTATCAGTCATATAGAAAGATATAAAGTATTATTTACTGATCTGCTAAAAAAAAACAGGGCAAATAAGCTATTTTGGACATAAAGGAGCACATGGAGAGCAAATGCTTTGGTTCAAACAAAGCACTAACATATTCCATTAAACATAGTTGGGCATTTGGGGTTTTTTAAATATCTATAAATTCTTATGAAACCTTATAAAAATTTGGCTTGAGTTTGAAAATCCTCGATTTGCAATTTTTTGCTTTGTTTGGGAAGGTGTTTGGGGTTTGGAGATGCTCAAAATGCCAACAATCCTAGATCTCATTTCCTAAAGAAATTTCCCAATCTGTCTTATGGGGACAACCAGGACGGGCAATTCTAAGCCACTCCTTTATACGTGGAGGAAACCTCAAGCGCCAACCTTGACAGAAATGACCGGCCCGCAGGACTCGTGGGCCAGCAGGTTCGAGGATCAGGGATTCACTTTAGACACTAAAGTGAGACAAGTCCTAGGTTATGGTGACATGAAAACCATTCTGTGTCCACACAGAGTTTCAATCCGGCTCAGAAAGCCTCAGGAAAAGCCAGCAATTTTATATATTAAAAACCTAGACACCACTGTCTCTCTCCCTTAAAAAACACTGGTGTGAAAGTTTAAAAATTGACCACACTTTAATACAGGCCAGACCAGATCATTCTGAAACAATGTACACCCTACCTCAATACATTTCCAAGACAAAGGTAAGAGTTAGAAAGCCCAAAAAGAAAAAGACAGTCATCATTTCTCAAACTGCAAGAAACTGAAACAAAAATACAAACCTCAAGTTGTGCTGCAGAAGGAAGCCGTGAGCAACATACTGAAGGGTGCAGGACGCATGCAAGGATGGACGGGCTACTGGCTTCAGTGTATCGAAAAGAACTGGCTGACATCGAACAGGATGATCAGTAACTGCCTGCACTCAAGACAGTGGAGAAACAAGGCACCAGCAAATGCGTCATGTCAATGGAAGGAGCAGCACTTGAGCTGTCTCACCAAACGGAAGCAATGCAGGAAGCACTCACTGACCTATGCCAAGCAATCTGGGAGGCCGCTGCCTGGCCAGGAGATCGAGAGAGATCTACCGGACATTCAGGACCATTCCACAGGAACGGGAGCTGAGAGAATGAGGAAATAGTCGACCATCTTATCACAGGTGTAGACAATTATGCAGAAGATACTGTATAAATAGTTGCAGCCGTCCATGGACAGCTGCCCTAAATTCCTGCCAGATTCAGGCAAGGACATGAAGCCAGAGACTCCATGGCTGGTATTAGATGGATTTGGCTAAAAGCTGAGCATCCCAGTGTGTTATTGACTACGCCAAGGCATTTTATGAGATAGATAAAACCAATCATGCCTAACACTTCAAAGGATGTGAATTCCAGAACACTTCATGGCAGAATTAGACAGAGACCAAGAGGCAGCCATCCTAACAAAGCAGGGAGGGACCGCACGCTTTGAAATCAGGAAAGGTGTGCGTCAGGGTCTTTCCTTCGCAGCACACTTATCCTGTGGGCACTGTACTACGTGAGGGAGATCACAGCCTCTGGGCTGGGGAAGACTAATTAATAACCTGCAGTACTATGCAGATGATAACACCTTTATTGCTTACAGTTAAGAGGACTTGGAGCACTTACTCATGGGGATCAATAACTAGAGGATGGATTAACGTCAACATTAGAAAAAGAAAAGGGGAAAAAATCCTGGCAAGAGGACGAGTAAACAGTATCAGGATAAATGAAAATTAGAATGGAGTTGTCTTGAATTTCATCTACCAGCCACCTGAATCCGCAATCCATATCCACGGAACGGTAGTCAAGAAATCACACGATCTAAGACGTTGCGCAAACGGGCCGCTGAGAGCAAGGATGCCCTTGGAGACAGGTGCACCTGGCACCGCTCTCGGCTCTGACATCTTCAGTGGCCTCCCCACGTGTGGAAGCTGAGACTGAGGACCACCCGGTGCTCTTGCACCGTGGCCGTGTTGAAAAATATTAACTATACCAAGGACTGTGGAGCAGGAGACAGAGCTACAGCCAGATCACTCTGCTCCTTACAAGCCAAGCAGGCAAGACTTCTTCACGTGAACTTGGGACGTGTTGGTTAGGAGTGGCCTGACTCCCGGAAAGTGACATCATAAATGCTCAAGCAGAGGGTCCGAGAAAAAAAGAGGGCCTTCAGCGAGCTGGATTTACACGGTAGCTGTAACCATGGGCTCAGACACAGTCGTGAGGGTGCGGGTGACAAGGGTGTGTTTCACACTGCTGTGCACACAACCCCTACGAGTTGTAACCAAGTGCCAAGTGGACAGCCAGCCCCCAAGGACGACGACAACACAGGATCCTGAACTTCAGCTGCTGTTTTAAGGCGGCGGTTCTCAACCTTCCTCACGCCGCGACCCTTTAATACAGTTCCTCATGTGGTGGTCACCCCCCAACCATAAAATTGTTTTCGTTGCTACTTCATCACTGTCTTTTTTTTTTTTGGGGGGGGGGGGCTACTGTTAAGAATCGGGAAAAAAATAAAAGAATCGGGCGACCACAGGTTGAAAACGCTGTTTTCAGGTGTTTTGTTTAAAACCGTAAATCTGTTTGTCTGTTTGTTTTGGAACTCTTGCATCAGAATCTCCTGACAAAAGTACTCAAATCAGCCTAAGGATGTAGTAAAGAAGCCCCAGATAACCTGAGGATGCGCTGTCGGTATATACTTTGCTGAAGCTCTGCTCACATGTGTGTCTGTTTCTGGGGACTGGCTCCTCCTGACAACATGTCTAAAATGCTTCAGAAGAAGTCTTGCCACCCTGGTTTCTAAGAAGCCTCCTGGCTGTACTTCTTCCGATGCAAATCGGTCTCTTCTTTTGAGCCCTTGAAGGCGTCCGTCCGGTGGCTTCGTGCTCCTGCGCTGGGTGCGATCTGCAAGGTAGCCGTCAGAAAGCGCCAGCTGCTCCACGGGGAAAGCTGCGGCTTCCTACTCCTGGGACAGACAGTCTCAGAAGAAGTCCAGAGGGGCAGTTCTGCCCTGCCCGGTAGGGGGATGTGAGTGGGCGTAGACTCGATGACACGAGTTCGAGCGAGTCCGAATGCTCGGTATAGTTATTAGTTTCCAGTAACACCACAATCCAAAGGCGCCCACTCTTTTTCTGCCTTACCATGCACGTAATGCCTATTGCTCACCCCCAACAGTTTATTCAGGACATATCAGAGACAGGTTAGAGCTGCAGAAACCATTTCACATACTGACTTCCTCCCTTCTTTTTACCATTCCTACCACACAGAGGAAAAAAAGAACAGGAAAGGGAGTTACAACGTTCTGACCCTGATGAGGAGCAGCACTCTGAACGTCCATCCATCCATCGGATTCCGAGGGAGTCCCTCGCTCGGGATTCCTTTTGAGGTTCCTCGTGAAGGGGGCTCCGCAGAGAAGATGGCATGGCATTCGCTCACAGAGTACATATGGACTTGACAAGTCACGTAAGCGGAAATATATAGCCCAATAACCTAAAAGAGTATTTAATGAGGCTAATTTAAGCTAGAAACGGCTTAATACACTTAAAGTACATGATTCCTTTTAGTATTTTAATATATTGTAATTGGAGTGATGATCTGTTTACAAGCGAGTTTAAGAACACTGCCAGAGGCATGATCATCTGACGGAGTAGCGTTGCCATTAAAACAAAAACAAGAACGCTCCAGATATAAATACCCAGGCACGTGCCAACGGGCAAGCTTACATGATCGATGAAACCACCCTCCCAGAGATGCTCAACAAGAGGGCCGAGCCCACGCTCTTGAAGGCTGTCACACACAGGTGACACGGAGCCGGAAATGACGGTGGCATTTCCTGCTGGCCCCAACCAGTGAGGCAGACAACTTCCCACCCTGGGATCCCAAGCATCCAAAAATAGACGAGTGAATTAAAGTTGAGCTCAGGGTACAGTTTTGCATTTCCCCCCAAGCACCCCTCCCCTCCCCCATTCGGAAGACAAGGGCTCAGGCTGGCAGGGCGGCTCACCTGCTGCGGCTGGTACCTCTGCTGGGACGGCGAGGGCAGGTACTGCGCCTGCGGAGGGAGGTGCGGAGGCGGAGGCTGCTGGTTGTAATACGGCTGCTGGCCCTGCTGGCAGTAACCACTCAGACCTTGCTGTCCGTACTGAGGCGGCACCTGTCAGAAAGTCAAGCAGAGCAAGCGACAAGGTCAAAACACACGGGGTAATGGCATCAACTGGAGTCCGTGGGTCGGGGATTTTCCATCCTCATTTCCTTCATCGACAGCCTACTCCTCACACGTTTGACCTTGCCCTGGAAAACGCATCCGGTGTACCGGAGAATCAAACACGGATCACGCCGTGAACGCGGAGTGGGATTAAATAGAAACAAAATCCCTGGGTTCCTCAGGCAAGAGAAAGATGAATCTTTCTACTCTCACAAAGAGTTACCATCTCGAAACCCACGGGGCCAGTCGCCGTGGACTTGACGGCAGTGGGCGGGGTTGGCTAAGACCGACACTGACACACAGGCTCTGCTGGGAAGGCCAGAGCGACGTGGTGGCCGCCCTCCTGGGCAGCGCTGAGACTATGTAGAGGCAGGTGCCACCTCCGTCCTTGGGGGAATTGCTCCCCAGGGATGTGGCTCAGAAACCACAGACGGGGCACCATGCGTTTCTTGTTTCCAGCAACGATGAAGGCTGGGCTTTCCTGACCGCCTGGGTGGCAGCCACATACGAGGGTCACCAGCAACGCTGCTGACCAGCTACTTTGGCTCAAGGGGAAATACATTTCTTGACAATGAGATGGAACTCCGTTGGGGAAAATCTGAATGGATCCACAGAACCATCCGGTGGAGTGCCTCCGGGAAGGGTCCTCACATCTGACTTGAGAGAGTTTCAAAAACGACTGAGAAAGCAATGTGTCTGAGTGGACAGAACAGGTCACGAGGCAAAGCATGAGGTGCATCTGGGGGTGGCTGGTGCCCGTTGGTCAATTCTGACTCCTAGAGACCCTAGATGACAAAGAACCGTCCCACGGGCCTTCCCAGGGAGCGGATCTGGTGCGTGAACCACTGGCCTTGCAGTCAGCAGACCCGGCACCTACACACTGAGCCACCAGGCCTGCAAGTGTCACCAAACCAGACCAAAACAGCCCAAAATCTCTCCTCACGGTGCGGCCGCTCATTTCCATGGCCCTCAAAATCCTGGAAAGTACCCTTCGAGGCGAAATCTTTCCTGGTGCAACGCGCAGCACACCTGTGCTTCCCTTTGTTTAATGAGAAATGTACAGACACAGGCTAACGGGGAAGACAAGGCAGAGGACACAGTACAAAGCACAGGCCTCGCAGAGAGAAGGGCCAGCTCACTGGTGGTCCCAGCGAGCATGAGCCCCAGACACCCACCTGTTAGAGCAGCCATTCTCAACCTGTGGGTCCCGACCCCTTTGGGGGTTGAACAACCCTTTCACAGGGGTCACCTGAGACCATAGGAAAACACCTATTTCTGCTGGTCCTAGGAACCGAGACACCGCTCCTCTATCCATCTCCAGGCGGGTCCGCCCACATGCAGATACGCCCTCATACGAGTACCCAGCGTGAAGCCTGTGACCCATGCTACACCATGCCTCAAGACAAAATTTCATTTATTTGTCATCAGCGACAAATATTTCACAATATGGGATTACATACTGTTCTTGTGACTCATCGCTATGCTTTAATTAGGCTCAAATTTTAACAATGAAAATGCATCCTGCATATCAGATATTTATTTACATGATGATTCATAACAGTAGCAAAATTACGGTTACTAAGTAGCAATGAAAAAATTTGATGGCTGGGGGTTCACCACCACATGAGGTACTGCATGAAAGGGTCGCGGCGTGAGGAAGGTTGAGAACCACCGTGTTAGCGCAATCAGAGCCCAGTTCCAGACACACACAAACCCCCACCTCACTGCAGACTCGGGGTCGGGAGGAAGAAGGGGAGGAGTGATTGGGGAGGAAAAATAAAGACACTTGGCACCTAAGGCCCATCTGTCCAGAAATCCCACTACTCTGCTAGCAAGGACCAGAAGAAACTTCAAAAAACAACCCACACAAAACCCCTCAAAACTCACTGCCACGGAGTCGACTGTGGCCCAAGAACCGGCCCTCTGAGTCACCCACACTGTCAGCCTTCATGGGAGTAGAGAGCGGAGTCTCTTTCCCCAACAGCGACTGGTCGTTCCCAACTGCTGATGGAACCTGTAACTGCTCCGCCAGAACAAGGAAACGGGCGCCACTGGCCCACAGCTGCCTCCCGCGAGGCGAGACCGGGCCCAAGCTGGCCCAGGGCAAGTCCATACAGAGAAGCATGCGCGACAGCTCAGCTGAATTCTCTGCTTGTATTTATTTTACAGCTTGGTGTCTCATAACGGATGTAGGTTCCTGCCTTACACAGCTCCACATGCTACACCCGCCTAAAGACGACCACAACAGCCCCCCCTTTCCGCCCCACACCTATATGGTCGATCTGGTATCTAATATTCCATTTCACACCAGCATCTTTGCAGCTTGCTTTGAAGCAGTTAAGCTGACACTTTCACCAGCATTAAAATCGCTGCAGAGCTCAACGGACCGCAGCCCCACCCCTCGGGCTGCCCTTGAGTGGACTGGCTTTTGGCTTTACATAGATCCTGACATGAGATATGGGAGTGCTCCTGGCGGGCAGGGTGCCACTCCCTAAGCGAGCCAGCAGCAGGGCAGACTGCACACCTACAAACAGGAGCGCAGACATCAACTCACTGGGCTCTAACGATGGTCCAGCTTGGAACCAGCCGGAGGGGGCGGGGGGCGCACGCTGGGAACTACAAATGGTCAAATAGGTGCTGGGCAAGTTTCTCACTGCCCACAACCAACAACTCATTCCCCAGCCCCTCGTGCGTCCTTGGTACGATGGCGCCGCCGAGGTGCAACAAGGTTCGGGGGTTCCTGACACGTTTACCCCCAGGTCTGGAAAGGTACTCACCCCTACGGCTGCACGTTCAACCAAGCAACAGACAGGTCTCAACGGGGAAGCGCGATCACAGGGGGCCCAACACCGTGGAATACATAACCAACCAACTGAGACCAAAATGGCAGCATTCACCCCAGAAGAGAGTTCAGGAGGGCTGGGGAGGTGCGGGGAGAAGGACACGAGACACATGGGGAGGAAGGGGGGCCTTACATCTGGGGAACCTCACAGATGGCGTCAAACAAAACTCTGGTGTGGGTTTTGGAAAGGAGAGCTGCTCTGCTCTGTCAACCACCCTCCAAGTCGCCATGAAAACGTGTACCACGTGGCCAGCAATGCCACACCCAGAGGATCTGAAAGCAGGGACTCCCGACAGATGCAAGCAGCCCAGGGGGCCACACCCAGAGATGGCCAGGCCAAGGAAACGTCAGCTGTGCGCACAAAGGGGTTCGGCGCTGAAAGGAAGGTCACTACTCCACAGACGGGGCTGGGGCAGATCAACAAGCGAGCGGAGCCCGGTACAGGAGGGCAGATCTTGAAAGACCCGGTTTATAGGAAACCGCGAGAAAGACACATGCGATGGTGGGAACATTACAAACTACCGCGGCGGAGGGCCAGGGGAGGGGAGCCGTTTCTTAGTGGGCACAGGGTCTGCGTGGGGTGAGAAAAACACTGGGCAATACGGTGGGGCTGGCTGGACAACAGGGCGAATCTAAGGCCACTGAATTTACACGTAAAATTGGAAATGGCCTGGCCATTTTGTACAACCATTTGGCGATGTCTTCTAAAATCAAACACGCCTAACACACGCCCCCGGTGAAACCAGCCCTGGATACCCCCAAAAAGGGGTGGACAAAGGCAGGAAGTGGCTGGCTTATAAACTCTCATAGGTAGGGAATATACTTAGAAGATTAGGGTGTAAGTGTTCACTTAACTGCAGTTGTTAGGAATAGAATATTGGTGTCTTTGTTCACTTATAGAATATTATGCTTCAATGAGGCTGGCACATATTGAACTGTAAGCATTTTCGTTTTATCCTATGATGTACAGATATAATTTCATTATTGTTTTGTTTAAAAATTACATATGGCTAAAGCGTTGTGTTAGAGTGTCAAGTTGACGAGGGGTGGTCTGTAGCAGTTAATAATCTCCTGTTGACTTGAGTCGAGTCTGTCAATTAGGGCACAGCCTGATCCCTCCCTGTGGGCATGGCCTTCTGAGGATTCTGGAAACTCCTGTCTTCCTTCCTGGAGCTGGGACACACACTCTCTCTGCTTCACATTGCTGTTGACAAGCCACCTGATGGCAGCCAGAGCCCCAGGGCTGAGATGCTTCCACCACCACTGGATTCACCACTGGCCTGTGATCTTCCTGCAGTCGGTGTCACTGCATGGGCTGCATGAGTCTGAAGAGGAATTTATGGACTAGAACCAGACATATGGTCTAATATTGGACTTATGGACTTGATTTGGACTGGGCCGGGATGTTCTCTTAATATACAATCGCTCTTTGATATAAAACTTTCTCTTACACACAAACATGAAAAAAAAGGTTTGCTTGTTTTAAATTAAGTATAATCTATAATTAAGAGAGAAACACCACTTTGCTCTTCTTTCAGACCCCTGCTGTGAGTCGTAGATTTGGGTTGACATGGTAGTTACATAATCTGGTGTCAATTTGGGACTGGAGAGGATTAAGAGTGAAGGGGTGGAGTCTAGTCTGTCAATCGGATCATAGCCAATGAGGCCTCTGTGTGGGCATGGCCTTCTCCTGAGAACTCTGGGAACTCCTGGACTTCCTCCTTGGAGGCAGGAGACAGACTCTCGGCTCACTTCCTTGGAGACTCTATTGACAAGGCTGACCCCCTACAAGACATCCCTGAGGAGAAGCCACGCGGACCTACCTTGATGCAGCCAGAACCCTGGACCTGGAGAAGCCACACGGAGACCCTGCCAGTGCTGAGACGCTTACAACGCCACTGGGTCTACAAGAGCTGGCTCACCTCCTGGCACCTCCCACTCTGGGAGCCTGTGGTGAGGAACTTTCCCCCACATGGGGCTGGGCTGCCTTAAACAGGGGCCTCAAGCCACTCCCTGGACATGGCCCACCATCCTTGCTGGCCGAGAACTTGGCCACCCAAAGCCAGAGGGGTGAGGCTCTCCTCCTCTGGTAGGAGATGCATGAAATCCCAGCGGTGCGCCTCCGCTGTGTGGACACAGCCCATCTCCGAACTCCATCAGAAGGGGTCCGTACTCCCTATTATTACTTCCACATCACAACGGCGAGGATAATTATGACCAGAAATACAAAATACAATGACCCTTGCTAGAATGATGACTCAGCAAACACTAAACTATCCATCTGTTCTCAAGTTTTCTCCATAAAATTCCGTTTCTAAACATCATGACATGGGCTGTCTGGACCCGATGCCTGACCCTCCTGAGAGCAGTATTCTTCGTGTTTTAATACACTCAACGTGGGGCTCTCAGCGATAGATGCTTCGCTAGTCATAACCTACATCATGGCACGGATGGAACACGGATGGACGGAATGGCCACAGCTACGGATGGACCCCACGCCGAGGAGCGCAAGCTGCTTGCACAAACCCAAGGTATTCCCGACTTTTGGTAAGTCCCCCGAGTCTGCTTGGTCTGGACTCCTACCTTCTCCCAGGCCACCAAAGCTCACAGGGCCCCCGTGCCCTCACCACCCAGCACGTTCTGATCCGTTAAGGACCAAGACAAGACTGAGTTTAAGTGGTGTGGGACCAGCCCCTCACTGAGGACCAGGAGCCCCCGGCTGAGAGAGAGCTGGCCTCTTCCGGACTGGCTCAGCCTTTCCCACCACAGCTGTCAGGCCCCCTGCCCTGACCCCACCCGCCGAACCCGGGGGGATGGTGGGGTTCCGTCAGTTCTGTGGCCCCTTCAGGATGTGTCGCTGCCAAGTCTCAGAATGAGACTCTGAACCCCACCCGGCTCCCACACGTGGCACAGCCCGGTGGGCCTGAGCACCAGGGTGTGTCTGTCCAGTGAACACTCACTGGCGAACTATTTCTTATATGAACATTTAATCACAGAACCCAGGACCCGGCGCCAGTCACTACCACGAACCCAAGGGTGTGTCCATGCCTGGGCCCTCAGTGGGCACAGAGGGAACAAGGCTGTGCTCGCAAGAGCGGAGCACACACTCGGCGGAAATCTGCAGAGCAGAGCATCTCTGGTTACTGTGCGCGCTTCTACATAAGAGGAGCTCGGCTTTCGGGAGCGTGAGCACACACAGAGGGAAGGCCTTCCGGTTTCCGGGAAATGGGAGAGCTTCCAAAGAACACTGGACCTGAGACCTGTTAGCACACGGTCAGCATTTCAAGCAGCGGTTCTCAACCTGTGGGTCAAGACCCCTTTGGCGGTCGAACGACCCTTTCACAGGGGCCGTCCTATTCATCACAGTAGCAAAATGACAGTGGTGAAGGAGCAACGAAAATAATGTGATGGTTGGGGGGTCACCACACATGAGGAACTGTATGAAAGGGTCACGGCATGAGGAAGGTTGAAAACCAGTCCTAGAGGAAGCGCCGACGGACCCCGCTGCTGCCCGGAGCTCAGTGCACAGGCCTCGGGCAGGCTGGCTCATCGCGCCCCAGCAGTGAGCAGGGAGCCAGGCTTATCTCCTCCTCTGCCTTGGCTTCTAAGGAAGCGACGTCTCAGAGGGCCGGCTTCCCACGAAGTCTAAAGGCGCACTGACCGAGGAGCTGGAATCCCCAAGGCACCGGCCTGCGCATCCAGGGAGCGACTCAGGGCCTGATGCAGGTGTGTCAGCTCGTCCGGGTACTTGACGAGGCAGCAGCGGCCTCTTCTGAATCCACAGTGAAAGCCGGAAACCACGGTCCCAGTGGGCTCACTCTGGGGAGGGGAGAAGACGAGTATGACGCCAATGTGGAGCATGTTAACCATGTGTGTGTCCACTGCGCTTCTCGGACAGTCCTGGTGTGACCACA
>NW_022107431.1:10815312-10830112 GCF_000313985.2 Echinops telfairi
GACAGTCCTGGTGTGACCACACGTGCGTCCCGTGTGCTTCTCGGACAGTCCCAGCATGGCTGCACACATGTCTCTGGTAGCATTTTCATTTCCATATTCCTAAATTATTCTGTATTTAGAATTCTAAAGTACAGATCTCACAGCTACTCTAGCCTCAAAGGCAGAGCCCAGAGCAAGAGGAAGCTCTCTGTGGCCTCCTTCAAAGGGCCCGGTCCACCCACAGTGGCCGACCGTGGAAGCTTCTCCAGGCCTCCGACTACCCAGGGTGGGCCTATCAGAAGTCTTCCCGAGGGATGAACCCGACAGGTAGAGGAGTGACCCAGGAGAACTTTCCACCAGTGCCTCCCCAGGAGCAGACCAGGGCCGCTAACCCTGGAGAAGGCAGCTCCCCGGAAGGGAGTGCCCGCAGCCTGCGGGAAAAGGCACTGTTAGCACAGCAGCCTCAGAAAGAACCCAGAGGATCCGTTGAACTTTCTCAGATGAACCTATCCCCACACGCCCTGGAGTGTAAGCCCCATGGAGGGACTGTCCCTCACTGTCACCACAGGCCTGAAGTGCAGTCAGAGGGGACACTTCGTGGACTGGACCCCCTGGAGTCCGATCACTAACTGCATTCTACACATCACATTGGACCAACAAGTACGTAGCAAGTGTCTGCCATGAGCCAGCCCTGTGTGGCAGCCACAGCTCAGAGACACTGGTACAGATACCATCCCAGTGAGAACCCGTGTCCATCCTGGGCCTGTCACCCTGGACTACCCGAATCCGTGTGGGGTACCAGCGTCTCGGAAGAAGAGACTGTTTCTCCTCCTTGCCCCAAACTCGCCAGAGGTCAATGCTCTCACTGCACCAACTTACAGCGGCCCGCACACAACTCGGGCAACCCTGCCCGTTCCTCTGCAGGGACCCCAGGATGGCCCACACGGTCTGTGCTGGCCGCTGTTCAGGAGCACCACCAGACCTTTCTTCCTCGCCTAGCTTGGACTGGGAGCCCCGGTAAGATCAGTCCACCATCACAGGAACAAGCACGCACACACAGGGCCAGACAGGCGCTGGCGGTGTACAAGGCACTGGGCAGAAATCAAGCCCGTCTCCCAGACGGAAGGGGCATCTGACTGCCTCACTACCACTGCTCTGCCTGCTGCTCCCATAAACGCGGCCCTGTAAATTAAAGGCAGTTCAAGACTTTCTGGCGTGCTGATTTTGTGCGGTATTGTCGAATGAGCATCTTCTTCCCATCTTCAACTCCTCCTGTTCTTACTCTAAGTTCATCATCAGCACCACGCCCTGTTTTGTTTTAATGAGTCGTTTGCTTGGGGCCTCCATGCCCCTCAAGAGGGATAGTAAACGTGAACACACTCAGCATTACTGAGGATCTGACTGAGTGAGAGAAGTCAGATCAATGGCCCCGAGGGTGGAGACTGGCTGGAAACGGTGTGGAAGTTTCCTGCTGGCTGTTGATGGGACATCAGTCTTACTCAACACGCCTTCAAACTGTTCAAAGATCTGAGCATGCTGTAGTATGCAAATTTCACTGGTAGAAATCGCATGGGTATTCACTATAAAATTATCTAAACTTACTATTTTCAAAGGAAGTATTCGAGTTGACGTTGACTCATAGCAACCCTATCGGACAGGGAAGAACGGCTCTGAGAATTTCAGAGACTGTATAACTATCTATGGGAGGAGAAAGCACTGTCTTCCTCCCGAGGAGCGACTGGTGGTTTCAAACTGCCGATCTTGCTGTGAGTAGCCCAATACTACACTACCAGGGCTCTCAAAGTATAAACAGAATATGAAAATTATTGAACAGTATCATTAATATCACATGCAAGCCAAAGGACTCTGAAGATAATTCAAAAGCCACCGTGGCCATACATGGACAGGGAATTGCCAGAAACTCATGCCAGATACAGAACTTAGTGTAGAACCAGAGATCTTAATGCTGATGTCAGAGAGATCTTGGCTAAAAGCAGAGAACACAGCAAGTTTTTCACACCTGTATTTGATTGGCCTTGCAAAGGCATGCAGCTTTGTGGATCATAACACACTAGGAGGGACACTGTGAACAAGGGGATTCCCAGTCACTTCATTGTGCTCATGAGGCAGCTGATCAAACAGAACAAAGACCCCGGAGTGATTTAAAATCAAGAAAGGTGTGTGTCAGGGTTGAATCGTTTCACCATACTCATTCGATCTGTTTGCTGAGCAAATAATCCTGTTGAGGCTGGGCTTTAGGGAAAGAAGGAGGCATCAGAATTGGAGCCTGGGATACACGCAAACAACCCCATTGGTTCCCGAAAGGCAGGGGGCCTGGAGCACTCACGGATGAAGACCTAAGGCCACAGCCTTCCGTGTGGATGACACTCAACATTAAGCAAACAAAAATGCCCACAACCGTACCACAGCAACATCATGAAAACTAGAAGGACTGGGGTTGCCAACAATTTCACTTTACTTGGCTCCGTCCACAATAAAGGCCCATGGACGAGGCAGCAGTCACTGAGGTCACAATGGGTCCCTCTCAGAATCGGTTGCTTCAACAGCACCTAGCAGCAGCAGCAGCATCACCATCATCAAAGCCTCACATTTGAGTGTGCACTGGTTCTACGGTGCAAGCTGTAACCGACTATGTGTCAGCAATCCAGATCTAAATCACGCCTGGACAGAAGGGCGTCACCGACTGGATCACTTAAACAACGACTGCCCCTTGGGGTGGCTGTGAGTGGAAGCCGCCGCAATGGCAGGAAGAGGTGCGTAAGAGGAAGTTTCTGTATTTTCCATTTTTTTGCTGTTGTGCATCGAGTTGGTTAGGACCCAGAGCAATCTTACCCACAACAGAACAAAGCCCTGCTACCATCCTCACAGCTATTCCCAGGCAGCCCCGGCGTCCATCCGTCTCCTTGAGGGCCTGCCTCTTCTTCCCTGCCCCTCTGCTTGACCACGCACGGTGGCCTTCTCCGGGAGCGCTGGTCTCTCCTGACAATATGAGGGGGTACCCCCAAAAACTGAGATTTGGTTTTTCAAAGCTATGTATTTAATTTTGTTTACAAAACAACCTCATCACATTCAAAGACCTCTCCAATGCACTGAATACATTTGCCAAACACGCAATTCCAATTTTAGAAACATTTTTGAACCTCATCTGTTTGGATGGTTGACAACCCCTCCCTCGTTTTCTCACATTTTCTATGTCATCAGATCGCCGTCCTTGTTCACTCACAGAAACAAAAAGAAGTCACACGGAGCAAGGCCAGGTAGTCATGCGCACGGGGCAAGAGAGGCATGCTGTTTTTTGCCCAACACTGGCGCCCTGGGATGGTTGCATGAGCAGGTGCATTGTCGTGGTGGCAAAACCAGTCCCGGTCCGCCACAAATCAGGTCTTTTTTGTGACACACTGTTACACAATCTTTTCAGAACCTCTAAATAGAAAGCTTGATTAACAGTCTGACCTGGTGGAACAGGCTCCAAATGCTCTATGAGTTGACGTTTTCGTCCATTTGGAAAGCTGACGAATGTCCAGAATGAGGTTTCTCGTCAACCGACATTTCACCTTTTTTGAAACAAGAAAACCACTCATAGACCGGAGTTTTTCCCACAGCGCTGTAAGGTGTGTTCAACAGTTTCTATGGCATTTTCCCCCTAGAAGGAAACAAAATTTCACAGCTTCATGCTGTTCTCTTAAATCGACCATGGCAAAAAACCAGGTCTGAGCGAAACTGCTTTCAGGAAAAAATTCACTGTGACCAGAGACCCCTCCCAGGGGATGCCACTGGGTGCACTAACTCAGAGCAAGTTGCTCGATGAAGAAATAGGTGCATAAGCAAATGTGGTGAAGAAAGCTAATGGTGCCCGGCTATCAAAAGATACAGTGTCTGAGATCTTAAAGGCATAAACAAGTGGCCATCTAGCCCAGAAGCAACAAAGCCCACACAGAAGAAGCATATCAACCTGTGATCACGAGGTGTCGAAGGGATCAGGTTATCAGGCACCAAAGAACATAAAATCTTATCACTGTAAATGAGGGAGAGTGCAGATTGGGGACCCAAAGTCCATCTGTAGGCAACTGGACATCCCCTTACAGATAGGCCGTGGAGAGGAGAAGAGCCATTCAGGGTGCAGTGTAGCAACGATGAAATATACAACTTTCCTCTAGTTCTTAAATGCTTCCCCCACCCACCCTCCGCCACTATCATGATCCCAATTCTACCTTACAAATCTGGCTAGACCAGAGCGTGTACACTGGTACAGACAGCAACTGGAAACACAGGGAATCCAGGACAGATGACGCCTTCAGGACCAGTGGTGAGAGTGGCGATACTGGGAGGGTAGATGGAAGATGGGGCACCGATTACAAGGATCTACATATAACCTCCCCCGAGGGATGGACAACAGAAAAGTGGGTGAAGGGAGATGTCAGACAGTGTAAGATATGACAAAATAGTAATAATTTATAAATTATCAAGGGTTCATGAGGGAGGGGGGATCGGGGAGGGAAGGGGGAAAATGAGGAGCAGATACCAAGGGCTCAAGTAGAAAGCAAATATTTGAGAATGATGAGGGCAACAAATGTACAAATGTGCTTGACACACAATCGATGTATGTATGGATTGTGATAAGAGTTGTATGAGCCCCCAATAAAATGACTTTTTAAAAAGAAGTATTTCGCAATTTAAAAAATGTATACTACAAATGCTCCACCTGCCAGAGCGTATTTTCTTTTTTTGGGGGGGCGGCGGCTTCATGTGTTCAGTCTTGCATCTGGTCAGACTTCTTTTACAGAAGTCAAAATATTACTCAAAATGTTCACATTGAAATTATCCTGGTAAATGTGCAAAGTCCACAAGTTAAAAGGCAAATCGCTGTATGCAGAGCAGTAGTATTCCTTTGATCCAGAATTCTACTGCTGAAGATCCAAACAAAAATTCGCCACCATGCATGCACAGACCTGTGGAGCAAGACACTCACTGCAGTTCTGCCGTAACACCCCCAAAAGAAACATGGGGGGCAGCTAACAATCCCTCAATAGGAAGACTCTCAAGGAACGAGAGATTCAATAAAATACCACACGGCCATTAAAAACGATGATCCTAATTATAGGCAGAGTCCAATCAACAGCAAGAAGCCCTGCCCCTTGAGTGCCAAGGGCAGGGAGGGGGCAGCAGCAGGCCACCACATTGCACTCGGCAGAGGCTGTGAAGGTTTGAAGCTCAATGGCACCAGTTCTTCCAACAGCAGGCACTCACCCCATGTCTGTTCTCTGTGTTCTCACAAAGGACCAAACGTCTGCTGAAACTACTGTGCCCTTTCTTTACATCGAGTTGTAATCCACACCGAAGGCTGCACTCCTTAATCGTCATCAAAAAGTGCTTCAAATCCACCTCGCTTTCAGCAAGCAACGTTGCATCCTCTGCAAATCGCAGGTTGTTAGAACGTCATCCTCCAATCCTGAGGCCACCTTCTACTTCCTACAGTCCGGCTGCTCTGGTGATTCGCTCAGCATACAGATCGAGTGTATACAGCATACAGTATATAGTATACAGATCGAGTGTATACAGTATACAGATCGAGTGTATATAGCATACAGATCAAGTGTATGTAGCATACAGATCGAGTGTATACAATATACAGTATACACTATACAGCATACAGATGGAGTGTATACAGCATACAGTATATACTATACAGCATACAGATCGAGTGTATACAGCATACAGCATGACGGGAGGCACCTTTTCTGATTCAATCCTCGCAGCATTCCCTTGTTCTGTTTGAATGACCTTCTGCTTCATGTACAGGTTTCACGTGAGCACACTGGAATGTTCTGGAATGCTCATTCTTCTCAATGTTATCCATAGTTGGCTATAATCCATAGTCAAATGCCTTTGGATCATCAGTCAACACACAAACATTTTTCTAGTATTCTCTGCTTCGATCAAGAGCCATCTGATGCCAGCAATGATGACATCCCTTGCTCCACCTCCTCTTCTGAAACCGGCTTTAATTGATGGTAACCCTTGGTCAATGTACTGCTGCAACTACTGTTGAATGATCTTCAGCAAAATTTTACTTGCTTACAATATTAATGATAATTGTGTTCGCTAATTGTTGTATTCTGTTGTGCCACCTTTCTTTGGAATGAGTAAAACTATGGATCTCTTTCAGTTGGGTGGGTTACTCTGGGCTACTAACTGCACAGTCAGCAGTTCAAAACCACCAACCATTCCATAGGGGAAAGAGGAGGCTTTCTATCCCCATAAAGCGTTACCATGTCTCAGAAACCCAATTCTAGCCCTATGGTAGTGCATTTGGGTTTCCCCAATCACTTAGCCGGGTGCTGTCTTCCAAATCTCATGTTATGGAAGAGTGAGTGTATCCAATGCTTTATCAGCACACTTACACATTTCAACTGGTACTTAGTTAATCCGGGAGCCTGGCTTCTCACGCAGACCTTCAGTGCGGCTCGTCTTCGCAGCAGCTGTAAACAGGGTTTCTGAGGTTTTTGCACATCTTTATGGGACCAGACAGCTCCATCTTTCACCTGCAGAGCGGCTAAAAGGCTCTGAACGGCTGTCCTCACAGCTAGCAGCCCAGCACCTAGCATTCAACGCCACTGAATGCTATGCCGTAAACTTAACGTCTTACGCCTTGGGAAACCAACTGTGTGTGTACTTCACTTGACTTCACTTGTCACTTCATTGAAGCGGTCTGTCCCAGAGTCACGAGACCGCCACGGTCAGCCTGTGCTCAGGACAACGCTGTTCTCGAATATGAAAATGTGTGTGTCTGAAAAATTAATAACCTAGAAGACTAGACACCAAAATGCTAGCATTCTTTAAACCAACATAGGACTCTTCATGAAGCTAGAAGAATGTGCAATTGATTTTGAATTATTAATTTGTTTTTCTAAGAGTCATCAGAAAGCATATACATGATGGCAATTTACCTTTCATCACCAGCAGAAAAGGCCCTGATGTGTATTCTCTGTTTTCAATCCGAGATCTGAGCCCCTCTGGCAAAAATTCTACAGAACGGGAAGGCAAAGGGGACAGGGAAAAGCGTGAGTTCTCCACAGCGCCGTGCCACATGTGACTGTGGCAAATTCGCTGGCTTCCGACTTCGCAGCGTGATCACACACTTATTTGTCATGTGTGAGGGCAGACGGAGGGCTCCCCACCGCAAGGCCTTCAGACGCTGAGGCGGTGCAGACGCTGCATTAGGCCCACATGTGCAGTTGGAGGCAGGTAATGAACAAGGCTCACAAGGTCAGGGGCCTGTAGCTCCTTCTTGCAGGCCGTCAGCCCTCCCAGCGAGGCCGCCAACGGAAACCTCTGCACACTATAAGGCCTCCTCCCCTCTTTCCTCGTTTTAAAAAGAAAAACAAATCTTGTCCTCAGGCTCAGCCAGGGAACAGAGGGATACTCGTTTCCTGAGCTCTCCCCGTGATGTGAAACGGTCAACAAACAGACACGGTGCACTGCCTGCAGGTGGTGCGCGGCACCGACGGCGGGCGGGGCATGGGGGTCCCGTCTAATGGTTAAGGTTGCGTGCCAGTTATCTGCTCGGTGTGGGTGCTGTGCTGAGGGAGAAGGGGTGCCGCCTCCTGGGGCTGCTCGGCTACTGGTGGTGCCGTGTCCGCATTGCGCCGGCAGCAGGAGTCAAGCCGACAGTCAGATCTGCCGCTCCGGTCCTGCACATTCTGTCCCCCTGCCCTTCCAAGGCGGCAGCCGGGCCTGTCGAAGAAGCTGGCCGACTGGCGCAGGGTCCAGCGCGCGGTGAGCGTTGGTGAGCGTTTCAATCGCAGCCTTTCAACCTGGTGAACGGCTGCACGGGCAAGCCAGGCCTCGGGCTGCTGTGCAGTCACGTCCGGGCTTTCCCCAGGCCACTGTTCTCGACGTAACCTTTTAGCCACAGCACTGCCATTTCTTTTTTGGTTTTAATTGGAGTGGTTACAGCAAACAGACATCTAACACCAAATCAAAAACGAACTCACTGATTTTGCGTCAACTGTGACTCCCGGGAACCTCATTAAGGCCAGAGCAGAGCCGACCCTGTGGGTTTCCAAGGCTGTAGCTCTTGCAGGAGCACACAGCCTCATCTTGCTCGCTGGGGCTACGGCAGGTTCAAACTGCTGACCTTGGGGCTAAGAGCCCAGCACATAATCCGCTTCGCCAGCAGGGCTCCTATACAGAACACAACCTCTGCCACGGCAACAATTCGCACCTGGACAATTCATGGTCGTGAGCATCATCAGGTGCCACCAACCCAGGATGTGTCTCCAATCTATCCCATCAGCCCTACGCAGCGACCCCTTGCCACCTCCTGGTGCCTAAAACACCAGCAAACAGACCTGGGCACACTTAAGTCTTCTCCTTCACCTTAAAAAAAAATCCTGGTACTATACACTGGAAAACCGGTGTGCCGTCTTTGCTTTGTGGAGCATGAGGAGGAGCTCGTACCTGTCATTAGTAACGAGACGTTTCTGGTGACACTTTTGTTTTCTGAAGCTTCTGTAACAGGTGAGCACCAGGTCAGATCACCAACACGGGGCAGGGTGAAACAAGACACATGGAACCACTCGGGGATCCTCTGCTCTTTCTGACTGCCTACAGAACCTTCCTGCCCATTCAAGTTCACCGTCAACGCAACTGCTCTACATTTAGCAAATCATAGCTTGGGAGAATACTAGGTCAGAGCAATGTTCTGCAGACAGAACACTCTATATGGCAGGAGGGGCCGGCAAGAGGGCCTCTCCTGACCTCAATTTCTAAAAGTCATGGGTATGTCCTCGACAGCCTTTATTTCCTCTTAATCATCATCATGAATCTATTACCCATGAATGTATTTATATCTTGCTGAAATTAATTTGTATTTCTAGTCTGTCCTAGCTCTGAAGGCCAACAAGTTCTATAGCATTATTACTCATTTTGCTATACATCCATTACTTGTCATGAAATTAACTCCTTCGGGCTCCTGACAGGGTCCCCTAATTATAGCATGTAGAATACTAAATACTTTAACCCACTGCCATGAGTTTCTGCTAACTCATAACACCCCCTTGTGAGTTTCCGAAACCGTTTAAGGGAGTGGAAAGCCCAGTCTTTCTCCCACAGAGCTGCTTGGTGGTTTCAAACTGCTGACTATGTGGATAGCAGCCCATACCACAACCACTACACCAACAGGGCTCCTCTTTTAACATGTGGAATTTGAATTACAAATGCAAAGGCTAAATGCAGGCCTAGCACCCCAGTCCAAAACTCATTCCACTAGATCGAAAAGATTCCTGACCAGCAGATAAGTACACACCACCCTGCTCCTTTCTTGCGTTTCTGAACTGGCTTATCTTGGATCCACAGTCAGTACTCAGAGAAAGAGCAGTCAAGAAATCCAGCTGCAAATGGCATCGGGCAAACCTGCAGTGCAAGATCTCCTTGAAGTATTGAAGAGTGAAGATGTCCCTTTGAGAATTAAGGTACTTCAGACCCAAGCCAAGGAATTGTCGATCGCCTCATATGCATGTGAAGGTTGGACAATGAATAGAGAAGACCGGAGAAAAAAGAATGTGCTTCGATTACAGTGTTAGCAAAGACTACTGAAAGGACCAGGGACTGCCTTAAGAACAAACACAGCTAGTACCTGGAACAAGTACCGCCAGAACACTGCTTTGACGTGAAGGTGGGGAGCCTTGGTCTCACGAATTTGGGACGACGTGCTGTCAGGAGAGGCTAGACCCTGGTGAAGGACATCATGCTGGGGGGCTGTCAAGAAGCTGGATTGACACAGTGGCTGCAACAATGGGCTCAAGTAGAACAATTGTGAGCACGGCGGTGTTTGGCTCTGTGGAACACGGGGACAACTGGATGGCACCTGGTGACAACCACCACAAAACTGAACTCCCTGCATGGTTGGGAACCAGCTAAGGCGGTACGGAGCATCCCCAGGGAACGCGATGCTGCAGAAGGTTACTTCCCCAGTTACTTTTTTAAAGCACCCCACCCCATCATCCACACACACACACACACCTTTGGCACCTCCACTGCCACTTCGCGACAGGGCTTTCCCAGGTCCTCCAGGTCAGCCCAACAGAAGCGCTTCTTATAAGCAATCACAGAGCGCAGGCAGTCACTGGCAGCCAACTGCCTGCTCTCATTTACAACCAGTGCGGAAGTCAAGTCTTACTGTACACAAAATTAACACACAAGTGCATAATTGTAGTTTGATGCTCAAGAGCCTTCATTACGCCTTTTGAAGCACTTTCTTCCCCAGCCCCACTGAGGGCGTGCGGTCCCACAGATCCATCTAGGCTGTGCATGGGAAAGAAGTCACTGTTTCTGAGAGGTGGCCTGGGTGACGTCTCTGATTCTAAAACCAAACTCGCTGCCATGGAGTCTGTCTGACTCCTACTGATTCTAAGTGGCATGGGGAAGAGAGTGAGGGCATGTCCCAGGACAAAAGACCCTGACTTGCTCCTCCTGTTCTGGAGGAGGCGCCGGGAGGGGTGGGGGGTGCACAGGAGTTAGCACCTGGCTGTGAAGAGAAAGACAAGTGGTGTGGACTGGCTGCTCTGCGGAGGACAGGACGGCTTGGCCATCCACTTCCAAGACAGTTCCAGCCTTGGAAACCCACAGGGACTGTTCTGCTGTGCCCCAAAGGGTTGCCAAGAGCCACCATCAACTGTAGGGCAGTGGGTCTGGTTTATTCTTCTTAAGAGTACCAGCACCCAGGTCAAATGGGCTCCAGCCTTCCACAACCACCCGAGATGCACCTGGGAACTTCCAAAATGCCTGATTTCCATAATCATCTAAGCAGGAAAAATGCTGATAGTCGAAGAGCCACGCTCCTTTCCGACACTGAAACTGTGACACTGAAGTCGGAAGCAGTTACAGTGTGGACACCCAGGCTGCTGACCAGGGGTGGGGAGTTGTGTGGGTGGGGTATGTGGGAGGGATTGTATGCTGTAGACCAGTAATTCGGTCACTTCTACTACTTGGAACTAGAACTAGCCTGTGCTGCCTCAGGGAACCGGGTCACCTCCACCCAGGAAAGCATTCTCTGTCCCAAGGAGGGCATTTATTTATTCAGAAAGGCATCCCACTGGAAATCCACTAAACCCAGTGGACTTTTCATCTTTATACTTATAGTAAGGAGCCCTGGTGGGGCTGTTGGTTGAGCTATTGGACTGCTAGCTATAACTTCAGAGGTTCAAACCCATCAGGGCCTGTGCAGGGCAAAGATGAGGCTGTCTGCTCCCCCTCAAAAAAGATTTACAGCCTCAGAAACAATACACGGGGGCGCCATGCGTCCCAGGAAAGGTGTGAATCAGGGTTACATCCTCTCACCGCACGTGTTCAATCTGGATGCTGAGCAAACCATCGGAAAGGCTGGGTTCTATGAAGAGTGTGGCCTCAGGACTGGAGGAAGGCTTCTTAGCAACCTGCGATATGCAGACGACACCGCCTTGCTTGCTTTCAAAAGCGAGAAGGACTTGAGGCATTTGCTGACGGAGATCAAGGACTGCAGCCTGTAGCATGGATTAAGACACTATCTCTAAAGAAAACCAAAACCCTCACCACCGGACATCACGATACATGGAGAACAGGTTGAGCTGGCACGGATGTCATCTTGGTTGTGTCCACAGCCAGTGCTCATGGAAGCAGCAGTCGGTATCAAAGGACATGTTTCATTACTGAAAGGTCAGGCTGTTCCCTCCAGGAGTAACGTGCACCTGACCGAAGCCACTGTGTTCTCCGGGGCCCACTGGGATGTGAGCGTTAGGACACTGAAATAAGGAAGACCGGAGAACTTAGGCATTTGACCGGTGGTGCTGGAGACAAACCAATTGTGGTGCTAAAAGGACAAACCAAGTCTGACTTGGGAGAAGATGGCCAGAATTGGCTCCTTATTGGCAAGGATGGTGAGACTCAGTCTTACCTACTTTGGACATGTCCGGATAGATCGGTCCCTGGAGAAAGACATCATGTCTGGTAAAGTGGAGGGGCAGTGAAAGAGAGGACGGATGGATGGACGGACACAGTGGCTGCAACAACGGGCTCAGGCTCAGGAACAATAGTGGGGGTGACAAGGGCTCACGCAGGGTCTCTGGGTCTCAATGGCGCTTAACAACAGGTGGCCATCAACCTCATGGCAGTGGGCTTGGGGTTGTTTCCCTGTCGGGTTGATTTTATTATTCACCTAAACCACCACAGGTGATTTTGAATCCGTGAGTATCATCGCTGGCTTGTTCCATTTTTTTTTTTAAAGATTGCAAGATCAAAGGCCCAAAAAGCAGTCCTGCATAAGCTGACACAGCAGCGGGCTTTGACAGCAGCGGGCTTTCTAAGGGTGCCTTTCAAGGAGGTGCCAGGCCCCCTCGGGCTCACATTTGCAAAACCACCCACTTGGTCCCCAGCACATGGCGGGGACTCTGCGGCTGCGGTGGGCGAGGACGTGCTCCGAAGTAGAGCTGCTGGGGACGTCACCTGCTGGCACCAGGGACCGCGGTTCCCATCAAGCACGAAAGAGCTGGGAACGCATTCCCACCTTCCTCTGTAAACCAGCTGGAGGAGGGATGTGCCAAAGGGGAGTTTCAGCGACTTTGCTGAGGCTGCAATGTCAACGCGGCAGCCCCGTGACAGGGATGCGTGCAGGGAATGCGCGGTGGAGAGGGATGTGCTAGCCGAGAGGACTGTGGGAGGGGGCCACAGAGACATATGGGGGTGGGTGGGGTGTGAACAGAGTAAGGCTCGGGCTCTACACCAGCCAATGGGCAGTAAAAAACTGTGTGTGGGGGAAGGGGGGGAGAGAGCGCTTGGAAATCACTATAAGTACGGTCCTGAAGCCCCTTTCAATCAGGGGACCGGATGCCACATGTGTATGCAAGACTGCGTGTGTGTACGTGAACCACAGCCTTTCCCCCCACACCGGCCCCCACTGAAAGATCCAAAGGGGTAACAAAAAAGCGGCTGCTATCAACAGCTGGGAGCCCCCCCCTTCAAAGTCGAGGGCAGCCACTTGCAGACCCTTCTCCCCACCCACCTCCAGACAAACAAATGATAAAGAACGAAGCGTATTTTGGAGACTGAGCAGATCACAGTAGGCGCACAAAACCACCAAGCATCTACCTGCAGCGTTCAGAAGGACAGCGTTAACATGTGATTCTTCGGACAGTACCGCCCGAGTCTCCATGTGATGCTGTTCAGTGAGAGGGACACACACACACACACACACACACACACACACACACACACACACACTGATGGGTGGTGAATGTCAACGGCGACTAGTGAGTCTCCTACAGGTGTGGTCCCTGCCTGAGGCCCCCACTGGCTAGGTCCCACCCTACAGAGACTGAGACGTCAGCAGCCGGAGAGGCCCTGCCCAGACAGACCCCAGGAAGCCCGAGGGTTCTCATTTTGAGTCAATCAGCTCAGACCACTAACTCATACGGCAAACAGGACTTGGCGCAATGGTTGCAACAGGAGTTGCTCTGTAGTACTGTGGAGAAAAATAAAGTACTTTGAAATCGCTTTCAAAATAAATATTGATATAAAGAGAGAATATAATTTTTTTCTCTTGAGGAACAAGATCCACCCTTTCTTCCCCACCCCCACCCCCTTTATTTCATCAGGTGCAGCAACACGTTCCATAGACTCCCAAAATACAGATGGATCAGGAAAAAAGTGGAGATTGGCCTTTTAAAATCATTAACAGGAAGAACCCCACGGACGGAGAGGAGGGTGGGCTTCATGCAGCATTTCAATAAAGTGTTTCACGTCCTTCCGTTAATACTAACAAATCATTCAAATTAGGCATTTTAAATGATGTGGTTTGAAAAATCAATAAATAATCATAAAATCATAATTAACCCCTCCGATCTATACTGCGCCATGGAGTGCCCGCCTCAGGTCATCCTAAGCATTAGCAGGTGCGCCGCCAGATTTTAGTGAAGCCCAAAACCCATTTGCCCATTTTGCTAGTACTTAAGGGATAAAAATAACCGTCTGAAGATGCAGCCCTGCACTCCAATGACTAATATAGATAAATGGGCCATATTTTTTTTTTGTTCATCCAGAAACATAACCATATTTGAACCCTACTGTAGCCAACTGTTAAGAAACCCATTTCCTACTGCCAGTCCACGAAGCGGGCCAGGTTTCAAGCGGCGTCCCATGAACTTCTCACTCCAGTAAGTCCTTGCAAGTGAAAAGGAGCTCAGCTGACGAAGCGGTTACACGCTACACTGCTACCCACAAGACCAGTGGTTCAAATCCATCAGCTGCTCCTCGGGAGAAAGGCGGGCTTTCTACTCCCATACAGAGCTAGTCTCAGAAACCCCCAGAGGCAGACATAACCCTGTCCTATAGGGTTGGCGTGAGTCAGTATCAACTCAACAGCAGTGACGGTTTTCTAATTACAACGACCACTGTGCACCTCAGTGGACCCTAAGGGAGAAGCCAACCAGCCGACTGCTCCTTTTGCTCACACATTTCCTTTGCTTTTCAAGATGCTCCTTTGGTGGGGAGTCGGGGCGTGGGGGGAGCAGAACTCAGCACTGCAGGGACAGGCCAGAACGGCCGAGGCTAGAACAAGGCACCCGGTAGCTCAGGAAACACCTGTAAGACACTGAGCTGCTACAACGAAGGCAAGCAGTTCAAACCCCTGGCTGTTCCTCTGGAGAAAGATGTGGCCGGAGGATCAAGGGGAACTTAACAAAGAGGAAGTGCTGAAATCCTGGTGGGGACTGAGCATGATAGTGGGGCAGGAGGAGAATCAAGGGAAATAGAGGAAAGAGCTGGGAGG
>NW_022107431.1:10831265-10833108 GCF_000313985.2 Echinops telfairi
ATGTCGGGGGTTTAAGTGGAGAGAAAATGTTTTGAGAATGATGTACAAATGCGCTTTACACAATTGATGTGTGTATGGATTGGGATAACAGTTGTACGAGCCCCTAATAAAATGTTTTAAAAAAAAAAAAGAAAGATGTGGCCGGACTCAAGCCGACAGTGATGTACCAGCTTGGCCGGGAGGTCCGGCAAGGGCTCTGTGGGCACAGGAGGAGGGCGCATGAACCAAGGAGTGGGCATGCTTTCTAACTCCAGGCGCTGCGTCCGACAGTCGAAATCACCTCTAAAGCCCTGTGTGGTCCTCGGCAGCTGCTGGGCCCCCAGAATGCAGGTGGCCCCATGTTTGTGGAGCAGGACTGATCCACCGGCTACGGGGCTGTGGCCTTTTGGAACTATCTTCCAACATGCCTCTAATGGGCAAGCTTTGGGCTGGTAGCTAATGGCTCAATCGCTCTGCTGCCCAGTGGCACCTGCTTGAAAAAGGATTAGCAAGCCCGGTAACTGGCCATTTGGTAGTTCTTAAAACCCAGGACATCCTTGCCCCTGTGCTGCAGGCCCCCGGGTCTGCCACTGCCCTCTCAGCACCCGGGCTGTCTGGAGAGTCAGGACACGTCCCTGCAGGTCGGGCTCCAGCCCATGCTCACCAGTGCCAGGAAGGCCCCGTTGCCCCCCGAGTTGGCCTCCAGGGAGCTGCCCTGCTGCAGGAGCGTTGTTTGGCTGGGCAGAGCCCTAGTGTGGAGCCTCAGGAAATCTGCCCAGCAACTGGTGAGTCATTCAGGGTGGCTACAGGGTCCCATCAGGTTGCCCTAGAAATAGACCACGCTGCAATTCGACTTCATCTGAATTCGAAGCAAAGAAACTCTATTATTACTAGAAGAAAGGGGGGGATGTCAAAGTAGCTTAAATTTACTGAAGGCCCTGCCCTCAAGTCTCCTTAAAGCCAAACACTCATTCAGAGTCACTAGTAAGGCATGCCTGCGTGGAGCGGCGATCTAGTGACCACAGCAGGCCGAGATGGATGCTCGGGGGCACTGAGTTCATGGTAATGAGGGAGGACCAGTTCTGAAACGGAGGGAGAGAACAGATACACAACTCAAAGGGCACCGGTCCTGCCACGGAACGCTCACGGACACACGGCTGGCCTGGTGCAGTCTCCCCAATGGAAGTTTTTAAATGTTTGCCTCAGGTGTGACCGTCCTTCTGATTGATGTGGTCTACATAACACATGTTCTCAAAAGGCCACTGGTTAATCAGACCAATGGCTTTCCACCATTTTGACTCAGACTCCAAAGGAGAAATACATTTTTATCCCAGCTCCGTGGGTGTCTTGTCCATGCTCTCGGACTACACGTGATGCACCCGTATCTCTCCTGGCTGTACTCAGGGCACCCGCCCGCCTTTTGTCTGGTAGGCCACAGCCCAAAGCGTTGTTTGCGTGACCCCACACAGCACACAGCAGGGATCTGAAGCACTGCATCAGTGTGGTTCTTTCAGCAAGAATACCGCTGAGGATGCTGGTGCCTGGGGCTGACCTGCGGGCCCTCCCCATGCCCCACAGTCCGGGGCCCTCCCCAGAGAGGCAGGAGCCCACCCACTAACCTCCTCCAGCACAGCACAGCAACCAGGGTAGGGCCCTCCTTGACCCTCCAGCCAGAGCACTGGCAGTGAGGAAGGGGACTGACACAGCAGGTGGGCAGCCTCTGCTGAGCAGGGAAGAGGGGGGCACAGGGCAATGTCAGCCAGCGCCAGGTGGGATGGGGGTGGGAGGACGTAGAGTCCAAATTAAATCCAACATCAATATTGAAAATGATGAGCTGTGGCAGCATCTTATCTCACCTGGGGGG
>NW_022107431.1:10833208-10834204 GCF_000313985.2 Echinops telfairi
AGGACCCCCCCACCCCCCCAATCACCAAGCTCTTGGGAATGGCTCTGAGTCTCCTGCAGTGAGCTTTTTGCCGGGGTTTAGAAGCACTCAGACTAACAGTCACTGACTCTGGACGAAACACTGTTCACCACTACCTCACGCGAAGGGCTGGAAGACAGCTCACATACAAGGGGGCTTCGAAGGCTTGGGGAAATGGAATCAAACACGAACCTTGCCACCACAATGCCACGTGAGTAAGGCAGCCAGGAAGGGACGAACGCCCGACCAGCTCCCTCCCTGCCTTGGCAGAGGAGTAAGCAAACTGACAGTCGCCGCCTGCCTATGGCTGCTGGGGTAGAAAGCACGGGAACGGGGTCACCGCTTATGAAGAGGTTTAGCTTCTGTTTACAGTCATGGAAGGTGGTCAACGATTATGGGTGAGAATTGGAAACATGATTCATAAATTGATAAATTGTGCAACGAAAACGCGGGGGTGAGATGAGATACGATACTGGAAGTTTCTCCCGCGTGATGTGGGTCTGCATCCATGCTTGGTGTCCCCAAGCGCATTGCAAGCACCTCTGTGTGCCCTTTAGAGCACACGTACTGATTGAGCAACAGCTAATGTCAACAGATCTTGCTCGGCCCCTAGAAGACACAGATCACACGTAAGGCCTACAAGTCTGTGCAACCACGTAGCTCACAGGTGAGAGGCAGAGAGCTGCACACGCTTACAGCTCCTCCGAGCAGCTCCGGGGGATTCATTCTGCCCAGGGATGGAGAAGCACCCCAGGAAGGGAGCCATCGGACCAGAGTTGGGTGCCTCCTACAGCGCAGGGGGTGGCTGCTGGGACCAGAGGTGCTGGGCGCAGGCTGGATGTGGACTGCTCTGGCACGCCAGGGAGGAGGAGGGGACCAGCGCCGCAGGACCACGCTCAGTCTGAACTGACTCAATCGCAGGGAGTTTAGTTTGATTTGAAAGAGGCTGTAGATGGGGAACCAGTTAAGAGTGTGCCT
>NW_022107431.1:10834683-10839477 GCF_000313985.2 Echinops telfairi
TCTTTTTTTTTGTCGTTGATTTTTGGTGGTGGTGTTGTTGTTTTCTTTTCTTTTGTTGCTTTGTTTTGCTCTGTCTTGTTTTTGTGCATGTTATTGTCTCTGCAGGTCTGTCTAGACAAGATAGGCGGGATAAACAATCTGGAGGAGAAAACAACGAGACCAAAGGTTCTCGGGGGACAGGAGAGAGGGGGAATCGGGGGAAAGGAAGTGGTGTTAACAAACCCAGGGACAAGGGAACAACAAGTAATCTAAAATCGATGATGAGGAGGGTGTAGGAGGCCTGGTGGGGCTTGATCAAGGGCAATGTAACCAAGAGGAATTACTGAAACCCAAATGAAGGCTGAGCATGATTGTGGAACAAGAAGAAAGTCAAAGGAAATAGAGGAAAGAACTCGGAGGCAAAGGTCTAAATACAGGCATGTACATATGTAAATATATTTATATATGAGGATGGGGAAATACATCTATGTACATATATTGATAGGTTTAGTATTAAGGTAGCAGATGGGTATTAGGCTTCTCCTCAAGTACTCCCTCAATGCAAGAGTACTTTGTTAGATTAAACTGGCATTCTAGGATGCTCACCTTCACGACAGGATCACTGAGGACAAAGCGGGTACATAAGCAAATTTGGTGAAGAGAGTGATGGTGCCCGGCTATCAAAAAATATAGCGTCTGGGGTCTTAAAGACTTGAAGGTAAACAAGCGGCCATCTAGTTCAGAAGCAACAAAGCCCACATGGAAGAAGCACATCAGCCTGTGCAATCACGAGGTGTCAAAGGGATCAGGTATCAGGCATCAAAGAACAAAAAATCATATCAATGTCAATGAAGGGGAGTGCAGATCTCACAGACAATGTGGGTTCGGCTCCTGACCACCCCAATAATAAGGTGACTGCCAGGATAGGCGGGCCTTTTTCTGTTCCCCCAAATGTGTAAGAGTTACATTTACACTCTACTGTGGTCTGTGAGGTGAGTGACAGTACTGGGGAGGGTTGGAAATATCGGGAGAATTCCAAAGTAGGACACAGAGACAGGAAGTGAGCGCATGCTGTAGAAATAATGACTTACTGTGTGCAGGCTCACAACAAACATTCAATATGCATGTGGTCTGTGAGGGCAATGAACAGGACCCAGGGCCGTTCCAAAACCATGACCAGACTGCAACCTGGGCCCAAGAACCCAAC
This sequence comes from Echinops telfairi, assembly GCF_000313985.2. Lineage (NCBI taxonomy): Eukaryota > Metazoa > Chordata > Mammalia > Afrosoricida > Tenrecidae > Echinops > Echinops telfairi. The sequence continues at coordinate 10,835,870 of NW_022107431.1, forward strand.
CTCCTTGTCCCTAGTGAGCAGACACCTGCCTGGAGGTGGGGAAAGAGGGTGCACAGAGGCCCCCAGGGGCCTCCACGTCACCCTGACAAGCATCCTGACAGGTACCCCATTGCCCCTGTGACCCATCATTGTACCTGTGTCCCAGCTCCCCGAGCAGCTCACGCCAGCCACACCCCACTTCAAGTTCCCTGTGGCCTTGGGTGCAGTATTTTTGTTGTTCTGGTTATTCAAACTGTACCAAGCACTCTCTAAAATAACACAGACTTACTAACTACCATGCACCCCAAACCATCCACGCTGAACCATAATTCTCTTATTAATGTGAGCCTTACACAAACATCATTTCATTAGAAACATCTTCACTCATCTAAAGTGTGATGTCAAACACCTCACGCGGGACACCAGCTAAGCTGGTCACGTGGCCTCCTCTGGGTCTGTGTCCCCACCACAACCACAGTCCATCCGTCACGCCCCAGCCTCCCCCTGCTGCCCCCATCTCATCTCGCCTCCCCTCGGGTTCTCCTCACTAATGCCGGGGCACGTCTCACTCCCCAGGGCAGGTCTGTCATCCTGTTGGAGCCGGGTCCCTGGCTCACCTCCTGGTAGGTCACCTGTGCAGCAACCACCTGGCTCCACCGCCCTGTCAGGGGAGCAGCTGGGCCATCAAGAGTAGGCCTGAACAGCACCCCACAACAGCTCCCCTGGAGCAGACTGGGGGCTCTTCTAACACAGGGAGGAGGTGGGCCTCGGGTTACAGGGTGCCCTCTGCCCTGCAGGGAGGATCTGAGCTTTCCCTGTGGTTCCTTTTCCTGCCCCCGCGACAGAGGAAGGGCTGGCTCTTGCTCTTCCGACCGGCTGCAGAGATCCTGCTTTGAAACACTAGCTTCCACATGCATGCACGTGTGCATACACACATTCCTACATGCGTGTGCACTGTTATCACGTGCTGTCACTTTAACGAACTCATGTCAAGAATGGATGTGATGCTCTTCTGTCCCTGTGACCAAAACCCTACTCAATACCATTAGTCTGCAGAAGTGTGTACCGTGCTATGAAAACCCACCGGCAGCACCTCGCAGGCTGCTTCTCTAAAGCCTGCCCATCCCCAGATGCACTTCACGTTGTCGACTGTCCATGTGCTTGCTCACAGCCCTGGCTTCCCCAGCAGCTGTGAGAGGGGTGGACTGAGGAGTGCCCCACAGCACCTCAGAGGGCAGTGGACCAAGGGCTCACAGAGCTCAGCTCCCTGAATGCTTGTTGGGCCCTCTGGTCTAATGAGCAGAACCATTTTCATAATTTTTATTGCTGTCCTCCACAGCTGAGTAATTGTCAGGCCAGTGCCAACGTGTAGGTTCCATTTGAATGGCATATGGTTTCAGTCGGCCAGAGAGATGTTACAGCATTAGCAACACAAGTCGACCGACCAAGAATACAAAATGCCAAATTAGCACTCATAGAACAGATATGCTGGGGTGCGTGCAAGGCCTCCTGGAAGTGGGGCGGTGTGCGTGTGTGTACGCTGTGGGCATAGCCTCTGCACTCCTCCTGGCACTGAACACAACAGGGGACACACCACATCTGTGCGTGCACACAGCACACACACCACAGCACTGCAGTGCACAGGGAGTGCACCCACTACAGCTGTGCACACCGCACCAAGTGCACACGCAGTACACAAACCACCGCAGCATACAGTCTACATGCCACTGCAGCACCCATACAGTAGACACGCCGAGTACACACACACACACTGCACACGCCACCTCGACATACACATCTACATGCCACCGCAGCACATCCTCCACAGCAGAGTCTGAGGGGAGGGCACGCTGTCAGCCATGTACTTTCCCAACCCCCCTGGCAGTGGGCACAGGCAAATGACCCCGGACAGGATGGTGAGGTGCACGAGGCCTGGTCTCCCTCGAACACCCAAGCCCTTCTCCCGGAGCTCCAGGCAGCGCTGCCCAGCGTGGGGCACGTGCTTGTACGATGGTGAGTGAGTGTGTGAGCTTTCAGGCCAGCAGCAGGGCGGCGGAGGCAGCTGCAGCCGGTGCCCTCTGTGTGCGCACATGTCCTTGGCCTACTGTGAGGTACCACTGAGTGTGGTCACCCTGGACACTGCCCTTCCAGCTGGCCCGGGTCTGCAGCTTCCCAGGCAGTTCTGAGAGTTTCCCAGTGTCCTGTCAATAATTTGGTTGTGGCTCACACTGAACAGACTTGGTGTGCATTTACCTGCAAGCCGGGCTGCGGGCCGGGCCAAGCAGTGGGACGGCAGGAGGCGGGAGGGCGAGCGAGCAGGAGGAGAGCAAGTTTGAGCCTGGTCCCGACCACAGCCGGCCACACCGCTGGCTCACGGGCCGGCGTCTTCAAGTGCACTCCAGTTACCACCGAACAGGAACCATGAGAAAGCCAAGTCTCAGCCCCAGATACAGCCTCTGCCTTTAGAGCTGTCCCAGCAAACGGGACAGTGTGTGCCAATAAAAGCGGCTACGAATGCTGTGGGGGAAAAAATCCATACGATTTGGCATATCTAACTCTTCAAGGTAGCGATATTAAAAAGTCAAAAAGGAATCTGCAACTTCCTTTCTGGAAGGCAATTCCCCCGACAGAAGTACTGAGCATGTTAGATCGTCATGTTATTCAGAGAAACATACAACATAGGGGATTTTCATCACACTGACGACGTTTGCTAGCCAAAAAGTGTGGCAGTCCTGTAATCACCAAAGCGCTATAAAAGTCAACAACAACCAAGCGTGGCAGCACGCCTCTCCTGCTGAAAAGGGAGGGGAACAAAGACAACAAAGTCCAGCACGCTCGCTTTGTGCCTTCTTGCCCCGGCCTTTCTCAGAACCCCTTTCATGCCACCATCCTGCGGCCCTGGGAGCGGAGCCGGCTGCCCTGCAGAAGTTGGCGGTCGGAGACTCCGCCGATGATCTCGTTTTTTCTCACACTACCATCTACCAGGCGAAGTCAAAAGAACAGAAAGACAAAGACACCCCCACGCCCACCCCCACCCTGAAGAAAACTCAGCGGGCCACGCAGCTCCGCCCGCATGGCTGCTCGGGCCTGCCCAGCACGCAGCTTCCCCATGGAGTGATCCGGACCCATTTCACTTTGCACATGTGGTGCGCTGCTGCGCGCTTCCCTTGCAACGAAGAACTGGTGCCCCGGGCTGACTGGACTGAAAGACGGACACAGATTGTAAGAGAACTTACAATTTGCTGGTTGCCTATGGTGCAGCTCTGAACCCTGACCGCCCAGGACAGGCTCACACCCACTGCCTCAGACCCTAGGTCAGGCACTGCAGCATTCTAGTACTTGGCGAAGGGCTGAGAAGATAAAGAGTGGAGGTGCACCAGAAAGTATGCCTCGGCAGGGTGCTTGGTGTAAGTCTAATGGTGGGCTCTCGTACGATGTTGAAAACTGGAGCCCGTCATCCCGTGATGCTCACCTTCCCGACACAATCACTGAGGACAAAGCGGGAGCATAAGCAAATGTGAAGAAAGCTGATGGTGCCCCGCTATCAAAAGATAGAGCGTCTGGGATCTTAAAAGCTTGAAGGTAAACAAGCGGCCATCTAGCTCAGAAGCAACAAAGCCCACATGGAA
>NW_022107431.1:10840612-10873004 GCF_000313985.2 Echinops telfairi
TTTACTTCAAAATAAGATATGTGCAGTGTGCATAGGAATTTGTTCTTTTTTTTTTTAAACCCGGCCCTCCAACGGGTCTGAGGGACAGTGGACTGGCCCCGTTTAAAACGTCTGAGGCCCCCTGCTCTGGAGAGAGGTGGGAGCAAAGACTCACGAAGGGTCTGGGATGCTCCATGGCATGAGCTCGGCTGCTCAGAGCCAAGGGGCCTGGCAAGCATTTCCTGGTGGAGATCGAAGACGACGCCTTCGCTGGGAATTGTGCCTCGACATAGTGAACGCAGAACTGCTCGCAGCGTCAGCACCGGCTCAGAGCGGGCGGGGGCGCAGGGGGGTCATTGGTTTGGGTTTGGGCCAATAAGCAACACCGTACTGGACAGAGCAAAGATGGACGCTTTCAAGGACTTCCTTCCACCGGGCCCACCATCAACACTCGGGATGCAGCAGTCAGGAAATCAAAGCATCTTCTTGAGCAAATCGGGTGCAAAAGGCCTCTTTTGGGTGTCGGAGGGCAACCGTGTCACTGTGGAGACAGGCACCTAATCCAAGTCCTGGCTCATACGAAAGAAAGACAGGAAGAACGAGTGCCCGTGAATGACAGGGTTGGCGAAACAGAGCGAGCGCCCCCGGCCTGCTCCAAGGAGCGTCCGGTGTGCCCCGGAAGGATGACCGGCAGAAGGGAGGGTGGGGAGACTGCATCTCACATACTTTCAACCTGCCTTCGGGAGGAACTTGTCTCTGTAGGCGGATGTCACGCTCGGTAAAGTAACACAGAAAAAAGGCCCATGAAGAAGAGGAAGCCCCCCCCACCGCACGATGGACGGCACCATGGTTTACACAGCCAGGGCAGTGGGGATGGCGCGGGTCAGCCGCCCTCCGAGCTGCGTTCTGCTGCCCAAAGAACCAAACCCACTGCCATCGGGCAGTTCTGACCCACAGCAGCCCAACGGATGGCGCAGGCCTGCCCCTGCGCTGTTCCTACATTGTAACAGGACTACAGTCCTTCATCCTTTGCCAAGGGTGGTTTCAAACTGCTGACCTAGAGACTAGCAGCCCAACGGGGAACCCACTCCGCCACCAGGGCTCCTCAACACCGCTGGACAAAGGGTTAACAGGAGTTGGAACTGAGCTGACTGTGTCAGCCAAGGACCACCAAAGGAGCCCCGGTAGCTCAGGGGCTGAAATGCTCAGACGCTAACCCAAAAGTCAGCGGTTCGAGCCAACTAGCAGCTCTGTGGGACAAAGAAGTGGCAGGCTGCTGTGTAAAGACCACGGCTTTGGAACCCAGGGATGCCGGTCCATGCTGTCCTACAGGCTCGCTAGGACAAACTCGATGGCCAAGGGTGTGGTGTTTCAGATGTTGTCCGCGGCAGGGATCCTTGAACCCCGGTGGCCTGCTGACTCCTCTCAATGGCCCTGTGAGGACATCCGAATGATTTTCCCTTGACAGATGAGGTGGCCCAGGCTGCCCAGGGAAGTCATTTCCACCTCACACCCCTAATAAGCAATCAAGCAAGCCAGGCCCGAGGGCAGAAAGGCCTGCCTCTAGAGCCCCGGGGGCTCATGCATCAGAATAAACTGAATGAGTGAGAGAGAGATGTCTCCTTCATACTAGAGTATGACCAGCACTGCACCCATATTGCTGGCAGAGAACGGGGCAAATCAACGGGGGAGGAGCCATTTCTGAAGAGGTTTGGGGTGTCTGAAAGCTGTTAAGCAGGCAGCTGACAAGGTGAGTCTGGAATTGGGAGGTAGATTAGTGGGAGGAGGGGGATGGGCACTGGTCTAAGGAGGAGATGGATTGTCGGAGAGAGCCTGCAATGAAGGAAGCAATTCAATTCACAATCACATCCAACGGAACAAAATACCAAGGGGCCAGGAAGGCAACACATTAAGCGAAAAACTATCCCTAAATAAATGAACGAATATGCCTTGCTCATGAGTTGGGAACTTTAATATTGTTAATATGCCAAGACCACATCCAAAATGTGCACATTCAATGCGATCCCTATCAAAAGTCCAACAGCCTCCATGGTAGAAACGGGGGAAACAAAGATAAGTTTTTTTTAAAAAATCACTACTATGCAGTCAAGGCTGACTCAGAGTGACCCTGTAAGGGCAGGGTAGAAATACCCTGTGTGTTTTCACGACTGAAGCTTTTTATAGGAATAGAACTTCCTGGTTTCAAAACACAGTAACAATACAGTGACCAAAACTGCCCTGTACTGACATACAGTGTACAGAGCCTGATGCAATAAAGCCGAGAGGCTAGAAATAAACCCATGCATCTACGGTCAGCTCATTTCCAACAAAAAATGCAAATGAACCAGGAAGGGCCTGTTTATAATATAGGATGCTGGGGCAACTGGACTCCCACATTCACAGGCGTCAGTGACGCTGAGTGAGCGGCCGAGGCCTGACATCTGCAGCCAGAGGTAAGCTCCTGGCACCTTCTCCTGTGGCCACTCACAGGCCGGACCTCGCCTCCAGGCAGCCTCTTCAGTCACTGCTTTGCTCCTGTTTCAAAGACGCTGACTGTCAAAGAGGAACGCCTGGACCAACCAGGCTGAGTCAGTTAATTGTGCCAATGTGGACTTTTTTTCCAGATTAGGAGATGAGAACTCTTTATAGGAGCAGAAGCAGAGCAGCTGTCTGAACTGGGTTTGAACTGCTGACCTTGAAATTAGCAAGCTAGTGCCTAACTCACAGTTCCACCAGAGTTACTTTGCAGGATCTGTATTTTGTTTTTTTACTTACTTTTATCTTTTGTAAAACCATTTGCAAATATGGCCCAATGTACATTGATGATTGGTAACTCACCATTAAAATATACTAATATGGCAACGCCTAGTTGATGATATGAGATAAACCAGAATTGACTTTTCAAATTTGCACAGAGGCAGAGTTTCCATTTTGTTTGTCTTTATGTTCTTTTAAAATATTTCTAAAGTTAATTTCTTATGGTAGTTCTATATGGCCCCAAGCTTTAAACAATCTAATTCAAAAGTCAAGTAAGATTGAAATAGTATCTCCATAAAAAAACTCACAGGATTATAATAATGTATTAGTCTGGGTACTTTGGAGAAACAAATCCACGGCTGAGGGCGGGGGCTACAAAAATACAGAGATCGGAAATGGTGCGAGCTCCGTTCCAGGAGACCACAACAAAGTGAGCGCCCCAGGACTCGTGGTTTCTCAATGCGTGGACCAGTAACGTTCACCCCATAGTGCAGTCTACCAAGCAAGCAAAAGCATTAGGAAATGCTGTGAGGATGAGCAAATTGTGAGCCCATGCTGCTGGGGAAATGGTAGCCATGGGCTTGCTCAGCACCACCCTTCTGTGTTCAAAGCATGGTGTCTGCAAGGCAGCGAGGTGTGCCTGCACCCAAACAAAGACAGATGACATAACATAAAGAGGGCTCCAGAGCCTTGTCTTTCGAGAGGAAGACAGGGCTTTCTGCTCCGGTAAAGCAGAGCCTTGGGAGCGCACAGGGCAGCCCTACTCCGCCCTGCAGGGTGACCACAGTCGAATCAACAAGGCTGCAATCGGCGGTGTTCAGTTCTCTTGTCTTTGGAAAAGCTACTAGGAAAAGTCGCTGAAATTGTCTGGGAATCTGGTCACTTTGAACACAGGCATTGAATGCAGACGTCCAAATCTTTAAGCTCCTATTTGAAAAAGGCACATCGGGTACAGACACATGACACCAATGGTGATGCCATGGGAAGTTTCATAACTTAGCACACATGATGCACTAGCGGTGCACCCAGCGATCCCGGGCCAGAACCCTGTCCCTTCCTAGCTCCCAACACCATTACTAAATTCAAACTCTTCCTTGACAGTGGACAACATGGCCATGTCCCACTGCCAATGAATCCGAATGGAAGGTTCTGGTGGCTGTGAGTTTCTAGTGGGGGCTTTTGTTGGGAGTTGTTTTATCTGAAATCCTCCAGCCTGTTTCCTTCTTCACTTGTACAACCCTCATCTTCATCCGGATGTCATAACAACACAACAGAAGCCCTAGGCGTGCCGACAGCCAAATCAACGGCAAACATTCTTTCCTCGCTAGGGGAAGCTTCTCCTACCAGAGGGGGTGAACAATCAGTACAAAGTCACAATGAGCCCAAATGAAGCAACCAATGGTAAAGGCCATGTGGGTGACAGATGTCTGACAGGTGCTCACACACGAGACCACCCATGCGCCGCCATCCTGACCTGTTCTGCAGAGCACCGGGGGCTGGGAAGGGTAGGAACTGCGGCAGCCACGCAGTGAATCCACTCCCCGGACTACACGGCAAGTCAATGAGGGCAGGAAATTAATTTCTGAAGCAAGCATTTGTTTTTCCCGTCTGTCCTTTTAGACGATGGTGAGTTCTGTGGGCGAGCTGCCCCTGGGCTCCAGTGGATAAAGCAAGAAGTAAAGGGGGGCAGGGTGTCTCAGAAGGCAAAGTGCGTGGTCCCCCTTTACTTCTTGCTTTATCCTTCGGAGAAAGAAGCCTGTTTGGAAAAAGCCTCGGGAAGGGTAGATTCTGTGCTCATTCCCAACCTGGAGGGATGGGCATTTCTTAGGCCTAAGGAAAACAGGTCCATGTATTTTCTGAAAGCATTGTTCAAAAACTTCAAAATAACAAGTTCAAAGACTTTTCACACCTGACAACCAAGATTGGCGAAGGGAAGATAATTATATGGTATTTCAATCTGGACAATTACCCCCTAATAACATCGGACATCCAGTGAAACAATGGCACACTCGAATAAAGAGACGGGTTTCCGCTCCATCATCCACTGCTCAGATGAGGAGAGGGCTAGGGGTCCTTCACAAGCTAAGCCTATCCCCTGGAGATGGCTCTCGGGCGGTGCTAACAGGGGATGCAGGGAGAGAGAGAATGGCCACAGGGGATTTCAGATGTCTGTATAGAAAAGAAAATACACTAAAGTTCCTTCGGGAAAAGCAACTTCCATGATGCTTTGCAAAAACTGGCTGGATTTGGAGGTGTTGCAAATAACATAAGCCACTCGGAAGACATCACAGAGTGTAGACAGTTCTTGTGGCGGTTTCATTACATTTTAACGCCTGAGACGTGTGTGTGTGTGTGTGTGTGTGTGTGTGTGTGTGTGTGTGTGTGTACGGGGCAGGCAGTAACCCACAGCTATGTACATTATCTGCATAAGGGTTATCAGCATTCACAGAGCCACACACACCACGTGTGCGATTTTGGGGGCTGCACATTAACAACCTCTAGTCGTGCACCTATAGAGACTTCTGCAGAAAGATGGGAGGTTCAAAACTTACCTCTCGTTTCTTTCCCTTCCTAAAAGCTACTAGAGGGTATAGTTTGCTTGGTTATTTGCGTGCTGGTTTTGCACTACAAACCTACAAGAATAGTAACAACAGGAGACACGATCAATCACAACAAAATTCTGGAAGCTAGAACCGGATGGGACAGGTCCCCCAAACTCTCGCTGCCACTGAGTCCATTCAGACTCACCGGACCCAACAGGACCCATCAGCACGGCCACCGTGGGTTTCTGAGGCTCACAGTTTCACAGGAGCAGGGAGCCTCATCTTCCTCCCTCGGAGCCGCTGGTGGGTTCATCCTGCTGACCTTCTGGTGAGTAGCCCAACACGAAATCCACTCCTCCACCAGGGCTCCCTGATGGGCAGCGAGTGGCTGACCTTCGCCAACTGCCATGGCAGTGACTCCAACTGACAGAGGCCCTCATGAGCCGAACTGCGCTCCCTCAGTTCTCAATCTCACTGCTGTGGAGTCGATGCCGCCGCACGGCGGCCCTACCGGAGAGGGCCGAGCCCCCCTGTGGGTTTCCAAGATGGCAACTCCTTTCAGGAGCACACACGTCTTTCTTCCAGGTCTTCATTGCAAAGCCCCACTTGGCAGCCGAGCATGCTCACACGCGTGTTCGCCAATTTCACCACCCTGGCTTAGCAGAGCAGAAGCACGAAGGCCTGGCCCTAGTGAGGTGCCTCCTGCGAGCAGAGGTGCTGGTGGTGGGTGTGGGTGTGGCCTGGTGGGGAGAGGGCCGGTGCCTATACCAAGGAACCAAAGAAACCTAGGCCACTGCCACAGAACGGATTCCAATAAAGTTGCCCTGCCAGACGAGGCGGAACTGCCGCAGTTGGAGTCAATGCCATGGCAGTTGGCAAAGGTCAGCCACTCGCTGCCCACCAGGCTTCCCAAGGCTGGTGTCTCTATGGAAGCAGGCTGCCATGTCTCTCCCCCTCAGAGATCAGGTGGCACCTTGGGACCATCCAGTTGGCAGCCGAGAACGTAGCCACTGGGCCAGCAAGGCCCCTCTTTCCTGACAGCAGTGCTGGCTGGTGGCTGCAAGACGGTTGTGCAATCGCTTCAATGCTCTGTCTGTGGAAAAAGGATTTCCAGAATCCATTTCCAGTTGCCCTGTATGTGACGTGTGAGGGTGGAATCAAGGTACTTCCAGGTACATGAGATTCTAAAAGGCTGACTTCCCTGTGCCGTTCCTGAGAGAGCCACCGGAGGATGAGCTGCACGACACTGAGACAGAGCCGACATGGGGAATGGTGGCGAGACCCTCCCGAGACTCCTCTGAAGGCAGGTCCGGGCTCAGAGCTGTGTGCCATGCTGGAGAGGGCAGGTCAGAGGCTCAAAGACAGATTCCGCCAAGACAAAACTGGTAAGCTTTTGCATCTAAGCACCTTACCATGTCCGAGGGCTGCTCAAACAGACCGAGAGCCCAAACCGGTCAGAGTGTGACCTACCCAGAAATCCGAAGGAGAAGAGATCGGTGGGTACCGCTTGGAGAAACAGATCGTCACACGGGAAAAGAAAACCAGCGTGGGCCGCGGAGCTCATTTCCTGACACAGAACTTCCCCGTCGCAAGGATGACGTGCGCACCACAGTTATCAAACCAAAGCCTATTGCCAACTCGACGCCGGGAGGGCAGGGGCTCATTCCTGCGGTGAGGCCGGGGTGAAGACAAGGCACTGAAGTGTCACCGTCCACAGGGGACACCAAGAAACAGCCCCTGCGTCCCTAAGCAGCCGTGCAAGTGTGTTTGCCAACACGGCAGGGATTTTCCTTAAAGAACCCGCTGAAAGCGGTGGGAGGGCTGGGTGGGCAGAGACGGCTGTTTCTGATGCAAACCATGAAACATCATTGATTTCATACACCATTTACCCACGTCGCACCGATATAAATAAAACCTTTAAATAGATAAAAAACCAACAACGCGGCTAACAGATTGATGATGGTCTAGTGGAAAGAAAGTATAGTGGTATCAGACACCCAAACATTTTTAAAGCCAGACTCGATGCACGGGTCACCGTGACTCAGAATCACAGAGGTAAAGGCCCACGGGAGTCACCGGGAATATTCACTGGCCATAGCATGCTTCTGAAAGATGAGATAACCATTTGTCAGACAGCGCCCTCTCCTCTCCCTCGGAAGGCTTCACGATGAGTAATCTTCAGAACACAAACAAGTGGAAAACTACAATCCCCACGATAACCCTGGAGCCCATTCAATTACTTTAAGTACATGAAGCTTCGCTATGAGAAGAAGATTAGTTTCAAGAAAATATAAAGCTAGTTTTCACAAGCCACTTGCAGCCTACTGTGTATTGTTTCATTAGGGGCCCTGGTCGGTCTGATTCATAGGGACATCGTGTACAGCTGACCAAGATGCTGATGGGCCCAGCGCCAGGCCCACGACCGTGGACGTGCTGGAGCTCATAGCCACAGCCGCTGTGTCTCTCCATCTCTTCCTCTTCCTCTTTTCCGCTGGCCCTCCACAAAGTACGACGCTCCTCTCCCGGGACTGGCCCCTCCTGTTAGCGTGCTCCAAATACCGGAGACTGGGGCTGTGGACTACACAAAAAACTGGTCCCATTTTCAACTCACAGGGGGAAAGAGATAGAAGACAGATCATCCGGTACAGGAGGACAATTTGGAGACCATGACCCTGAACGTCTGGAACCACGGAATGTCCGATCTACCAAGGACCAAGGAGGTAAGGTAATCTACTACTGGCCTGAGGTGTGGCCAAACATCCGGTTTTGCAAAGGAAAAACCCCCAGGGCCCAGAGAGGCTCAGTGTCCAAGCAAAAAGCTCACTGCTGGCGGTAGACAGCACCATGGTGACAAGAATCATCCACTGACCGGGCCTCTGACAAGTGGACATACTGGATTGGGGCCATTACCAAGCTGAATTATTCATAAATCTATGTACCACTTCCCGTGTCATTAAAATTTCAAAAAGCCCACACAAACCCACTACCATCACATGCATTCCAACTCATCCAACTTTAGATCAGAGTTTCTACGGCTCTCAATCTCTACGGGAGCAGGTTGCTACATCGTTCTCCAGAGGAACAGCTGGGGTGTTTGAACCACTGACTGTGTGGCTCACAGCTCAAAGTTTATCGACCGACATCGTCACCAGGGCGCCTAAGAACACACGTGCACACACATGCACGTACATACATGCACCCCTTGCTATTTAAAGCCCAGTTCACATGTTGGCGATCCCTCTGGTAATGTCTTCCCACTGGGCCTCTGTGGGCTCTGGTTCTCCCGCACCTGAGTCCCCACCCACTGTGCATGTTCCCATCATACTCATGACCACACCACGTCAACAGGGGGCACGCCTGTGCCCTCCCTCTACTCCTGTGCCCATGGGGCCTAGGAGGCAGGTCCTTCTCCAACCTCAGTGCCATTAGAGCAGTGGTTCTCAACCTTCCTAATTTGTGACCCTTTAAGACAGTTCCTCATGCTGTGGTGACCCCCCAATCATAAAATTACTTTCGTTGCTACTTCCTGTCATTTTGCTACTGTTATGAATATCAGGTGATCTCTGTGAAAGGGTCATTCGACCCCCAAAGGGGGTGGCGACCCACAGGTTGAGAACCGCTGGTCCAGGAGCAACTCGAAAGAGTTGGTGGAGCAAGAAGCAAGCAGCAAGCAGCGGGGCGGTTGGGTGCAGAGACTGAAGACTTTTCAGAGAGGCCTGAGGGTTCCCCAAGACTGAGGGGCCCTGTCTGAAGTTCTACCTCCCTGCCATGAGAAGCACAAAATGCCAGTCAGTCCTCCACATCAATGTGAACCATCTTACCCCAGTGCTCGCGCGCACGCGCGTGCCATCTCTCTCTCTCTCTGGTTTTCACTGGGCCCTTGTTAAATGGGGTTCAGAAGCATCGAGAGGCGCCAGGGAGGCACAACCTTGGGCCGGCCCTGCACAGCGCCGTGGTGCGGCTGCCACAGCCCGTGGCACCTCTATGCCGCCAGCAGAAGGCTTCAGACCAGCTGCATTTGTGTGGAATCACCCTGATGCTGACTCTGGACCATGCGTGTGCCTTTCCATTTGTCCGTGTCCGTCTGTAATGGAACGGGACTGAATCATTCCATTCTCTGCCTGAAGAACGGTGGGGGGCGGGGGCAGGGAGGTCGTTTACTCTTTGAAAGAAGAGACGTTCACCAAAGTGAAGGCGAAGATGTGACTCTTTTCTCCTGTCGCCATCCTCCACAAAGACCGGGCCTCGCTCTCCGGGGCTCGGGTGGGTGCAGAGATAATTAGCTTGCAGCAAGCTCAGAATTTACACCTCCGGCCTGCAGCTAATGCTGTCATTCTACATTATTGCCTTTGTATTGGCATGAATCGCTCTTTGTAACGGTCTCCTCGCTCCTGACAATGAGGAATTATTGGCAGTTTACACTAACACACTTCCGTCATGTTTCATTTCCAATTCCTATTGTGGTCATTCATTCCAATCAAAAGCAAAATACATCAATTTTAAAGTTTCTTTCTTATTTTTTTAAAAGGTACATTAAAATAATAAATTAGGTGAGCCTTCCGATATGATGTCTGAGCATCAAATAAAGTTGTGAAGAACTATTAAATCACTTACTAAATCCTCCCAACTTCGGAACATGAAATCGGAAATACCGGAACATTAAGAGGTGGGCGCAGACGCAAACTCTGCCAAGGGTGAAGGTGATCTTCCGTTCGTTCGGTTCACCTCGCTCCGGCGCTGGACTCCTCTCCTGACCTCCTGGGCAGCAAGTGTGAGGTGACCTTCTCTCTCAGTCATCAGATGCTCAAATCTGCACCTGGCTGTGCCCCAGTTCTTCAAGAATACCTGCTCTTGCTCCCCTCCTCCCCCTCCCTCCCTCCTTCCCTTTCCCCCTTCCCTTGTTTCTCCCTCTCGCCCCACTCTCTGCCTCTCCCTCTCTCACTTGCTTGCTTGGAAAATAAGAACAAGACCAAATGGCTGAAGCAACTCTTGCTGCGTGCCATTATGTGATGAGACAAGAAGGGTGTGAGGGTTTGAATGAAAATATTAGCAGTGACAGCTCTTCACCTTCGCATGGCTGTACCCTCTCCCAACTGCAGGAAGCAGATGGCAATTTTCAAGCACATTTAGACCAGGCTTGGAAGGACAACCCTGGGATAGAGAAACAAGTGCGCGTGCACAAGGCGCAGTGCTTCCAAGCCTACGGTTTTGCATCCAGAAAAGCTTGAGAAATGGTTAACACCAAAGAAAAGCTGCAGAGTATCACTTCAAAACACAGTGTGGCGTGTAGACCATAAAATAATTACATTTTTAACAGTTCCCGTTTCCGCATTGGCACTAGTGGGTGCCAGCAAACACTGGAACGTGAAGAACAGAGATCGGTATCTGACGCCAGTCACCCACCTGGGAACACGAGCTCAGAGTGGCGGAGCCCCTCCCTCCAAAGAACTCCAGCTCGGCCAAAAGGCAGGCATGAGAGCGGCCATCCAGTGGCATCAATGCCAGCGCTGCGCTCCAGGGTACCACCCCATCGGACGGGAAGCCAAAAGTCTAGAGGAGGTCAGTGGTGTTGTGAGGTGCCCGATGAACAGCAGAAGGGAGCCTCCGCCCACCCTCTGCCCTCCTCACCACCCTCGCATACGTTGGCATTACTGCTGTGGCCACTAGGTTGATCAAGCTCCTCGAGGGCCATCCCTTTGCTAGTGCACCCTCCACTTTACCCGGGGCGACGTCCCTTTCCTGGAACGGCCCTGCTTCACAGCAGGAGATCGAGCATTCTGACTGCACTGCTTCCAAGACAGAGTGGGTTTTGTTCTTCTGGCCGTGCGTGGCACGTTCGATGGTCCGCCAGCCTCATAACTCAAGGCATGGTTCAAACACCAGCTCTGCTTCATTCAGTCGTCCTTACTCACTGTCCGGCCTTCGCAGAGGACGCGACTGCAAGCACCCTCTGTTGGGTCAGGCGCACCTGAATCCTCCAAACGACATCGTTGCTTTTTAACACTTTCTGAAAGTTTTTTCCAATAGATTTGCCCAAAGCAACCTGTCCTTTAATTTCCAGTTGCTTTTGTGAGCGCTGGTCATGAACCCACGTGAAATGAAAGCCTTGCAACGTCAAGCTTTACTCCGTGGATCACGACATTGCTTATTTAAACCTTTGCTTTATTTAAATCACCCAGCAGCTCTTGGTTCTGTTTGGAAAACGACCTCTTGATCCATGTCCAGGTTCCACAGGAGTTCAGTGAGCTGTTCTAGAATCACCAGTCTTCCCAATGGTAGCCATCTATATAGTTTGTTATTATCCACACCACAGTGGAATATCTTTGCTCAGCAAGCAGAACACAGGTAAACGTCTTTCTGATAGTCTCTCCTCTCCGGCAAGATCCACCTGACATCCCCAATGGTAACCCTCACTCTACGTTCTGTGGTACCACATTTGTGGTACTGAGGTGGCTTTGTGTTGCCATGATACCGAAGGCTGTGCACGGGTCTTTCAAACACCAGCAGCGTCACCCACAGTGAACGGTTGCAGCAGAGCTTCCGGCACTAAGAGTGGACCATGAAGAAAGAGCGGGCTGTCCACCTCCGATGGATTAGCCGCTGGAACCCTATGGATCACACAGAAACACAGTCCGCTGGGCGGGAAGGTGTTGGTTCTATCTTACACTGGGTCGCTATGAGCTGGAACCAGCGCGATTGCAGCTAACAACATCATCACTAAAACCACAAGTGAAATTCTGCTGGGAATAATTTCAAGATGTTTGTAGCAGGGCACTGACATAAACGTGAGGGGTGGAAAGCACTTGTCTTCTCAGGCTGAACCAAGAGGAAAAGGCAGGCAGTTCCAAGACAGGTGGGCGGCACGCTGGCCACAGCTCATGGGCCCTCGCCGCTGCCCCAGATCCATCATGGACTTCCAACTCCAACGGAACAGCTCGGCCGCCTTCATAGCAACCATGACGATCCACTTGAGCAAGCAGGCAGAACGCTCCCACCAGAAGCCTGGACGCTGGCCATTGCCACACCAGGGCCTCTGCTTCAACCCACTGGGCCACCTGTCCTTTAATTTCAAGTGGCTTCTGCCTGGCATGTCAGTTTTACAAGGACTCTGGGTTGTTGCCCATGAACTGGGAGGAGCTGGGGGTTCAGGCAGTACCCTGCAGGTGGGTTTAACACCAAGAAAACCTAGGGGCAGCCCTTCAAACTGGGGTGGCCTTGGTAACATCACTTATCTAAGTGCCCATCTCCTCTCTAGAAAATGGTGTACACCGTGTATTGAACGCGGTCAATACGGAAGCATGAAGCAATTTCACCCACTCGCAACTGCCACCAAGAGACACCCAGCACCCCTCCCACCAGTGGCCTCTCTGGTCACTCTAACCTTGAGCTCACCCCATCCTGTGTCCCCATCATCATGTATGTATGTATGCATGTATGTATGCATGTGTATGTATACACCATGTATGTATGTATGTATGTATACACCATGTATGTATGTGTACATCACCCTCTCGGCCACTAGACGTAGATCCTGCAGCCATCATCATTCTGGTTCTTGTGTTCCTTCCCCCTTATAGTCGACGCCAGTTTGAACAAAAAACGACGCACGCACTTGAAAATTAGGCAAGTACGAAGACTCAACATTTAAAGGGGTCGTTTTTATTTTTAAAACTGAGCAGGAAAAAATCAACCTGCGCCGCAAAGACACATAGATACGAAGTCGCTTCAAAAATGTTCACGGAAATATTCCACGATCTTTTCCTTTTATTTTTCCACCAACTTTCTGAAGTGCCCCCAGCCCCCACCCCCACACACTCACTCGGCAACAAGTAGGCCAGAGTATGTGTGTATGTATGTGTGTATATGTGTGTATGTACGTATGTATATGTGTGTATGCATATATGTGTGTGTGCGCGCATATGTGTGTGTGTGTGTGTGTGTAGTAGCACCCAGGTGCTTACTCTTGGGGGTTAGAATGACAGGCATGGAGCCACACTGATGAGGTTCAATTCCAGCTTTTGCACGGTATTTCAGGAAGTTGCTTGGTCCCCGGGCCTTAGTTTATCACCTGTGAAACAGGAGGCACCTCATACAACTGCTATGAAGCTGAACGGGCTCGTGTATATAAAATCCTAAGACGACGTGTGGTCCATGTTGAAGGGTTATGTGTCTTTGTGTTATTGTTATTCCAGGTGACCTGAAGAGGGTAGGTCACAAGGCCACCTTATACACTAGTGTGCGTGACGCTGAGCGTCAGAGTTAAATACTCTGTTTAGCAAACCCACCTCATGCGACACAGCATCTAAGAAATGCTAAATGCAGTCATTTGAGCTGACGTTCTGTAACGGACGCTGGGTGTGCCGTGGGCCAGGAACTGTTCTTGGAGTTCGGGACCTGCAACACCCTAGGCGTCTGTGCGCCAGAGTGACTCAGAAGCCCCGTCTTCCCGGTCCACGCGACCTGGCCACATGAACACAGTAGGCCATGTCACAACCTAATGCTTTTAATTCATGCTTTCCCCTTAAAAGTTCTTCTAATAGAGAACCAATAAAATCTTCATTTTCCTGTCGGTACTTTCAAGAACTGTCCTTTTTTTAATAAAGTGCTACCGCATCTCTGAGGATCAGAGAAGGAAGAGGACAATGGTCCCTGAGTTCCCACCGAGAATCTGGAGCAGCTGGCTCTGGTGTAAGTCAACGGAGTGCATCCCGGTCCACACCAGCCGGCCGGTTCTGGCTCCCAGCAGCCCGACAGGGCAGCAGAGCTGCTCCGGGGAATTTCTGAGGCTGTAAACCTTTAAGAGAGCAGACGTCTCATCTTTCTCCTGTGGAGTGGTCGAGGGCTGGAGCTCCCGACCTGGCAGCCAGGTGCCCCACGCGCATTCTGCAGCACAGCACCGCCCCACGCCCTTTCTAACGGGACCACTGTCGACAGACACACATAGTCCATGAAGAGCACCACAGGCAAAAGGATGGGCCGCGTGGATCAACATAAGAAAAACAGAAATAGAAGGTATGTCATTGCTTTACCCATTTTTCATACAGCCAACTTATTTCCTGGTTTACTTAGCAACATTTCATCTTAGTGTAATTATAACACAATTTCACAACTTTATCAAAAACGATGTTGCGGCATTAGAAATTCAGCCTGGAACACTGCATATTTGAAAAGAGAAAAACTAGGAATAAAAGGAAGCATGCGGGGTGACTCAATGATTTCTCACTGACAAAGGCAATATACCCACTTAAACCCCAAATCACAGGGCCCGTGGGTGAAGTCAAGGTGTGCTGTACACTCTGGAAACATTCCTGCTCAAACCAGCCTCACGGCCTGCGACCCTCAGCGACCCTAGAGGAGAGGTGGAGCTGCCCCTGTCTGTTTCCAAGACTCCAACTCTACAATAGAAAGCCCTCCCATGGATCGGCTGGTCGTTTCAAAGGGCTGATCTTTCAGGTAATAGCTCAACACCTAGCTGACTCCACCCTCGGGGCTCCAGGTACACGCAGACATAAACTCGTACGCACGCACATAATTGTGGTCTAAATCTCTGGGTGATTTATCCGTCATTTCCAAGCTTTTGAAAACCAAAAAGCAATTTGTTCATTAGATGGCTTAAAGCAGGACCCTCAAACGTTTTAAACAGGGGACCAGTTCATTGTCCCTCAGACCCGTTGGAGGGCTGGACTATAGTTTAAAAAAAATTTATGAACAAATTCCTATGCACACTGCACATATCTTATTTTGAAATAAAAAAACAAACGGGGCAAAAACACCGGGTGGGCTGGATAAATGTCCTTGGCAGGCCACATGTGGCCCGCGGGCCGTAGTTTGAGGATGCCTGGCTTAAAGAGCCCTCATCAATACACTGTCTGAAAATGTATTAGTAGCTCTTTTTAGAAAATCATCATTTTGATACTGGTAACACATACGTGGCCTTCCAGGACTGGCAATCTCTCTGACTTATTCTCTCATTCAACCCTTTTGTATCAGCTTCAGGTTAACACAACTGCAGAAGTGCTCCTAACACGGATTCCATCTTGTGCAGTCGGCACACTCCATCCCCAACTCCAAAGCTAGGAAACTGTCACTCACTGCCATCAGGTTGATTCCGACTCATAACGACCCTATAGGTCAGGTCCCAAGACTGCAACTGTTTGCAGGAGTAGACAGCCTTGTCCTCCTCTCTCGGGCCCACTGGCAGCTTCGAACTGAATACCTTGAGGTTAGCAGCCCAGCGTGTAACCGCTGCACCAACTGAACTATGAGCTGATCACAAAACCCTTCTTTAAATGGGCACATGCAGGCGACAATGGGCCAGGGCCCCAGGGACGTGGACAGGACAGAGCAATGAGCAGAACAGAAGGCCAGGTTACAACCTAGTGCTTTTTGTTCATTTATTCTGATGATCATGTTTTTGTTTTAATTATTTATGGTCATTATAGCAGCCAATGTGCTGTAACCTCTCTGCAAAAGAAATGAGCACTGGACAGAGCACAAGCTTCCCAAACCCGCCAGGTGTTGCAGGTGTGTCCCAAAGACTCGAACGCCATTGATTGAGATCCAGAGGCTGCCATCAACAGCTCCTCATCCCAGGAGCAGGGTCACGGAAGGTTCCCTCAGGAAAAGGTGGCGTCAATGTCCAGTGCGGCCCCAAAGCCCCCACCTTGGAGCCTGGAGAGGATGCTTCCTAAGTATGGGGTTCCAAGAACTGAGCCCCAGGGGCGAAACAATTAAGTGCCTGGTAGCTCACGGAAAAGGTGGCTGGGTGGCCCAAGCTCCTCCAGCCGCCCCACCAAAGGCCGAGAGATGGGTTGCCATCAAGCTGGCATCAACACAGACCCCCTGGGCAGCTCCGCCGTCCCCTAAGTCACTGTGCGCGGGAAAAGCTCATGCCTGGCTCCATTTAAAAAGGCTCAAGATTGCTCTCACGAATTTATCGAGTAATGGTGTGTGTGTGTGTGTGTGTGCGTGTGTGTGTGTGTGTGTCCAAAAGTGCATGAAAAATCCCAGGATCTCCTCATTCCATTTTCTCACAGACTTTGTAAGTCCACTCGAATCCCTGCCACTCTGGCACAGGCTCACGTCTACATGGACAACACGCTGCGACACGGGCCGACCTGGGGCTATTAGCCCAGAGCCCTCATGAAGCACTGAAAGCAGGGAGCTGGCCCGAGAATCCTGGCGTCAGACTTCCTGATCCAGTCCTCCGACACAGAGATTAAAAAGTCCCTCTCGACCCCCGTGGCTCCGATAAAAAGGTGCCTTCCGTGTGAATGAAGTGCACCCCTCCCGGAAGATTCTGGATTTCAAGCCTACCTTGTTCTGCTGGATTGGTCCCCTTTTCTTCCTCCAGTAGGTGGGGTGGGAGAAGCATTAATTACACAAATGACACTACCCATGGAAGAGCGGGTACTGCTCCCGGCCCTGTCGAATGATGACATGGAAAAGGCCATCGCTGCCGGCCGGCCGGGGATAACAGACACAAGCCGCTCTCTATTAATAGAGCCACAGTCCACTGTTGTAATTAAATCACAGCTCAATCTTCTGTACAATCCTCAGCTAGTCTTGACATGTTTCCTTGTGGCCAGTTTGGAGAAAAGAGCTACTAAAAGTAGGGTAATTTGGCATACCTCTACTTAGAAAAGAAAAATTAGGAGGAAACTCATTTTTATAAAAGCACTATGTTAATAAAGGTCTAACCACTGGCTCTCTTTATTTTTTTTTTCAGTTGAAAAGGTCGTTAACACAGACACTGACTAAATTCATGAAAACGACTTTGATCTGCAGGAACAAACTATTTCAATCCAGAGTCCCTCGATATTTCTGCTAGACAGAAGAAATGGCATGTTCCCTGATGAGGACGGAAACCTATAAATAACGGGTCACGTGATTGCACAACAGAATGCCCCTGTTCGAGACCATGCTCACACCAAGAGCTGATGATTGGACCGTGAATTTAAGCCAGCTCCAGAGGGTCCAATCACTGACCTCAATTTAGCCAGAGATGTATTCAGCTCGCTTTGTTATTTTTTCAATGCCAAAATTCGGCTCCGAACACATCCTGGGCTTTTCATTCTTTTCGTTAGTTACATGAATCACACCACCAAGGATACTCAGAGAAACTAACCGTGTCAGCCACCAGTTCACAGAGCCTGGTCATTTGAAAGCAGTAGTCATCCTTGACCGTCGGTGCAGAATCCCATGTTGCACCTTACAGGCTGAGATCAGATGCACTCATGACACCTTGGAACACACAGGGGAGACAGCGGCCAGTTCTGAAATAGCCAAGCAGTTGGGCAGCTCTGGCTAAGGGAAGGCGAGCCCTGTAATAAGCTGCATCCTCAGGCCCAAGACGCAGTCTCAAGCAGTGTCAAAAAGAGAAGAAATTCCCTCCCCCCCAAAATGTCTTCTTAAAAAAATACTTTTTCTTAAATAAAAAGTTTGTCTCAGAGTATCAGGAACAGGCCAGAAAATAAAATAAACAGTTGCCATTGAGTAGATCCAGGCTGTGCTAATTAAGCATCTGTGTCAACTTGGCTGGACCAGGATTCTCAATGGTTCGGCAGTTAAGACCTGGTAATCCCCCGTGGTAATCACTCACCTCCAGAACTGGATTTGCTACGAAGAGTTCTAAGAAGCTTGGGGAAGAATGCCACCTCCTTACTCAGGTCACAGCACTAATCCAACCCATTGAAAAGTTTCCTCGGGGTGTGGTCGGCCTGTCGCAATGTTAAGCAGAGGCTATGTTTGGATAAGCTTGCTTGCTTTGTTACTGGGTCAGAAGTCTGCATCCGGCTCTCTTATCTCT
The DNA here is from genome assembly GCF_000313985.2 of Echinops telfairi. Taxonomy (NCBI): domain Eukaryota; kingdom Metazoa; phylum Chordata; class Mammalia; order Afrosoricida; family Tenrecidae; genus Echinops; species Echinops telfairi. The sequence continues at coordinate 10,858,700 of NW_022107431.1, forward strand.
GGCTCTTTAGACTTGAGCCAACAGCCTGCTATATTGCCTGACGATCCTGGGAGTCATCAGGCCTGCCATGTGACCTACCAACCTTGGACTCACTCACCCCTGCAGCCATAAGCTGTGGCCTTCCGGTCCGTCTTGGATGCATCAGCCCCCACAGCTACACGAGTCAGTAGAAGGCTCCAGCCTAACATCTCAAACCTGCCTGGGCTCGGACTTGCCTGCTTCTACAACTGTGAGTCACTTTTCCAATATAAATTTCTCCCTCTATATGCACACATAAACTTCACTGGTTTGGGTTCTATAGAGAACCCAAAGGGCAGCAAGCCTGTATGGAGCAAAGGAGAACTGTGAAGAATAGGGTTTTCAAGGTCCGAATTTTCAGAAGCGTATCTACAAGCCTTCCTGGCACCGCTAGGTGGGATACTAGACCCTCCAACCTCTGGCTGGCAGCCACGCACATTAATCATTTGTACCACCCAGCAGCTCCCTAGACCAGGAAATGCACACTGCCAATGAACAAACAGGAAACTAGTGAGCCTATTAGGGTTGGATGATAGTAGAGGTTGGGAACAGAGAGGGTCTGTTTACTTCTCCAAATCAGAGACTCTCGGTCCCCTCCCCAGACTTAGGAAGACTAAGAATAGCCCAGAGCACTGAGAGGCGTCCCCCACACCCAAGAGACCCCAGGTAACATTCTTCCCGCCTTACACACCACCCCCCGTATATACACAGAGACTGAGCCAAAGTCTACTCGAACAAGCCCACAACGCACGTCTCTAGAACATCACCCGATGCTGCTAACATGCCGGTGCTGTCGATCGTGTATTTTGCGATCTCATTGAGTGAAATGATTACAGGGAATGTGTGCTTCTTTCAAGCGTTTTTAGATTGTTTGGACATTTGACAGCAAACGCCTATGATCATTTCTGCTGTCAAATACGGAGCCCAGTTAAATCGGGAGATAGAAATTTGGCTGCTAACCACAAGATCAGCAGTTTGAACACAGCAGCCACTTCGAATATGAGGTTTCTGTTCCCGCAAATAGTTACGGTCTCAGAAACCCAGAGGGGCGGTATTATCCTGCCCCACGGGGTCCCTGTGAGTCAGCACCAGCTTTATGTCAGCGAGTGAGCACAATGTCCTGTCAGGTTAGGGGGATGGGGTGGGTGGGATTTTTTCTTTCCCAAAGAATAAATGATACATAAGTTTATTATCTGAAACCAAGTCTTCACACAGATGTGTCGAGCTCCCGGTCATTAAAAGAAAACGCCTGCAGTATCTACAGAAACACCACACACCTGCCCTGGGAAGGCCCCTCTTGGCCAAGACCAGAAAGGCTTGCAAGTCTAACTTCAGTTTCCTGCAGAAAGAACGCTTACAAACGCTGTGCCTTCCAAGGCTGTCTGAGCTGTGATGCTGATTGCAGTGGGAAGCCACTGGGTGCTGACTAAAACCACTGGACCCTAAGCTCCACGGACGGATCGTGATGAGCAGACGGGAAACAGAGAGGAAGTGGGATAGTGCTGCTATGCTGAGGGCGTTGCAACGGAAGCGCAGAAACAAAAGGTGTGTGGCTTGCTCAATGTACAAATGACGTGTAATAATTCACACACACAAAGCAAGGCAGAGACAGAATTAGCAGGTTCTGCTCCCAGAGCCCTGTATCTCAGGTCTGTCTGCCCGGGAGGCACCTACGGGGCGTTACTCCCAACTAAACTCTCACTGACTGGTCAACTACCAATCTACAGCTTTCCGTGGCAACAGAAGGTCTGCAACAATAGAACAAAGGCTGAGGCAGGAGAGAAAGTTAAACGGCAAAAGAAAAAAAGAAAGCAACATGTGTTCTTCGCAAATGAAAGTTAATCCTGATGGGGATTTTCCCTACAATCACATGGCGTCACTTTATTTCAGAACACAGGGAACAGGTATTTCTCAAAAGGCAGAAAGCACAGCAGAGTTGAATTCGTGCTTTTTGCGATTCTCTTCCTACAGCTGTCTGGCTTCTACAAGCCTTCCTCTCTCCTCCTAGGAATTTTCCTGGAAGAAATACTCTCACCAGGGTGGAAAAGTGGTCTCTGTAGCGTCATTTGTAATCACGAAGTGCTGGAATCAGTCTGAACAGCCCTCCCTCAGAAATGCTGTTGCATAAATGATGGCAGATTCACATGTTACCAAGCTAGCAATAATGCTTGATGCGCTGTCTAGGATGCATGCAGCCAGGAACGCCGGTGTCAAACGGGCGGGAGAGGTTGGTTTTAAAGGACACGATCTTTCACTTTACTAAATATTCCAATGTATTTTCACCTTTCCCACGTTACTCTTCCCCCCACCCCCGCCCCGTGTGACGTCGCCGCTGACTTGAATTACAGCAGAACCACTGACTGACGACCAGCGCCACTCAGACAGCAAGCTCTGAAAACACCCGTAACCATACAAGCTAAGAGACTCCTTCTGGGTTAAAAGGAAAACCTATGGAAACACGGTTCTTTTAAAGGTTTAAACCAGGCATCCTCAAACTACGGCCCGCAGGCCACATGCTGAGGACATTTATCCAGCCCGCCGGGTGTTTTTGCCCCATTTGTTTTTTTACTTCAAAATAAGATACGTGCAGTGTGCATAGGAATTTGTTCATAGTTTTTTTAAAACTACAGTCCGGCCCTCCAACGGGTCTGAGGGACAGTGAACTGGCCCGTTTAAAAAGTTTGAGGACGCCTGGTTTAAACCACCCTACAAAATAAAAAATTCACAAAAGTCGTTTAAACTATAGAAACCTTTCTTCCCAGAGTAAATACTCAATGCAATTTCTTGTGAGACCGCAGCCCGGCAACAAGGCTGGTGGCAGCCTGCACCACTGGAAATGCTGAAATCAAGAAGCCCTGGGTCCTGTACCGACTAGCCAAGGGGGCCTCTGGCCTCATCAAGCAAGACTCCAGTGGCCTCCCCGCCCCCTCTAGGTTTCCATTTCGGCAACCCGACTTTTCTTTCTTCAAAGAAAGCAGCAAGGATTCCAAACGCAGGTGCAGTGCGGATGGTTTGCAGGGCAGCACACGAACGTCCTCGGCTGAGTTTAAGCCAGAAGGAGACCCGTGTCCAGTTATTGCAGCGGCTCAGCGAGCACTCAGGCCCTGGCAGGTGACACCGTGTGCGGACCATTCCCACACAGACAGCCTCAATGCCGCAGCAAGCCCCCAGTCAGACATGGTGCAGGACACCCACAAACATTTGCTTTGTTTCTTCTTTCCCCAGATGCCCAGTGGTGCTGAGGACAAAGAGAGGGCAGAGATGGTGGTGGCCGTCTGCAGCGACAGTCTCCACGGAGCTTTCTCTCTGCTCACGGACCTTCTGCTACTTAATTCTCTGAGGTCTTCGCCCCGGGGCGCACGGGTGGCTGGCTGGGGGCTCTCTGTGATGCCGCCCACCTTCACTTTACCAATGCCGGGGCGAGGCCTCGGGAGAGAACCGAGGTGTGGCCTTGGCCACGTGGGCTCGCTCGGGCTGTCACGGCTGAAAGAGCAGGCCGGGGAGGGCCGGGAGGGCAGGAGACAAGAACCGTTGTCCAGGAGGTTGCTGGGGTGGAAGGGGGGGGTGGCCATGGTGACACCGATGTTCCTTCGGAAGAACCCAGGCAATTACCAACAGCAGCTGAGGAAAACAAGTGTGCCAACCCGGGGAAATTCTGGACGTAATTCCTTCTGTGCCACTGGGCAGAGAAGACCAAAAGGGAAGACGAGATGTCCCCAAGTTGTTGACATTTAATAAATATGTTTCCCCCGGAACCCAGGGCCCAATTAATGAGCGAAAGTCTATGTGCTTCGGCAGACACGCTTCTTGGGCAGATGGCACACCACGCTTCACATATAAGTGAGGGGGGGAGACTCAAAGTTGTGTCCTGGGTGACTTTAACAAACACCTTACCACCCAAAGATGCGGGAGAAGGCTCTAACAGGAGCCGTCCCTGAGCTGTGTTTATGGGGCAGCATTAAGTCGTCCAGGGAGACCTTCTGGACAAGCCTAGGGAGCCAGGCGGACCCTCCCCCTGGGGCCGGACCCTCCCCCTGGGGCCGCCTCCATTCCCAGGCCAGAGGCAGCTATAAAAAGCCTGGCCTCCTGCCAGCTGGCAAGACCACCCACTGGGTATTTTTAACTTCAGGGGCCTGAGGCTCAGGGCAACACTGGGGCAGGGCACTGGAGAGGCAGGGGAGAGGGGAGGAGTCTCTGGCCAGGCCAGGGACCCAAGAAGGCTCCCTTTTGAGGGTGCTCGTCTGCACCCTCCACCAACCGCAAGGAAGACTCCCACCGCCCCGGCGGGGAGCGCCCAAGAGGATGGGGAGCCCTGGCCTTCAGCACTTGTCATCCCTCTAACCCACCCCATGCAGAGCCGTGAGAAGAGCCGGCAGCCGTCCACGCTGGATCCTCGTTTTTATTCCAAACTTGACTTCTGTTATCATTACTCTAACGAGCTGCGCCTCACACGGGGCTTGGCAGCGGGCCACACACACTGACACTGGAAGGCTGTCCTCCCAGACAGACCCAGTACCTCACCACCAGCTCCTCCCCCTCCTCCAGTGAACCCTGAGGGGCTTCAAGGATGGGCAGCCCTCGGGGAATCTTGGGGGGTAGAGGATGGGCGACACACACTCCTCATAGCTAAAATGGATAGTTCACAAACACACCGGAGGAAAACAGCCCCCCTTAAATGAACCGCCTGCCGTCTGTCTTTGGGATCAAAGATTCACCCGTGCGCCTTAGTGTCAGTTACGAAAGGAGAACTGTCCAAAGGGGCCACCAGAGTGGACCCAAGGCGATGGCTGACTCCTTGGCGGGCTTGTTCCGGAGGCTGGGGGCTCTTAGCGTTCCAGGGACCATTCTTAGGGAGTATCGAGCAGCTCTGTACCCAGACCAACAGCCAGAAGACTTTCTGACCGCTTGTAATCTTAAAATACTACACTTCATGCGTGTGGATTTTTTAATCTCCTATTTGCCTTCATCCTCTCATTGTAGAAGGCCCCCACATCCGCCCTGTCCTTCAAGAGAGTCACCTTAGACTTCTCTGAATTATCTGTCCTCGCATGCAATTAACCTCCCAGTCTTCCCTCCCTCCTGTCTCTCTCAAGGAAAGTTCCACTTTTCAGTTTCCCTTCCCTGGGAATGCTGGACAGACGCTGGCCCCGATTCTCCTCCTTGCAGCCCCCCACCTCCCCTCCCCGTGCCCAGGCCCTGCACACAGCTGGGGAGGGCACGTCCCCAGCTCCGCTTCCTGAGTTCTGTGAGGCTCTATGGGGGCTCATCTACACAAAGGCTGGCCCCCTTGGGCAGCCCAGCTTCCTGCCACGCTAAGGACACTGTGGTGGGGCTGTTCCTTCTTCAGAGTGGGCAAGTTCCTAGAGCCACTGAGAAGTCTAGCAGGTTACCAGGTCAAACCAAACCCAGGCCAGCGGCCACTAAGTTGATCGCAACTCCCAGCACCTCACTTAACCCAAACCAAACCCACGGCCAGCGAGGCCGTTCTGACCCAGAGGTGCCCCTGTGGGCTTCCAAGACTGCACCTCTTGACCTGAGTAGAAAGTCTCGTCTCCCCCTCACAGGGGCTGGGGATCTTGAACTGATAACCTTATGGTTAGCAGGCCAACTTGTAACCCCCAGGCCCCCTGTCACCCTGTAACACACAAGTGACAATCTCAGGAGCCCACAGGTTGGAAGGCCACCTGCTCTGTTAGAGCGGCGGCTGTGGAGACTTCCAGCAAAACTGTCGGAGTCAACACTCATGTATATCCCTGCTTCCTCGTGGAATCCCACTACAAGGGCAGCCAAGGGGTTTAAAAACCCCATGAGGAAGAGGGAACAAGCGATGAGTGCACAGCAGCTAAAAGAGGGGCACACAACTCTGGAAAGAGGGAGCAGACTCAGCACTAAAGTTGCCACGTGTCTGACGAGAGGGCAGGTAAGAAGCAAACCATTACCGTGTGGACCCCAAAGATTCAAGGGCAGAGATGGGTTCACTCTGCTGGAAGCAGGGCGTAGGGCTGGTTGAAAATGGAGTTCTAAGACTCCCTTCCCCGCAACTCTGTTAGAAGTCGAGGATTACCGTCTGTTGGGCTCCAATCTTCAAAGTCAACAGTTAGAAACCACCAGCAGCTGTGAGTTGGCAGTGACTCCCTCTGGGAGCAGATGGGCAGTTCTAGGGGTGGGGGGAGCATTAAACGCTTGACTGCTAACCCAAGTTGGGCGGCTCCACCACCAAGTGCCTCCGGAGAAAAGCCTGGTGACTTCTGAAAAATCAGGCCCCGACCCCCACCCCATGGGGGAGCACAGTTCCACTCTAACACGTGGGGGGGGTCGTCATGAGTGGAATCCCGCTGGGGGGGGGGGGGGGCAGGGCTGTTGTGCTTTGAAAGTTCTTTTTCCCAGTTTGAGGTCAATCAATCAGGTACACAAGGACAAGCAAATACTAAATAAATAAGGGTCACATTGTATAAAAAGCAAGCTAATGAGCCAATGACGGTCTCCAGAAGAATGAAGATGTGAATGAGACCTTCTCATAGCTCCTGGCTCAGCCGTAGACATTTTCTACCGCCTATTAATGAGAGCACTGAATGCCGATTAACCAGAGGATCGCAGTTAGCTCGGACATGAGGGACTCAACTGATGGAGCCTAAGTCTGAACGGAGAAGCAATAGCAACAGAGACACAGCATGTAAACACCGGGGCTTCAGAAGAAGCCATTCCCACTGCTGCAGATTCTGACGCATAAGGACTCTGGGTGACAGCCGACCGGCCGCTGGGGACTCTTCATAGGCAGGCCGCCAGGGCTCTCTTTGCCTAAAACACCCCAACCTTGGGCTCAGCGGGCTAGCACTTAAACCACCGTGCCACCAGTGTGCCCTGTATAAACTGCTCCCCATAGACAACATATGCCCCTGGGGTACTCAGAGGTCCCTGGGAACTCAGAGGTAAGGAGAGAGGAGATGGGGTAGATGTTTTACATTCAGGACCTTGTAACGCTCATTTAAAATTTAAGGAACTGATTCTTGCCCCCTCATTTTTTTCCCCAATGTACAAATGTGCTTGACATGATGGATGGATGGATGGATGGATGGATGGATGGATGGATGGATGGATGGATGGATGGATGGATGGATGTTCAGAGTTGTATGAGCCCCCCAAAAAAAGAATTAAAAAGTTAATTAATTAAAAAAAATTTTTAAATAAGGAACTGTGGACACAGATCACTGAGAGCTATTTTTCTACACATGTTCTCAAAGCACGTCTCCTCCCCTGGATTCTGAGGTCCCCAGTGGCCATGGCCTGTCTCAAGGGAGGGACACAGAGCAGACTCGCTGGGACACAGGCCTCTGGTAGCCTACTATCCAAGTGAGAGGCACTCTTCCTGTGTGCAGGAGTTGTCACTGCCTATCGCCTGGATTCTTTCTGGCAGCCGGCACCACCACTGCCCGCAAATGGTCATCTGCACAGGTCACAATCTGGTTTCCAAAAGGCAGGCAGGGGAGCCTCTGGGGTTCGCGGGCTTGGCCGCCTTTGCCATGAGTTTTCTCCTATCAGGGTTGGAAACGATAACGACCACAGGCCTTCAAGCCAGCTGGTCCCCTCTCACCTTATTAGCTTCACAAGGAATCGCCTGCTGTGGCTCAGGTGTGGCTCGGGATTTCAACACATTCACGTTTCACACTCATATGAACGCCGATCATAACCCTCGCCTCTAATAGAAGAGCAATGAAACCGGTGCTTGTAAACGTTTGGACAACATAAATAAGTGTTTTTTTTTTTAATAAAAAAAAGCAAGCATGATGAAGGAGGAGAGCAATCTTCCTCACACATAGGAGTTCCCTACAAGGGGTGACCAGCAGAAACAGCCCGGCGCTCCCACGTGACACTGCCCCTGCATTCAAAAGGTGTGCAAACAGGTGCAGTGTGGAGTCAAAAGAAAAAATCCCCTAAAATGTGACATCAAGCTAACAACAGCAACTAAAACCAGGAATAACTGGCAAAACGGAGGGCTGCGCTTAGCTACCCCACTGCTTATGTAAGCAGAAACTTAAACCGCCTGGTGAGCTCAATGGAATGAGGTGGAAAACTGTGTACATTTTATTCACAACCAAGTTTCTCTACCTATTTCTAGGGCATCATTTACCTAGGTACACACACACACACACATTTTAGAGGTTTTTTGTTTTTTGTGATTTGGGTGAAAGTCGGGAGTGATTGGTTGACCACTGAGCAATTCGTGCAGGTCTGGGCTGTGACAGTGACTGCAGTTCGGTAGTGCGCCAGTCTTCCTCCACTTCCTCCCTTGTTGCCCTTCCACCCTCCTTTCTTTTCCCTTCCAGACTTCTGCGCTTTACCCCTGCCAAACGGGCCCCTGTGGTCTACTATGCTGATAGGTCTAGTAAGTACAGGCCTCCCTGAACTTGGGTGTCGCCTTAGCGGCCTCAGCCAGGGAGAGGAGCTCAGACCCAGGCCTAAAGCTTGTCCCAAGGCCCCCAGCCCAGAGGCATGGGTTGTCTGAATATTAATTTATATTTGTGACAGGTTCCTATTTTTAAAGCAAACCTCATCAGCAAAATCTAGACCACACTGCCAAATCTTCAGGTAGAAGCTTAATGTATAGTGATCTGATGACGCAGGCAAGGTTTTGCACACTGATAATTCAGGTAGAAGAAAATAAGGTTAAGACCATTATAAAAACGTCAATTTTTTTTTAAGCACTTCTCTTAAACACACTCTATGTCTCAAAACATGGACACAGCAGTCACTTTCTGAGCCGTCCAGCAAAGCCCAACCACCGGGGAAAGGAGAAAACTTGAAAGCGCAGAAGGAGACGCAGAGGGGGGTGGGGAGACACGGGACATGCTACATTCTGCACTCCCGCCCTTAGACACAATGAACACACAAACATGCTGGTACTGCTCACAAAGAACCTTTAAAGTTGACTCCAAATTCAGAACATCCCGGGGCACAGCCAGCAAACAGACCCAGCAAACTACAGCTATGGAGCCCACATTCCGGAAACCCCATGCAGTTGGTTCAGCGTTTGCCCCCTCCTCGTGGGGTTTCCGAGGTTTTAAGTGGGTCCCGGGGCAGACAGCACTGAGCAAGCGGCACGGCAGGCCTGAGTGGGGGAAATGGCTCCAGGAATGGATGGAATACCAACTGAAACATTTGAACACGCGGAGGAAGTACGGGAAGCAGCCACCCATCTGTATGTCAGGGAATCGGGATGCCAACTGCCTAGCCAACAAATGGGCCGTTTCCATATCTGTGTCCATTCCAAAGAACGGAGACTCCCTCCCTCCAAGAAAGAGGAAATTACTGAACAGTATCATTAATCCCACATGCAAATACAATTTTGCTGAGGATCAGCCAACAACAGTTGCAGCAGTAGACTGACCGGGAGCTGCCGGAAACTCCCAAGTTGGATTCAGAAGAGGATGCTGAACAAGGGTTATCACCGCTGACATCAGATGGCTCTTGGCTCAAAGCTGGGACTACCAAGAAAATGTTCCACGGATTATGAAAAGGCATTTGACTATGTGTATCTTACCCAGCTATGGATAACACTTAGAAGAACTGGAATCCTAGAACACGTCCTTATGACCTTGGAGAACCTGTACACGACCCAAGAGGCAGTCATTCAGACAGACCAAGGGGCTACTACATGGTGCGCATCCTGGCTGTAGCCTCTCACCACACTTACTCGGTCTGCATGCTGAGCCAACGAAGCTGGAGATGAACAGGGTGAGGAATGAGGGGCGAAGGAAGGAACTCATACCAGCTGCCAAGGCCAGACTCAACCGTTTCTCCGAACATAAACAGCATCTTATTTTATCCTGGTCTTAAGCGGGATTCTCAAACTGGGGCAACAAAAGCTCTGGTTGACACAGTTTCCACTAGAACAAACTGTAATGCTCCCTGGGATTTTTTTTCATCTTTAGACTTTACAATTGCTTTCAAGGTCCCAGGCACATAAGCATGATAAAGAATGCTGAAGGCGTCAAGCGTTATGAGCATCGGAGCGGATTCTGTGGGGCTTCTCGAGGGATATGCTATGGTGGTGAAGACCAAGGGACCACTGATGTCCCCAGGCCACCTTCCAGAGCCACGTCAGCGCTGGAGAAGGTGGAGCCTACTCGCAGTGATGCAGCTGAGCTGGAAGGAAATTCAGTTCTCCATGGCTATTGGGGTCCTGGAAATCAGAGCTGGAAAGTTCAAGACGATGAGTCAGAATGGACAGCATCAACGATACTGATTCAAGAGAAGCAAAATCCCCCTAGGGAACATTCTTGAGGTCACGGAGCCAGCCCGGAGGCCCACCGTTAGCTCGCACGGTTCCTTCTCCCCTGTTCTCTCCAGAACCCAGGACAGTGGTGCTATTGATGAGATGAATGTCCACTCCTGTGGTCACAGCTGTCTGGATGCCTCTGTTCGCAGACCCCTGGGAAGCTGCACTGCCTGCTCTTTTTCAGCAGGAGAACTTCCTGGGGACCAGCTGCCACCACTGTCCAGTGGAACGAGCTCTCCTCAACCTCGAGACCACCGAGTAAACCGTGATGACCCCCACTAAGTACCGATGTCTGCACTTCAATCCCCATACTTGCAGGTTTGGGGTTCATACCATCATACCTGTGAAAACAAGAACCTGTGTAAGGACCCAGAGCCAGAAGGCACAACCCTAAAGCGAGGCTCTGCCAGAGGGAGAGGCCCTGCGGTGACCAGGAAAGATAAGGCAGCCCCACGGGGCTCTGCCTCTCACGGTCCGACGTCTCGGCAAGAGTTCTATTTGATGGGACTTAGTCCCGGATCCTCGACAGTGACGCATCCTCAAGAGCCCGGTCCACTGCCGGGTGGTCAGAAACACACACTGCCTGTGAGCAGACACGGACTCACAGCAAGTTGTGGGCAGGGTAGAACTGCCTCTGTGAGTTTCGGAGACAGGGACTCCTCACAGGAGTATACAGTCTTTCTCCTTCCGAGCGGCTGGTGGTTTCGAACTGCTGAGCCTGTGGGGCTACAGAGTAGCAGTGGTGATGGCACACGGTCCCTGAATCTCGAAATTCCTTATTTCTCCCCAGACTTCATTTTGCACGATTTGTCTCCATGTTGTACGATCCAGACTTGTTTACAGAACTACTTTTTGGATAAACAAACATACCTCGCTGCCTCTGAGTTGATTCCCACTATAGTAAGCCCACAGGACGGAGTGGAACTGCCTCTGTGGGTTTCCAAGACTCAATCTTTACTGGAGTAGAAAGTCTTGTTTTCTCCCGAGAAGTGGCTGATGGTTTCAAACTGCTGACTTTGGGGTGAGCAGCCCAGTACGTAATGCACTCCGCCACCAGGGCTCCTCAGAGTTACGCAGACCGTGATGATGTGTGAGCAGTCACCAGATCTTGGCAGCTCAGCCTCATGACTCCCTACCCATCACGGGAGATTACCCATAATACACAAATTCCCAGAAAAGTCCATTTCCTTTCCATGCCATTTTCCCCGGCACTTTTTAATGCCCCCTGGTATGGAGCGCATACCAGGTAGTCAGAAAAACAGAAATTATCCGAGATGCCTTCCCTTTGAACAATGCGCCATTAGCGGACATGGAGCCCCGAGGTCTGCTGGTGTGCACAGAACTGCGGCCCCGTCAGCCCTCGAGGCTGCCCCCTTTCCCTTCAGTCACAGACCCCCAGGCTCGTCTTCGGAGGGGACTGTGGGTGGGTTCTAACCACTGAATGCTCAGCTGGTACCTGAGCCACTTAACCCTTCATGCCCCCAGAGGCCTATTTAGTAGGATTTTTTAAAACAGCACACAGTAATTTCTTGCACCGATTCCACCACCCACCAGTTAGCCTTTGAAGAAGCAGCAGCCCTGTCCTCTTGGGAGGAAAACTTTAAAACTCTGCGTTGGTAGTGAACGTAATACAATCTGTCAAGCACTGGCCCACACATTTCAGAAGGCTGCTGAGATGACAGAACTCGGGAAGCTAATAGAGACATGAGAGGGCAGCCACACGCTGTGAACTTAAAGGGAAGCGACCCCTGCATACATAGGGAGGGCCTCGCATCCACGCTCTCCTATGGCAGGTGAGCACGGGAAACAGATTCCCAGTGTCACACAGGTGCCACAGAAGAACCAGCAAGGACTCACTCCCCTGACCTCAGGTCCTGGGCACACTCCATTTCTCCCGGGCAGGCGGGTTCCTGACCCCCAAGGAGAGCCGCTGCTGTCTACGAAAGGCCCAGGCCTTTCTAGCCATTGGCCATGGATATGGATGGAGGCCTCTGGACTCCTACTCAAAAGGGCGCCCCTATCAATAGCCTCTGGGAAGAAAGGCCTGGATCTTTTCTAGAACTCCCCAGTGCTGCCAGGTGGAGTGGGTGCCCACTGGACATCTACTGAAGGAGCCCTGGTGGCAGAGTGGGTTACACATTGGGCTGCTAACCATAAAGTCAGCAGTTCGAAACCAGCAGCCACTCCCCAGGATTAAGATGAGGTTTTCTACTCCTATATACAAGTTACAGTTACGAAAACCTGCACGGGCAGGCCTACCTTGGATAAGGTCACTATGAGTTGAAATCAACTCAATGGCATTGAGTGGTTTGGGAGTCTGAGTATCTCCTAGGAAGCTTCTAAGGAGGCCTCGTAACCATGGTTAAATGCAAGCAAGCAGTTCTGAAGAGAGAGCCGATCGCAGTCTTGAGCAGTTATGATCTGTCCCAGAGGGTCAAAACCAAGTGGTGGCACTAGGGTTTCAAGACACTTGGTATTGGGCTAAGTGCTAGGCTACTAACCCCCAGGGGCTCCCACTGGTACCCCACCATACAGATTCAGAGTGTCCGGAACCCTATGGAGCAGTTCTACTCGGTCCTGCAAGGCTGCCATGAGTCCAAATGGACCGGGTGTCAGTGGAGCATGCGGCCAGGGTTGAGAACATCTGTCCAAAGACAAGCCACACCATCACTTGCACATCCAATATACCTTACTGGCTTTCTGTTGTTGGTGGGACTGGTGTGTGTGTGTGTGTGTGTGTGTGTGTGTGTGTGTGTGTGTGAATGTGACTGGCTGATATCAACTATTAGCCTTCCTTGAACTGTTAAAAATGTTAGGTAAATGCTAGCACCTCAAGTTTCTGTTATAGTAACAAATGTATTTAAAAACATTATCGAGGAATTCTTAATATGCCACAGGAATGCTTTACATCTGAAAAACAAAAATAGTTTAAAAAGCGTAATAGTCATCTTAGGTTGGAACTGCGTGCAGGCAACCAAGTCCCCATGGAAGAAGCACAGCCGCCGGTGTGATCCGAGGAGCGTAAACAATAAAATCCAAATCTGAAGGCGGAAATGGCTTCAGAGCTTAAATTGTGAACAGCCGGTTTGCAGGAGACTATAGGTGACAGTGCAAGCCCGAAATCGATTTGCAGGGTCCACACGTGGATTACGCCGCCGTGGTCACGTGGATTACGCCGCAGTTGACAGATGTCAGTAGCCTTGTTATCAGAAAGAGAGCACGGTAGAACCAATTATGGCGAACATACTTATATCGTCTGACCACACTTGGGCACATTCTAAAGTTGTTTTAGGTTTTTAAAAAAAGATGAAGGGGAAATTGGGGTTCAGGTGAATCCTCTCTGACCAGAGATCTGGGATGTGAATAGCCTTGTTTTCATGCAGAATATATTGGAAAGTAGATTGCTGCAGATCTAAGTTAGGTTCAAATGTATCATTGGATCTCCCTTTTGACCCATTTTTAAATTGGTTCTAGTTTTTAATATTTTGCTTTCTTTTCAATTGAGGTTTTTCTCTGTTTTACTTGACTATTGCTTTTAGTGTGTTTTTGTCTGATGTTTTTCTGTACAGGAAATCAAGGCTAGGTAAGTCAATAGGCGGTAACTGGATTCAGGTTCCTGGAGGGTGTGGGGAGGACAGTGGGGGAAAGGGAGCTAGACAACAGGGAGCACAAGGAGGACGAGCACGTGCTAAAGCTGACTGGGGGGACTGCACAACTCTGCGGAACACGGTGGAACTACGGAATGGTAAGACCTCCTCCCTAAATGCCAGAAACACTCCTTTGAAAGTCGATCTATAGAAAATACATACAATCCCAACAGAGGGGCTTCAAAAATGCATGGGAAATTGCCATCATCTTTTCATTCCACTTCTCAATGACTTTTCTGGATACTCCTCTGAGTTAGTTAATCATGCCAACCTGGCTGATAATCACATTTGGGGCTAATTGAAAGGTGGAGGGATAAATGGGTGGTGAGCCTCGCCTTTCTAGTTCTCGGGTCTCTTGTTTTGT
>NW_022107431.1:10873305-10884009 GCF_000313985.2 Echinops telfairi
GTGGACTGGTGTTGGGTTAATGGGTTAATGTTGGACTTGTGGGCTTGGGCAGCATTGGGTTGGGCTGTTTTCGTGATGCACGTTTTCTTTACATAAAACTCTCTCTATACATGAGTCGCTGTGGATTTGTTTCTCCATAGTACCTAGACTAATACACCCTCTTAGATGCGTGGCAAACACTGCAGGCTGCCAGCAGAGAGCAGGCACCACCGGAGATCTAGAACCGTGAGGACACCTGGAACCACGCGCATGTCCAGAGACAACAGACGCACCAGTACCCAGGGACACAAGAACTCATCACACATTTTTACAATGAACTTTCGGGTGTAACGCCTGGTCTTGTCTCACGTTTAGGGAAAAAACCAAAAGATTTCATGTGAAACATGAGCTCTAACACATGACTAAGAAAGTCCCGCTGAATGTGCCAAAGTGCTCATATCCAACGACAATTTTACCAAAGCAAATAAAGCCAGTCCGGGAGTCCAGAGATGTAAACGTTAAGGCGTGACTAGACAATCCCACCTGTACAAATTCTTCTCAAAAACATGTTCACAGTACAACCCTCTACATACGGGGAACTGCGGCATCAGGGCCAGCAGCATCTGCCATCTCCTTGGAAGCAGGGCTGTGAGGAAAAACGCAGTCTGTGGGCTGACCGTCAGTGCCACCCTGCTCGCAGAGTGGCAATCTGCTGAAGGGGCTGCAAGCTTTCCAGGTGCCCGAGCAAATGTGCGAAATTGTTGCAAACCGTCTGACGGAATCCCAAAGCTCTTCACTATTTTACTAACCAAACTGTCCGTCTTCTTTTTATTATTTATTTCCCTGTCTGCGTATCCATTTCCATGAACCAAAAAAAAAAAAAAAATCACTGCCATTGAGCCCATGCCAACTCACAGTGACCTTGTAGGGCAGAGCAGAACCACCCCTCTGGGCTTCCAAGGCTGTAGACCTCTATGGAAGTACAGAAAGCCCTGCCTTTCTCAGGAGGAGGGGACTGGTGGTTAAAAGTGCTGGCCTACCGGACAGCAGCCCAGCGTCACCACCACGCCACCAGGGCTCCCGTATACACGGAAAGACAGGTTTGTATGTGAAATACGTGCTGAATACATGTGTTTTCAACACCAATGTGCTGTGGCGAGCGGTGGCTGAGTCAGCCCAGGCACTAAGGGATCAGACCATTGGGGTACGTTTCACGACACTAGGATGCAGTCGGCACACAGACGCTGTTTGAAATGCCCGCCTGCTCTCACTCACACACCAGGGTCACCCTGGGCGTCGCTAGTGAACGCACCGTTGTTAGGTCCGGTCGGTCAGGGAGGTTCTGGCTCCCAGCAGCCCGAACACTGCCCAGGCCACTGTTGCAGCCGCCGTGTCCATCCCTCTCATGGCCGGGCTTTCCCTTTCTGACAGCCTCCTCCAGGGGCTGTTCTCGCCTTACAGCTTGCCCAGAGTCCGTGAGCACTCGGAGTCTCCCTGTCCCTGCTTCTGAGGTGCATTCTGGCTGGACATCTTCCAAGACCAACTGGTGTCGTCTCCGGCAGTTGGTGATACTGCCGATGCTCGCCACCAGCATCATCGGCATCATCCCTCAAAGACGTGCACTCTTCTCCCGTCTTCCTGACTGGACGTCCAGCTTTCACAGGGTCAGGTGCTGCTCAGCCCTCTAAGTGGATCCTTGCTCTTCAAGACTTTAAAGACAGTGGTTCTCAGCCTCCCTAATCCTGCAACCCTTTCATACAGTTCCTCATGTTGTGGTGCCCCCCACCCCCCCACCACCCCCCGCGCCCCAACCATCATATTATTTTCATTGCTACTTCATATATGTAATTTTGCTACTGTTATGAATTGGGCGACCCCTATGAAAGGGTCGTTCAACCCCCCAAAGGGGTGGAGAACCACTGCTTTAAAGAGATCTTGTGCAACTGATCTGCCCAGTGTGATGCGTCTTTTGAGTGAATAGAGGTATTAGCGCCTGACTCCTCCAAGCGAAAAGCAGATGCTGGGCAGCCACTTCCCTGCACGGTCCCACTTTCCCCTCTCATCCCACAACACGGGAGCAGAAACCTTAGGAATAGAAGGTTGGCAGTTCAAACCCATCTGCTCCTGTAAAGATTTACAGCCTTAGAAACCCTACATGGATAAGGTTGCTATGAGTTGGAATCAGCCTGACGGGTGGTGGGTTTAATGCATTCACGGGAACCCCGATCATGCAGTAGTTCAAGTGTGTGCCTGCTAACGGAGAAGCTGGGGTTTGAATGCACCCGCATGAAGATTCCAAACTTGGAAACCCCAGGGAGCAGTTCTACTCTGCCCTGAACTGGAAGTGGCTCAACGACAATGGGCTGAGGGCTCTTTGTTGTTCTAACAGGTTTATATTTAGGGCTCAGGGAGCCAAGTGTAAACAGAAACACTATTCACATATATGCACGGCAGTGCAAGCCACCAGCAGAGAACAGGCACTGTCTATGCTGTCTAAGAACTACAGGCCACCTAGAACCATGTCAATGTCCACAAAGAAAACAAAGGATCCACGCCCGCTTCCTCATGGAGAAGTGGCCCCCACACCCAACCATCTCTTTCAGAGCTCAAAGAACTCTGGGATGTTTCAACTTTAACCACTGTCAGTCCCCGTCCGGTTCATCCTTATTTTTCAGAGATACTGCTCAAGTGCTCTCAAAACAGGAATTTAACCACATTGCCAACGAGCAAACATTTCCTCCGGAAGAGGCTGGCAGCGTGAAGTAGCCCAGGTGGGAATCCTACAGATTGCCTGGCATCTCACGAACCCCGCAGACAACATTTGTTTTGGCCAAACAATTGTCATTGTTTGTCTCCTTCTGGAAACATCTGCTGCCAAAATAAACATGGGCATTGGGAGAAGTGTTTCGGCTGTGGAGATGGTACCAAGGGCAATGCCTGCCTTCGGAAATAAATACAGTAACTCAAAAAGCACGCCGGAGCAATGCCAGCAGATGCTGCTGACAAGCAGCCGCTTCAGCCGGGATGAGAGCGCCTCTTGACTGGTCAAGTCCTCTTCAAAAGAGCCCGTCTGTTTTCCTTCGAGTGCAGGCAGTCGGCTCAGGGGACACACCCACACAACTAACTAGCCTCCACCTCATCTTTTGGCACCACAACCACCACCCAATGCCGGGGCACTGGCTCCAACGGGGACCCTGCAAGGCAGAGCAGACTGCCCCTCTGCAAACCTTCAAGGAAGCAGGCTGCCTGGCCAACACTTAACCTGCTGCGCCACCCAGCAGGATGCCTCATTCCGCCGCCGCGTGGATGAACCTGCGCTCATAAAGATCTCCAAGAGGCCGGAGATGTTTTGAAAGACCAGCCAGAGGAGGCAGTGCCATTGAGGAGGCCCCCACAATGCTGCCTTCTTGTCCCTTCACCGGTTTTGTAATTCCAACAGGCATCCGCTTATACAAACAGCTGCGTCAAGCAAAGTCGCACCATCAACCCAGTAACTTGGGGGCCACTCAGACAACTCCAGCTAGATTCGCCGGGCGCGAGTCAATACGCCTTAGTTTCAAGGGCCACGTAGCCCGGGGCTTGCAGGTTCACTGCACACTTGGGGTCAGCGAGGGCGTGGATAACGAAAGACCACGATCGCTCACCAGAACGTGATGCTGCCAACAATACCGTGGTGTCTTTTCTGTTCAAAACACAGCAAAACCCGAAAACCTCAGAAAGAGTGAGTTTCTAGGGCCCTAAAAGATGGCATGTCCATCTTCTGAGTCAGTACCCCCTGGGCTTCAGTTAAGCACCGCGAGGTCTGAGAGTCAGGCGCCCCGGGCAGAACCTTTTCCACAGAGGAAGACGATGCATTCCCCCTCTTGGTTCAATCACACCCAAGTGAACTCGATTTTGAGGGCACCGTGCAAATCTAATCTGTTTAGCCGTGTATCTGCCTGATGATCTGGGGAAGGTTACAAACCTCGCTCTAGGTAATAAAGACCAAAATGATGTACAGCTATCACATCATGCTTCCAAGACCCAATACGTTTCTAAACCAAAATCATCGCCATCCAAATCAAGATTCGCAAGGCTAAGGCTCAAATCAAACCCTCGAAGAATGGTTCCTTCTCCCTGGCAAGAGGCAGAACAGGTAGGCTGTACCTCTGCCCACTACGATTTCAGACCAATGCTGCAGTTCTGGGGAAAGGATGCTCATTGAAAATTCATGTCACAGGAGTGGAACACAGGCCAAGAACCCAACTGTGACCCCTGAGCCAAAGACAACTTACCACTCAGCTGGTGAGTGGGCAACTTAATTTACAAACAGGAATTCCTGCAACCTAATCCTTTGCGGAAGTCTATGAGTGACACTAGATGAGCTGGATTCAACTCATTAGAGGTTCACAAACCAAACACAGGCAGCTTTGGAGGCCGTCCAAAGCCGAGGCATGCCTAGGTGGTGATGGCCACCCAACAAAAACCCAATGTCCCAATCATCGCTCAACCTCTTTCTTCTCCCCGAAGAACTTCAGAAGCTGGAAAGCAAACAAAGCTCAGCCAATCACACGGATGCCAGCAGATGCAGGGTGCAGCCAGCAGCCAATCGCTGGGCCGGAACCTTGCGTAGGGACAAATTTCTAAGTATCCAAACCTTAAGCAAAGAAAGCAACGCTGGTAATTCTTAACCAAGAACACAACTCCCTCCAAAACCAAACTCCCTGTCACTGAGTCGAGACGGACAGGGTAGAACGGCCCTGTGGGTTACCGGGCTGCCGATCCTTATCGGAGCGGAAAGCCTCTTTCTCACACAGAGCACAGACTAGAGCCAGTGAACCCAGTGTATAAGCGCTAATAACGTTTACTCAAAATTTTAACTGCCCCCGTCCCAATTTAAAATGATATCCACTAGGTACCCATGAATTTGGTGCTTTCAGACCCGTCTACCCCCCTCCTTTAGGATGCTGGAAAATGCATGCGTGCCCATGTTAGCCTTCGAACTTGGAGACAAAATGCCACAGTTCCCACAGCTGCCTTCTGGCTAACGGAAGTGGGGAAAGGCAATCGCTTGGATTATTTTAAATCTTTGATTCTGACGAAGACGGTATGGAGACTACAGCCAGCACTGCGGAGTCTCACCAAAGAAGCCACTTTCCTTTCATGATCAGAAGGATCAGGGCTCAATTAGAGCTGGGCATCTCTTCTGGTGAGCAGTGAAAGATCTCATCGGAAAAATCTTCGTTGAAAAAATGTTGTCCTGTTGTCCTTCCCAAGAAACCCAGGAGCGACGACGGGATCTCAAGTCTACCCGGCCATGAGATGGAACAGAGCCAGGAGGTGAGGAACACGGGGACCAACAGCCCGTGTGATCACGCGTGTGTCCACGTCCTCTGCTCCCCGGCCTCACACATTTGGGGGAGAACATACCACACAGATGTTTTCTCTGTGTTGTCTTCTCCACACGTCCCCTCTGTTTGCTTGGCTTCCATCAAGCCAATGTCCCAAACCTCTGGGAAGACTTCAGCTCATTTAGAGAAAACCCAAATTACAGTAAAGGGGCCCACAGTGCTGGGTTTTCCCATTTTCCATCAGGGAAAAGGGAGGAGCAGGAGGGTGGTAAATGAGGACCGGTGAGCACCCTTCTTCTCACACTGGTCCCACCTTCTACTCAGCTCCCGTGGCAGGGGGATCTTGCAGAACTCTCTAAAACAGCGTTTCTCAACCTGTGGATCAAGACCCCTTTGGGGGTCAAAGGACCCTTTCACAGGAGTCACCGGATTCAAACAGTAGCAATATGACAGTGATGAAGTAGCAATGAAAATAATTTTATGGGTGGGGGTCACCGCCACATGAGGGGCTGTACTAAAGGGTCGTGGCATCAGGAAGGTGGAGAACCACTGCTACAAGGGCAAGACCACACTCCTTCTGGGCCCTCAAGTAAGGGTGTACTTGCCCTAGAACTGAGAGGAGGGGCATGTGGGTGTTTGTGAGGACTTGTTGATGGGGGGAGGGGGGGAGCCTGCACGGGGCTGTTTCGGGAAATCAGCAGCTAGAAGAGTTCAAAGGCCAAGCTACTGCGGTCTTTTCCCACCTTCGTCTTGCAATAAAAATATCAAAGACTAGAAGCAAGGACACAAAGGCCAGATGCCATTTGGTCTCTGGAAGAAATGGCTCAGAGGCAGCATACGCATGAAGTTTGGGGCACAGCTAGCTATGCCTCAGGTAAAGTATGAGAAAGAACTTCTCCCCTTACAGAGACCAGGAAGGGTGGAGAACGTGCTATGATGAGAAGCGTGTTTGGAGACCAGCAGAGGTTTGTCTGCCAGGCCTGAGGCAAGCCCACAAGGCTAAACCTACGGTCCAATCGGCCTCCATGGGATACCTACTCAATGGGCCTCAAGCCAATATCTTTTCCAAATTCCGTGTGTGCTTCCTCACACCAACTCACAAGGACAGGTGCTCTCAAAAGCCTCAGGGCCTGGAGGTGCAAGGTCAAAGGTGGGGTTACCCCAACTACCTCATTCCTGAGAAAGAGGAGGCACTGACTGGAACTTGCTGTTCAGAGCATCAAAAAAGTCTCCTCTCATTTGTTTTAAGTAAACATGCAAGATCCATGAAAACCACACACAGTGCCTCTCTGATATGAAATATAGGAACCTTTGTCAAGAGGTATAAACGAATCAATACATTACAGGATGAAAGCAAAATAACTTTTGTCTTAAACTGATGGACAGACCTTGCGACGACCTGACCCTCCCACCCAGAGTGCCCGTGTTTCCAGCTCCAGCTGACACATCCCAGGGTGTGACACAAACCGCGGGGTCTGAAAGTCACGTTCACGTCACACCTGACATTCACACACACCTTGTTGCAGGTGCCCAGCCCAGTCCAACTGCCAAATACAGTTCATTCACATGGGCCTTCTACCAAACAAGTATTGGTTCTAAAGACGGTGTCTCCCCAGCTTAAAAAAACTGAATGAGAAAGGTCCCGGTGATGATTTTAAGAAACAGTGGGCAGGAAAGGGCAGCAGAAAACGGGTGATGTCCCCACTCATCCTCTCAGTAACAACCTCAAGTAGAAAGTCAAAGGCCAACACAAAAGCGTTACCCAAGCAAAAAGCAATGAAAACTTCCACAAACCTGCTGCTGAGGGAACTGCATCCCTGCCATGGCCCCTGGGGTGCGGCCTTGGAGGCCAATGGGGTACCGCTGGGGGCCGGGGGGCCCATAGGACCCGCCAGGGTAGGGGCTGCTCTGCTGGGGCTGCGAGTGAGGGCTACTGCCCATCCCGTACAACTGCGGCCTCTTCATCACCATCGGGTCCATTGGACTGCCCTGGAAGAGAGCAAGAGCAGACACCGGTTACAGTTGGCTATGTGTGTAAAGCACCCAAACACCCACAACCCACAGCCACCGAGTCAACCCCGGCCAGGGTTTGAGGCTGGAACATCGCTGAGAAAGCCGGCAGCCTCACTGGCTGGAGGGTCAGTTCCACCAACCTCGCCGTCAGCAGCCCAATGCTGCCCCGACAGCACCGCCCCATAGCCTTGTATGAAAAGCACCCACCGCCAACAATCGAGGCCTAATCACATGGACCCTCATAGAGGGTTGTCCACCTGTGCGGGTGGCTGGTAGGTCTGAACCATCCAAGCTTGCCCAACAGCGCCACCCGCTCGCCCATTGGTACTCCAAGTCTCTTAGAATTAAAAACCAAGGTATCTGTAATTTTGAAAAGCTTAGTAACATGGCCTGACACCTAAAAACCGTAAGAACCTTAAATAAAACCCCTGGATGGACACAAGCCCAGGGGCAGCTTGCTCTAGAAAGTTCCGGCAACCAAGCAGGCGCAGAGGAGACCAGCTTCTACTGCGGTGAGGTACCATCAAGTCTGCTCAGACTTACACCCCCCCTCCCCCACGCACAGCGGGACACAATGCCGCCCCGTCCTGCACCGCCCATGCCACCCTCACAATTGTTGCTGGAGCCCCTTGCTGCAGCCACTGCGTCAATCCATCTCGTGGGGGGCCGTCCTCCTTTTCACTGCCCCTCCTCCAGAAATGAGCTCCTTTCAGCCTCCCCATAATGAGAGCAAAGTCCTCGGGGGATTAGCAACACTTTCTGCCTTCGGAGTCTCCCAGAACAACCGTTTTATTTGGGAATGGAGTCTGCAGGGCTCCTTGGGATGAGAGGGCGGTGTCTGGAGGAGATGGGGTGGCAAGGGTGACATGTCCCCAGCTCACTGGGGGGGCACAAAGAAGCACCCAGATTGGAGTCACAAGCACTCACCAAAAAGGCCAGATTTCTGGTGAGCCAGGCGGTGTGCCTCAGGCCAAGGTCAGGGCCCCTCTAATCAACAGCTGAGTCCTTCCCCACTTCTGCACCACCTTGACCCCAGGCCGACACTGAGCCAATTGCAAGGGACTCTCATGAAGGCCAGTGGGGTCCAGGAGGCGGGCAAGAAGCACAGTCATGGGCAGAAGGGCTGTTATAAAGCAAAGGCTCAAGTTCAGGCGCCTGAGGACCCAGCATGAGGTGGGATTATGCAGAGAAACAGAAGTCAGCTGAAGCCAGAACGTGGGTCAACCTCCTAAAGATCTGGTCTTGGGGGTGAAACCGCCGTGGGGGGCTTTTCACGACAAGTGGTCATCAGAGACACCTTTCAGATGGCCCGAGTCCCACCTGGGAGCGTGGCAGAAAGATACAGGATGGAGCTCAGGACCAGGGGCTCAGCAGAGAAGGGGGCGGCAGCCCTTCCGACAAGAGGGAGGATCTCAGAGAACTGGACAGGACTCCGACCACCGGCCTGCACACAGCCTGTTAAATGCTGGATGACTTCACCAACAGGGAACAGGAGGAAGCAAGAACTCTCCCTAGGAGAATGGACGACTCAAGAGTAAGAGATCACCCCCATGTGAGCAAGAAACATGACCGCCATGCAATAGGCCAGGCCGAGCATGTAGCTCAAGGTTCCAGAAATGAGGCCACAAAGCTGGCCCTGCCAGGCAGCAGGGTAAGGGCAGGTCCAGCCCGAACTGTGCGTCACCCCAAAATACAATCTGTACATCCTAACCTCTGACACCAGTGGTCCTAATCCCGCTGGGAGGTGGGTGGTTATGTAAAAAGCCCTACTGATGCAGGCTATGTTAAGCCTTTGAGGTATCAAAGAGCCGAGATAAGGGAAGACAGTTACCAGGCCACAGGGAGGTTACCGCGGGGAGGTCAGAGGCAGCCTTCCTTGAGAGCCAGCACCCCGAGTTCACCTTGCCTCCCCACTTGAGAGTAACTGAGTTTACTACAGCCCCCCACTGTGGCCCCAGTAACAGCTGTACCAGTCCATGACTACTAGACTGGGTGGCTGGTTCCGGGGCCTAGGAGGCAGCAGCTGGCATAGGGGAGGAAAAGATATGGGAGGAAAGGTGAGGGGCACAGGCCACCGTCCAAGCTGGGGACAATCCCTCCCCTCACCTGGACTTGGAGTCTTTGCCCCTTCCTCCTCCCTCCACGCCGCTCACTGCCGGTGAGTTGATGCTGACTCACGGCGACCCTGCAGGTCAGGGGAGAGCTGCCCCCCCGTGGGTTTCTGAGAGTAGCCCTTTACAGGAACAGAAAGCCTGTCCTCCCTGACGCAGGTGACAGTGACCTCACTTGGCACACTGGGCGAGCCCTGTCTGTCCTGGAGACCCTGAGGGAGACTGTGGCAAAGTATCAGTTTGGGGAGTGGAGAGATTGAGGGAAGGGTCTCCCCTGAGTACAGAGGGCCCCAGACAAAGGCTCCCACAGAAAAGTCCCAGGGACCTGCGGGGAATGGGGGATCCGGCCATTGAGGTGGGACAGTTCACCACCTCCCCCCCCCGCCCGAGAACAAGCCTGCTCAAAATCCACAACCCTAATGGAAATGTTAGCACCTCTATTACCAACCAGCCAAAGAAAAGTCTGGACTTTTCTTCAAAGAACACAAACTGGAGCTGGTGCCCTAATTCCACACATACCAACCTGAACCAAGCCACTGCCACCGCGTCCACTGTGATGCATAGCAGCTCTACTGGACAGTCAGGCTGCTCCTGTGGGGTCCATGAGACTGCTAATCTTTACAGGCATACACAGCCTCATCCCTCTCCTGAGTGGCAGCTGGTGGGGTTGAACAGGTGACCTTGGCATTTAGCTGCCCAACACTTATCCCCCTGTACTGCCAAACCAGAAATCCAAACCCACTGTCATTAAGGCTGTGTGAATCTTCACAGGAGCCAAGAGCCTCATCTCTCTCCCTCAGAGTGGCTCGTGGGTTTGAACCACTGAACTAACAGTCCAATGCTTACTCGACAACCTTTTTTGGCTTCAGGCCCCCTAATTCATCATATACACACCTGGCATCTTGTACTAGAACTACAATCAAATGCTAAGAATCAAATGGTTTTCACAGAAGAATTTTAGTGACTGCAACACGGGGCTCAGGCACAGTAGCGACTGTGAGGCTGTGCAGGACCCCGCAGCGTTTTCCTTCTGTGGTACATGGGGGGCTGTGGGTCAGAACCACCACAGACTGCGGCTCTGTACTAGGGCACTGGCAAAGAAGATTGAGAGTACCGTTGAAACTGCCAAAAGAACACACGGACCTGCCGTGGATGAAGTCCAGCCAGAACACTCCTGAGAAGTGAGGGAGCTCAAGTGTGCTTGACACGATGGATGCATGGATGCATGGATGCATGGATGGATGGATGGATGGATGGATGGATGGATGGAT
>NW_022107431.1:10884424-10895289 GCF_000313985.2 Echinops telfairi
ATGGATGGATGGATGGATGGATGGATGGATGGATGCATGGATGGATGGATGGATGTATGGATGCATGGATGCATGGATGGATGGATGGATGGGAAGGTGGATGCATGGATGGATGGATGGATGGATGGATGGATGGATGGATGGATGCATGGATGGATGGATGGATGCATGGATGGATGCATGGATGGATGGATGGGATAAGGGTTGTAGAGCCCCCAACAAAATGATTTAAAAAGAAAAACACAAAGAAGTAAGGACGCTGAGACCGCACCTGGCATGCTTTGGACATGTTGTCAGGAGAGACCAGTCCCTGGAGAAGGACGTCGTGCGGGGTGAAGCAGGGGAGCTGAGCAAACGAGGAGAGCCCTGGACAAGATGGACTAACCGTGGCGCTAGGCACGGGCTTGAACACGACAAAGAATGAGATGGCACAGGGCGAGCGGTGTTCCGTTCTGTTGGGCGTGAGTAAGGTCGCTATGAGTCAGAACTGACTGGCTGGCACCGAACACCAACGGCTGATTGAAATTAGAATCTAAGCCAGAGACAAAGCAAACGGCAAGCACTACAGCTCCCGCTCTTTCTTTAAAAAGACAAGACAGCCTCTGGAAGTGGGGGAACTAAGGCGGTAGGGGGAGTAGTGACCGCATCCCAGAGGGCGGTCAGGTCCCCAGAGTCCAGCCCAGGACATTCCCATGGCAGGCTCAACTTCCCCCTGCAGCAGCCCTACCTCCCACTGGATCCACAGGTGCCAGGGCATGAGGGATGGTCCACCCCACGCCCCTTTCAGCAGAGCCCTACCCAAACGGCCTCATGTAGGCAGAAACCGGAAGTGGGAGAATGGCCGGAATGTGTCTACCTTGCTATGTGCACAGAGCAGCACAGCAGAGTCTTTGGGGGAGGGGCTCGAAATGTTCCTGCTACCTGTTTCATTGCGGCCACAAACCTCTCGAGGGCCTGCTTAGAATTCCGTCCAGTTGCACCTGTGTCCAAAATGCTAGCTCAGACATGCGTTTTCTGGAAATCAAAGGTGTGAAATACACACACACATATATGCACCTCAAAAATGCATCCATTACGTTTCAATAAAGTTTCGGATAAGAAAGCAGATGCTCAGGCAGCGTGAACGGTTTCATCTTTGCCTCCCCTCCTTGGGGCTGTGGCTCAGAAGGTCACCAGGTCCTTCCTTCTCGTCTGTCTGGTCTGGACGTGCTGTTGAAACCTGCCCCCCTATGACATTGGACAAGCTTTAACTTGATAAGCAGGGGTGTCACTGAGGACTACGTGTGCCTGGTCTAAGCCCTGGAGTTTCCAATGGTCTCCGAGCTCGGAAAGGCATGGCGTGAAGGAAGGCTGAAGAAGAGCTGAAGCATTTGAATTCTGGGGTCTGCATGGCCTGCTAGACGCACAGCCAGTCGGTCTGGGTGGAAGTTCAGCCAGAGTGCTCCGTAGAGTCAGAGATGGCAAGACTGTCCCGCGTACGTGGAGTATATTATCAGGAAGGGCGGACCAGTTACTGGAGAAGGACACCATTTTTGGCAAAGGACAGGTCAGTGCAGAAGAGGAAGAATCTTATTCACATGAGCTGACGCCGTGGTCTCAACATGGGCTCAAACAGCACAGTATGAGAACGGCACAGGACGGGTCAGGTTCTTGTGCACGGGTCACGTACCAGCACTGAACAACAGCTCCTACGGCCTGCATTAGTCAGTCATCCGCTATCCAAACCCTCCCTACTGTGCACGCTCACCCTGCTTTTCACGACCGTTTCCTGGGGGAACAAAACCCCAAATCAAATCTAACACTTTTCCAGAAAACATGGAGGTTAAATCATTCCTAACTCATAATCTAACCCAGCAACAATTCAGGCATACAACCAGAATGCGCAAGTCCCTCCTCAAAAAATAATTCACAGCCCCTGAGTCTGTTCTCGGGCCCTGCCTGGCATGATCGCGCGCGCGCTCTCTTCTCTCTCTCTCTCACACACGAGCATGGAGTCGAGGCCAACTCATAGCGATCCCACAGAACAGGGCAGAACTGTGGGTTTCTAAGACTCTACAGGAGTAGAAAGAAAGCCCCATCTTTCTCTCTCAGAGCAGCTGGCGGTTTTGAACTGCAGACCTTGCAGTTAACAGCCCAACTTGTAACCACTACACCAACCAGGGCTCCTTCTAGTGACCCTAAAACTGAGACTCTAAATCATAGGTTAGTCACCTTATTAGGACTGCTCAGGTCTTTTAAAAAGAAAAAACAAAACTCAGCCCCTCCCCAACCCCTACGCCTGCAGTTTAACTTTTAAACTATAGCCCATAATCCAGGATAAAGTGTTAATAACATGCTTCTGCAGACACCTTAGGGTGTTCAAGTGCTACCACCCCCACCCACCCCCACCAAGGACACAATATCACTCACTTTGGAAAACATTGCTTTAAATCTTTAGAAAACCTCAGCTTTCTCTGGAAGCACTAGTGCAGTGGTTCTCAACCTTCCTAATGCTGTGACCTTTTAATACAGTTCCTCATGTGGTGGTGACCCCCTACCATAAATTATTTTCGTTGCTACTTCATCATTGTCATTTTGCTACTGTGATGAATCGGGTTGTGTCCCACGGGTTTTGAACTGCTGCGCTAGTGGGTTTGAACTGCCAACCTCAAGTGTATAACCAGACGGATAGGAAAGTACTTCCAAAGAATGTTTCAAAAAGTTCCTGGGAAAAGAAATTCTAGTCTCTTTCAATTCCTTCACAAACTTTTGGAAGCACCGCGCGCACGAGTCTGTGTGTGTATGTGAGATCACTTTTCCTTCCACTCCGAGTCCCAGTTCAGCACAGTACTCCTAACAAGAGGTTGGTGGTTCAACCCCCAACCCGACCCTGGAGCAGCCTTGCAAGTAGGGTTGCTTCCCCACAGGGCACAGCCCTGTTCTTCTCCGCCCAGCACGTGGGGTCACCATGCACCACCCCTGCCTCAACCATCAACTAACAAGCATCATTCTTTTCATGGCGTGCCCCAGCGTCCCTAATCCCCTGGTCAGGCTTTTCCAAGATCACATTCCACAACAGCTGCCGCTGGAGTTTCCGTTCTGTGAAACGAGACAGGTGCTTGAAGGCCAGGTAACCACACTTCCCTAAGCGCTTACTGGTGTGGGCTCGCAAGCACAAGACTGGCTGGTCCGCAGCTTGGCCCTTTCACCCTTGTTGAATATACGATGTGTGTGAGTTCTACCTCAATGTAAACTGTGTGTAAAAGGGTGTGCAGTTTGGCTATACTGCAACCTAGGTTACACTGACTTTCAGAGGACAGCCTAGGCACCCAACTGTCCTGTGTTAGTGTCCAAATCAACAGACAATCCCATACGTTCCGTACAAAGCCAGTCCCAGCTGCTGGCAGAGCACTTCCTCCTAATACACTGGAGACACGTTTATCTCTAAAGAATTCTTCCTCATCATTTTCAGAGGATGCCTGTTAAGTGTATTTCTGGTGTAGATTAGATAGATAGATTAAATAGATAAGATAGATAAGATTGGATTCTAAGTATCCATAGTATCCAGTTAAGGAGGTGGTTTATTTGAGAATTATTTAGAAATATAATATTCCACTCTTTGTTTGTTTTCCCCAGCCAACCTCCTTAAACTACTTATTGGAATAAGGTTTTACCAAAACCCCCACAGGAAAACTATCTTGATCTGTAATCCTATCTTTCTACCTGGATTAAATTACAGTGCACAGGGAAACTATAATTTTGCCTCTTTTGAATTATTATTTGGAAAAGATAATTCTCACCAGTAACTAAAACAAATGTCTGTAATAATAATACCCTACGCCTATAAAATTAGCAAATAACAAGAAGAAGAATCGGGGCCGGCGTGAGGAAAGGGTGTCTACTGGCACAATGGGTTAAGCATCCACTGGCGATTCTAACCCTCCCAGCCATTTTGCCCAAGAAAACAGGCACGAAACTCGCACAGAGATGCACAGCGATGCTGCTTGGTCTTCCTACAGGATCACCAGCAGCTGGGATCCACGGGACCGCAATGGGCTGTGTTTGGTTTAATGTGAGTAAATGAGCATTTGAGCTAGTTGCTGGAATAAATCAGTGGTGTGAATGGTTCATCTGGCAATAATAACTAAGCTTTAAACCAAAGTATTAGAAATTATAAAAGCCTTGTTCCAACTCTCTCAAACGGGGGTGGAGAGGAGGGATAATTTCCTGGAAACTGCCTGCTACTACTCTCTGATTTTAAGCATGAGGGAGGCACGGGGGAGAGCCTGGCCTGGGCTCTGAAGGTTTGGGACTGTCTCCCACCTTGCTCCACCACGTGTGGCCTGGACTTTGCTGCTGCTTTCTCACTCACCGGGCAGGCAGGCAGGCGCTAGCACACCCACCTCCCCATGACTGAATAGGACTACACTGAATAGGAAGGGTCTCGGGGCCTGGAGCCCCCTATCACTTACTGACAAGAGACACGGAAACAGCGTCACCCTCTGCTGTCTCCCGTGCATGGCGGACTATGTGAACAGCCTGCAGCAACCAACAGAGAACTATGCACAATGGCAGGGTTGAGGACAAACAAGACCAGGGCTGAAGTGGAGGGGAGGGCTGGCTGGGACATGGCTGTCCCCACTGCCCTCCTCTGCCCTGCACTCAAAGCGCAGAGACTCATGAGCTGATGGTTGCCCCCATTCTCAGGTCGCTCCCCAGTCTCCTCTGCCCTGGTCTCCACAGCTCACTCCAGATCTGGTGTAAGTACTGCAGGGCTGCGCTCTGGACCTAAGCCCGAGCCCCTGCCACCCCGTCCAGGGAGCCTGCCAGGACACCTCCTTGCACACTGCTCAGAAGCCTCCACACCAAGCTCACGCCATTGAGTCAATCTGACTCACAGGGACCCTGGAAGACAGGGTGCAACTGCCCCCTGTGTCTCCATACAGGAGTCGAAAGCTTTGTCGTTCTGCTGTGGAGTGGCTGGTGGTTTTGAACTGCTAACCTTGCAGTCAACAGCCCAAGGCATACATACCCCACTACACCACAGCCCAGCACTGTTATTTAACTCCAGCGCTGCTGCTTTGTCTCCAGGTCCTGCAAGCATCAGTCTGCTGCTAACTTGGAGGTTCGTTCAGCCCACAGAGATGTGCCTAAGAATAAAGCCCTGGCGATCTACTTCCATGGGAGCTGGTTCTTAGCACTGCTTCGCTGTGGTCCACGTACTGCAGCTCCTTACGCCTTCCGAGACCCAGCACGGTGACTGTGGTGACACTGTGACCTCCTACAGTCCTGACTGGCCACATGCAAAGGCACACGTCAACGACCTCATACATTCTTACCAAGTTCTTCTCCTGAAAGCAAGGAGTCAAAAATGATGGCCACACTAGGATGCTGCCTTGTATCCAAGCAGAAAACATGCTCTCTCTTGGCCAGAAAACGCCAAAATTCTCAGTTACGTGGCCAGCCCTCCTGCCAAATCCAATGACCACAGAAACTCTCCCATCACAGAGGCCCAGGGAGCTCAGGGTGGCACAGACAGGCCAGGGTCGCAGTCTGAGTTGTCGAGAAGAGACTGGGACACAAGTCTTCTGACTCCAGTCCACAGGTCCTTCGACGGGCGAATCACAAGTCTGCTGTCTTGGCCCAACCGAGGCAAGAAAAACAAAATGCAACTCATCGCCTCCATCCTCTTACTGTTACCTGCACACAGAATGGTTAGACTAGAACCCAGGTGCTTCAAGGTGGGTCCCACCCACCCAGTCTTCTGTCAATGCCACCTTCTGGGATGGCTCGCCAGGATCAAGAAGGGGCCAAACAGCAGAGCAGGGAAGGGTGTTTTGCTGTTGGCCCTAAGCACCATGATGGGGACTTTCAGACCGGAGAGGATACAGAACCCACTTTTTTTCTTACAGTCTTTTTTTTAATGGAATTATGAGTCATTTTAGTGTCATTTTTGTCTGAGATAAGTATGTTTGGATGTACAATTTTAAACAAAGATGTTTGCTTGTCTGCTTGTTTTTCACATAAATGATCATTTAACAGATCAGGAGAACAATCCTGATCATGAGAACACTCATGCTATTTTTCCCTAGCTATGTTTTACCCAAGTCTAATATGATTTTCATATATACATGCATATATATGTAGATGTGTATATATGTATGTATACATGTAAATATTATTAGTTGCACACAAACACACACTGAATGTTTCAGAATTATTCATATTAGCCATAAAATATTTATATGTTGCTACCTACATACAAACAAACCATGATTTGGATGTAGGTAGCAACATATAAATATTTTATGGTTAATATGAATTATTCTGAAACATTAAGTGTTGTTTGTCTTCTCTTTCGCCCTGTAGGTCAGACAAGCAATCCAGAGGAGAAAATGACAAGACTGGTGGTGGTGGTAGTGGTGGTGGTGGTGGTAGGGAACATGGAAGAGGAAGGGGCGGGGAAAGGCAGTGGGGAGCCAACAAAGTCAGGGATGAGGGAACAACAAGAGACCTAAAAATGATGGTGAAGGAGTGGGGGGGGGGGGGGTTTGATCACGTGCAATTCATCCAAGAGGAATTAGAGAGCAGAGTGGTGGGTGAGCATGATAGTGGGACAGGAAGAAGGTGAAAGGAAAATAGAGGAAAGAAGTAGAGAGCAAAAGCTATTTATAGAGCAGTGGTTCTCAACCTGTGGGTCATGACCCCTTTGGAGGGTTTGAAAGGCCCATTCACAGGGGTCGCCTCAGACCATCGGAAAACACATTATTTCCAATGGTCTTAGGAACTGAGACACCGCTCCTCTATCTGTCTCCAGGCGGGTCCGCCCACATGAAGATACGCCCACACAGGAGTATTTGACATGAAGATGTTACCCATGCTACACCATGCTTCCAGACAAAATTTCATTCGTCATTAGAAATAAACATTTCACAATACATAACTACATACTGTTTTGTGATTAACCACTATGCTTTAACTATGTTCAATTTGTAATGAAAATACACCCTGCACATCAGATATTTACATGATGATTCATAACAGTAGCAAAATTACAGTTACGAAGTAGCAACGAAAATAATTTTATGGTTGGGAGTCACCACATGAGGAATTGTACTAAAGGGTCCCGGCATTAGGAAGGTTGAGAATCACTGTTATAGAGCAATAGCTATAGGCATATAAATGTAAATATATTAATTTATAATGAAAGGGAAAGAGGCCAATGTACATATATTTATATATTAAGTATTAAGACAGCAGACGGACTTTGGGCCTCTACTCAAGGCCTCCCTAAATACAAAGACGGTTTGTTCTGATAACCTGCCACTCTTTGATACTCACCTTCCCTACACGATTGCTGAAGACAAATGGGTGCATAAGGAAATATGGTGAAGAAAGCTGATGGTGCCCAGCTACCAAAAGATATAGCGTCTGGGGTCTTAAAGGCTTTAAGTTCAAAAAGCAGCTATCTAGCAGGGAAACGAATAAGTCCACATGGAAAAAGCACACCAGGTGATCATGGGGTGCCAAGGTGTCAGTGGGATCAGGAATCAGGTATCAAAGGATCCAAAATAAACAATTATATTGATGTGAATGAGGGGGGTTGGAGTGCAGATCCCAAACCCTTCTGTAATTCGACATCCCACACTGAAGAGTTACAAGGAAGGGACAATTCAACCAGGGCGCAGTATAATAGCACCAACGAAACACACATCCACACATCATTCCTCTAGTTCCTGAATACTTCCTCCCCCCACTACCATGAGCCAGTTCTACCTTACAAATCAGCTAGACCAGAGTACACACGTTGGTTCAGATAAGAGCTCTCAACACATGGAATTCAGGACAGATAAAACCCTCAGGAACAGTGGTGGTCCTAGGGATATCATGAGGGTAGAGGGATGGTGGGACCAGGAAAGGGGGGAAGGGAGGGGGAAAGAAGGGGGGAGAATTCATCACAAGGTTGAATATATAGCCCATCCTCCAGGGGGAGGAATAACAGAAATGTGGGTGAAAGGAGATGACAGCATAAGACACAAAATACCAACAATAATATATAACTGATCAAGGACTCACAAGAATGGGAGGGTGGGAGAGAGAGGGGAGAAGAGGAGCTGATACCAAGATCTCACGTAGAAAATGTTTGGGAAATGCTAGTGGCAACATACGTACAAGTGTGTTTAATATGACTGAATGAAGGATTGTCATAAGATTTGTAAGAGCCCCCCAATAAAATGATTAACAGATAAATAACTCTTAACAAATATCTATTATTTTCTTCGACTTGATAGGGTTGGGCTTTGCTCTTCTTTTGCTGCTTTTCCGGGGTGTGAACTTGAGTTACTGAACTAAGAATTTTCTTCTTTTTCTTTTGCTTTGCATGACTGTAAAATGTCAGCAGGCATTTGTCGGTTCAGCACCGGGGACTGATGTCACTCAGTGACAGTAACAGCCTCGCTCCTGGTGGGTGGCATTCTCACGGTGTTTTCTAAGGCCCATTAAGACTGAGCCAACGATCACGCTGGCCAATATATGTTTTGGGACCTCCAAGGGTAGGCTTGTTTCTGGATATATTAGGCCTGCTGATTTCCAAAAGGGCACCAGTTTCCCCTCGTCAGCTCTAGTTTTAGAGATACAGAACATACGCCAACGACTGCTCTCCAATCTGCTTGCCCATTTTTTAAAAAAATCAGTATTTTAATATAGCGTTAGCTAGCCTAAAAGAGTGTGCATGCTGGCTTTATTTAGTCTCTGTTGTACTAAATATTTACGTCATTATACTTCCCACAGTGTCCTTTGATCCAAAGATATATCTGAAAAGTGGAAATTGCCTGAATTTGGAATCTTACCCCCAAGTATCACTTCACCTTATTAGGAACTGAATAGCAGGCAGCTCCAATTTGGTATCTTAAAAGGGGGGCAGAAATCAGAGTCACGGTACAAATAAGGAGCGTGAAGGAGTACTTCTCCACTAAACCACATGGTCACCTAGGCAGCCCCTCAGCCGCTGCCCCGCAGGAGAAAGATGAGCCTCCGCTCCCATGGAGATTGACAGCCTCACAAGCCCACAGGAGAATTTCTCTCTGCCCTGTATGCGTCATAATCGACTGACGGGTCCTGAGTTTGGAACAGCAAATAGATTCAAATGTTCTGAAACCCAAAATGGGTCTGTCAGAGTTGAAACAGCTTCCTTCATGCAATTGTTCCAGTCTGGCTATGACAAAAGTTCACTATGCACTGAAACTCTCGAAAGTTAGAATGTCTCCTCTTTCTTACACATTAAAAAAAAAAAAGTTAGATGTTTCTGATAAGAGATCGGAGTCAGCCTCACCTTTGAAACATTTAACATGAATTATCTATCCGTTGGCTTTTACATATTGAAATGCGTTCTAAAACACTGACAGCATAATCTGAAAAGAAAACGTTAGATCTTCAAAGGATTCATGAAAATTGCTCTGAAGTCCGACATTCTCAGCACTCTCAATTGCCTCACGCTTGCCACATGTGTGCCGTTTCCACTTATTTCCACTCTTCTCAAGCTGGTTTCTGGCTTCGCAGTACCCAGCGTGTCGTGTCTGTGTGTACCGCACAGGCTCCCTACCAAAAAGGAAAACCCGGTGCCATCTAATTGATTCTAACAGTAGCCCTATAAGACAGGGAGGAACTGACCCTTTGGGTTTCCAAACCTTCAAATCTCTTAAAGGCTGCAGAGACTAGGGGATTCACACCAGTGGCTTTAGGACTGGCAGCTTAATATGTAACCAACTAGCAAGCATGGGTCACATAGCTTTACTTAGAAGTCCCTTAGTACCTAATCCCTTTTCAAATATATCTTACACTTTTTGTATTACCCTGTAATTTGGGAGTCTGAATCCTTCTTATATTTAAAACAAGGATGTTAAGTTAATATATTAGTCTAACTTAATAGTTGAATAGACAGTGATATACCAACCATATCTAAGAAACTGGAGCTGAGAGGTCGATCCAATGGAATCGTCTGAATTAGCACCCCAAATAGCCCCAGGAACAGGCTGGAGAACCAACACACCAAGGAAAAGCTTTTCTGGTGGGGCTGTGTTATCAAAGAACGTGTTGCTCAACTTTCACATATTTTTTAATTTCCCAGATTATCATCCTGTTACTGATTTCACATGAATCCACTTAATTCCAATGTTGTCAGAAAACACAGATTCTATGGCGCCAGCCTTTCTAAATTTATGAAGGCTTTTATAGCCTAGCATATGTTCCACCCTGGAAATCATGCCATGCGCACAGGAGAAGAATGTATAGCCTGCCAGTGACTGGCATGTTCTACAGCAGTGGGTCTCAACCTCCTTAATGCCGAGACCCTTTTAATACAGCTCAAGTTGTGACGACCACCCTCCCCAGTCCAACCATAACGTTATTTTCATTGTTGCTTCATAAATGTCATTTTGCTACTGTTATGAATCAAGACGACCCCGTGGAAGGGTCGTGTGACCCCCAAAGGGGTCACGACCCACAGGTTGAGAACCGCTGCTCTACAGGATCCCTATCAGTTATAAGGATCCCTATCAGGTCTACAGGCAGTTTGTTCAGATGCTAATTATCTTCTCTGTTGCTGCTGGGGCTTCCAAGCGTCCTCACTTACTACGACTGTCACTACAACTTCCATTGTTGGGCTGCCTATTCCGCCTTCCACTCTGTAGTTTATGAATTTTGGTTGGCAGGTGCCTGGGTGCTTATGCTACAGCATCCTGGTGGAGCTATCCTTTTATCATGAAATCTCTCTTCATAGTTTGCTTTGCTTCTCAACATTTCATTACATGTGAGGTGAGATTGCACACAGCAAATGAGTGTCTCACTCAACTCACCCAGAGTCCTGGGAAATGGGCTGCCCCCCCCCC
>NW_022107431.1:10895389-10907588 GCF_000313985.2 Echinops telfairi
TCTGCCCTGCCTTGTCTTCTCCTCTTTCACTGCGGGCAAATGTTGCCCGTGGGGTTGCCTGTAGCTGATTAAGAGCACACCTGTTGTGGGTGTTCCTGCGTACTGTGTACATCATCTGCCACCAGGCTGAAAGGTAAGCTCCAGGCGGAGCTTCAGTTCCAGGTTAAAAGGGTGTCTTAAGGCAACCGTCTTGGAGATTGCTCCAGGATTTCTTAGTCCAGTTAATTGCATCTTTTTATGACTTGTGAGTTTGGGGCTACATTTTTCTCCATTCAGATTGGAATCTTTTCTTGGGTTACTGGTCAGAGCAGTTAGTAGTAGTAGCCAGACACCATCTAGTTCTTTTGGTTTCAGGCTAGCAGAGCCTGTGGTGCGTGTAGTCCTGTGAACCAATTACTTCCTTAAATGCTTGGTTTCCTCCTTCACGCCCCTGTGTTCCAGGCAAGAGTTGAATCATTAATAGGTAGCAACTAATATTTGCTTAATCTTTCAAAGTGAATGAAAATTTATAAAAGTTCATTCAATGAGTAATTTACCTTCTGAATAAGCTATCAAATGTAATGCTATAAGTATTATAGCTGTGCAAACCGAAGTACGTGTATATAGACACACATACATGCACAGATACATATATCCATAGGTACACATGTATGAGGGGGCTTCAGAAAGTCAATGGAAAAGTGAAATGAAAAGATAATGGAATTTTTCCACCAACTTTTCGATGCTCCCTTATGTAATTTCTAGAGGATATTAGATGTAAAAGGAAAATCAAAAGCGTAACGGAACATATTTCCATTTCCCCTCACTCTTTCCCTCCATTCTCACCACCCAAGAAAAAATTACAAAGCTTTCATCAGAGCTCTAACATTTTCTGAAGTTTCCAAATATGCAAATATTGCTCCTTTTCATGGGTCACTACTGACAGCCTTGTAGCAGACTCTCATTTAAGAAAAAACAATATGGTGTTTTCCATACATAGAGATTTACATCAAGAAAGGAGGGCATCTCAAGTTTCAGCCCCACTGTTTTGAACTGTGGGCAAGTCACCATTTAGCTTCTCCGTGCTTTGGAACAATAATTGAATCTTCAGTGGTCAGATAACAACTTCTATTTCCATAATCTTTCAAAGTTAATGAAAGTTTAATTAATACTTATCCATATACACCGCGGACATGCCACCGTGAGCAGGACAGAGGCACAACTCGTGGCCACCAAGTCAATGCTGACTCGCAGCGACCACCATGGTTTCCAAGAATGTAACTGTTTACTGGAGTAGCCCAATCCTTCTCTCGGAGCTCCTGGTGGTTTCAAACTTCTGAACATGCGGATCACAGCCCAACATGCACCCACTGTGCTACCTCCTGTAGAGGTACAACAGTATTAGATAATGCATTATTCCGCCTTCCAGACACCTACCAGGCTCTTACTAAGAATGGGTTTTATCATCATTTCTAAGTGAAGGTACCAATCCAGAATAACCAGCCTCCACTACGACACTCACCCATCTTAGCTGCAGTTTCCCACGAAGACCAAGTGCCTCCCCACCTCCCACCGCCTGCAGCTCCAGGCAGCCACCAGTGATACCAGGGGGAACAGATGTGCTATCGCCACGACAACGGAAAGAGCACAATGAGCCGGGCACAGAGCTGGGCTGCCAGCCCTCTCCTGCTTCTGACTAGCCGGGCACAGAGCTGGGCTGCCAGCCCTCTCCTGCTTCTGACTAGCCGGGCACAGAGCTGGGCTAACAGCCCTCTCCTGCTTCTGCCTAGCCCTGCAAACCTCCGATCTCCTGTCTCAAGCTAAGGATCCCCTCCCTCCAAGAGATGCCGGTGTGTGATCTACAAGGACAAACCGATCTACAAGGACAAACATCCGAAAGACCTATCGGGGAAGCAGCTCAAGACAAAACCACAATCTCCGTGGTTGTCACCACACTTCTTTCAAACAACTCCACTTTTTTTTCATTAACCATTTTAAAAGTGCATTTTTTTAAAAATGCAAATTTAGAACGAACATAAGTGGTACTACCAGTTTGGCTGGCCTATCTTCCTTTAAAAGATGCCTTGCTGGGGCAATGCACAGACCACCTTTCCGATTCACTCTTCAGAGACGCGGCTCCATCAAATCCCCATTGTATCTGAGCCAAAAGCATGTATGGACTCTCTATCCTAACCTGCGTGTTCAAAGGAGGAAATGAACATAACGGATAGTCCAACCGACTCTGAAGACACAGACAAGGAACTATGCCTAAGAGGTAAACCACACGCAGGACCTGCACTACAGGGAAGCAAGCGACTGTCTGGGACGTTACCGGAACAAGGATGAAATTCTAATATGGACTGGAGATTACAGTATAGCACCGAGTTACATTTCCTGACAGTGAGCGTTGTGCGGAAGATTCTTTGAAGTCATTACGGAGTACAGCAACAGAACGCCCACTGTAGGTGTGCAGAAAGACGGTGATGGAGACGGCGATCATTAGGAAAATATAGCCAAATGCTTAAAATGGGTGGTATCAGAATTAAAAGCACCTAAAACTTCGAAGCTGCTCTTGCAACTTACCTGTCAATTGGAAATTACTTCAAAAGAAAAGTTTTTAAAAGTAAGATGAGAAACCGGAATAAACTGAAAAACCAAAGCACTCCACGGCTCTTCAAAACTGGGAGCCCAATGTCCAAGCCAAGGTCAAAGGCATCTCTGTCAGAAGGGGGATGGGGGGACACAGAGGGAAAGTAACAGGCAGAAGGATGGAATTGAGGGAGCCCAGAGAGATGAAGAGGGGCGAGAGAGGTAGGGAGACTGGTGTGGAGATGGAACATGGAGGTGGCTGCATTTTCCAAGGCAGAAGAGGGGGTGACACACACTGAACATCCGATGTTGCCCGGGCTTTTAACGCACATAAGAAGCTTACACACACACACACACACAGTGGAAGCGTACTCGTTCGTGTGTGCATGTGCATGCACACATGCTCAAATACTCATAATACGAGGATGCAACACGTTTATGAAAAAAATGAAATGAAAAGATCATGAGAATTTTCCACGATGTAGTGGAGACCCCAAACCCACCTGTAAGATAATTCGATAGTCCCTCTCAGGATCACACTTCAGGGATGATAGATAAACCCAGGGTACAGTGAGTGTAGCATTGATGATCCAACTAATTATCCTCTAGTTCAGTGGTTCTCAACCTTCCTAATGCTGTGACCCCTTAATACAGTTCCTCATGTGGTGGTGACCCCAAACCATAACATTATTTTCATTGCTACTTCATCGCTGTCATTTTGCTACTGTTATGAATAGTCGTCGTTAAATAACTGATATGCAGGATGTATTTTCATTGTTACAAACTGAACATAATTAAAGCATAGTGATTAATCATAAAACAACATGTAATTATATATTGTGAAATATTTGTTTTCTGATGGTCTTCGGTGACCCCTATGAAAGGGAAGTTTAACGGCCAAAGGGGCCGAGACCCAAAGGTTGAGAACCGCTGCTCTGACTTGGTTTGTATTTGTTTTACCTCATTAATCATGTTAGACTTGCATATGTTCATTTGTATACTTAAGATGATTCAGTACATGAAAGTGAGGACAGAGAACGCTTCAGAAACAGTAACAGGAGTAATGTTCCCCGAGGGTAAGGCAAGGGAGGGGAAGAGGAGCTAACAGTATCGATGACTATCTAACCCCAACAGAATTGTATGTGAATAGATATATTGGATGGTGTAAGATAAGGCAAAGATAGATAGATAGAGATAAATAAATAAGGGTTCTGGGGGTTGGGGAGGGGAATAAAAGGGGGGCTGATATCAAGAAGTTGAAGAAAGAAATTTGAATTTTGAATTTAAAGTCCCCTGGTGTAGACACAGCCCCATCCCTGGTTCACATGCTGCCCTCTCAGTAACCCTCCCCCCCACCAAGGCTCTCTTTCTAGCTTCTCGGAGTCCTTGTCTGATGATACAGTACAGCTCTGGGCTCTGAGGTTCTCAAGCTCTCAAACCAGACCACAGGCTGGGGGGACAAGGGATGGAGGGAGGGGAGGCCCCTGGGCTGGTCTTTGGTTTTATGCAAAGCAGTGACTCATATGCAAACATTCCCAGGAATTTTTTTTAATCATTTTATTGGGGGCTCCTACAACTCTTATCACAATCCATCCATCCATCCATGGTGTCTAACACATTTGTACATTTGTTGCCATCATCATTCTCAAAACATTTTCTTTCTACTTGAGTCCTTGGTATCAGCTCATTTTCCCTCCCTCCCTCCCTCATGAACCCTTGATGCTTCCCAGGATTTGTAAAACTCACTAGCAAGTGAAAATGAATGATCTGAAAACCGTGGTTGCTGGGCTTCAGTGGGAGAAAGGAGAACACTCCGAGCTAAAGACAACCCCAGCGAAAACCAAGTTACCATCAGGTCACCCCCAAGTCACAGTGTCCACGTGGGCCAACTAACTGACCGCTCTGGTGCCTAAGAGCAAGGGGACCTCTGGGCCTAAC
This sequence comes from Echinops telfairi, assembly GCF_000313985.2. Classification (NCBI taxonomy): domain Eukaryota; kingdom Metazoa; phylum Chordata; class Mammalia; order Afrosoricida; family Tenrecidae; genus Echinops; species Echinops telfairi. The sequence goes on from NW_022107431.1 coordinate 10,899,896, forward strand.
TCCCCCAGCTGCCGGCCACGTGGCCTCCTCACACAGCTCAGGCACAGGACATGGGCGGGGAAAGCGGCCAGGCTTGCACCACGTGCAGCCACTTAGTGGGCAATCTTGGGCAGCTCAGTGACTCCTCTGAACCTCAAGTGGCCCCTGAAGTCAGGACAGCAGTGGACTGTTGTAAGGGCTCACACAGGAGACCAAGGCGGGCTCCTCCGGTAGGGGGCTCAGCAGGACCCCCATGTGATAGCCGCCTCCTCAGCTGTCTGTGGGGATTGCTGAGATGAGTCGAACCCTATCCTGGTCCAGCATCCTGTGGCTCTGAAACGGCGCCCCCTTCACACCCAGACAGACCACCTGTCATGGGTAGCAGCCAAGGGAATGTGAATGATGAAGGGGATCTCTTTTCTACTGTATGTTTTGATTGGAAATGCTACTAATGAACCACCCTGGGGGCAAGAGGGGGAAAAAGCTCTCAAGGGGGCTACAGGATTTATACCCGAGGAGCGCAGCATCCAATAATCAAGGCCCCCCTTAAAGGGACACCTCCCGCCTTCAAGTGTTAACCTGGCAGAAGCTAGGTGCCCTCTTGCACACCTGTGACACAGTCCATGGCACGTCCTCCTAGATGCCCTGGCACCCCACATACCTGTGGGCTAGCCTGTGCATTGATGGCTCTCTTCCAAACCCTCAAAGTACCACCTTGCAAAGATTCTCCCCTCTCGAGGTGTCTACTACATACACTCGTAAGTTAAGCAGCACTGCATCACCCACAGCAGCCCACTTCTACGCCCCTTGTCTGAGAGAGCACTCCTCCCTCGATCCACGTGTCTGACTCCCCTTGCTGGACACAAGGTGAAAAATCACAGTGCTATTCCTTTAGCAGCAACCAGGTCACAAGAAGCCCAAGCGCCCCTGGGCCCTCGCATCTGCCAGCCCTGCACCCCGTGCCCTTGATGAGGCGATGGAACATCACAGAGGACTGGTCTGAGGTCTGACTCATACCAGGCATGGCCGGTCTGGGGCCAAAATGGACCTCCCCTTCCAGGTGGGGCCTCTGGCCTCAAATGCCGATGCTCCACACACTGGCTCTCAAGGTTCCATGGCAGATGCCTCTATTTCTAGTATTCTCGCAGCAACGTTTCCAAAGCTGTGTTATAGCTGCTGCTGTAATTAAGAACGGGAGGCGTCTGTAAACCAGTCGCCACTCTTGAAGACACACAAGGTATGTTCCCATCAAGGAAATCGAAACCATTCTGCACTGGGCGGAGGGGGCGGGGGATGAAGGGAGGGCCTTACTGTTGTTCCCAAGCCTGATGGGCAGCAGCTTGGCTTTGTGTAAGCAGAACTCGGAAAACGATGGACGCAGGTGCTAGAGACCCGTAAGAGGGGCCCCTCCCTGAAGTTTGTAGGAAAACCACATTGCCTTTTCCTTCCACTTTCCCATGAACTTTTGGAAGGCTCTCTTATTACTGCACTGCACATCATTATCAGCCATGTCCATCTAGGTCAGTGGTTCTCGAACTTCCTTGTGCTGCGAGCCTTTAATACAGTTCATGTGTGGTGACCCACAACCATAACATTATTTTCGTTGCTACCTCATAACTAACTTTGCTACGGTTATGAATCATAATATAAATATCTGATATGCAGGATGTATTTTATTGTTACAAATTGAACATCATTAAAGCATAGTGATTAATCACAAAAACCATATGTAATTATATATTGTGAAATATTTATTTCTTTTTATTTAAAAAAAATTTTAATCATTCTATTGGGGGCTCATACAACTCGAAATATTTATTTCTCATGACAAATAAATGAAATTTTGTCTGGTAGCATGGGTAACAGTCTTCACGCTGGGTACTCATATGTGGACGTATCTGGGCGGACCTGCCTGAAGACGGATAGAGGAGCGGGGTCTCGGCTCCTAAAACCATCAGAAATATGTTTTCTGATGGTCTTAGGCGACCCCTGTGAAAGGGTCGTTCGACTCCCAAAGGGTCTTGAGAACCGCTGAACTCGGTAGACAAACCACCAGAGTGGACAAGTCCACCAAAACAGAGGAGTTGGGCTGTCACACCCACAGGGACACCGATCTGCAGGGTCTGGGGGCGCTTCAAGAAAAATGAAATGGAGAGATGATGGGCTTCCCCACTAACTCTTTGAAGGCCCTCACACAGCCGACCCACACCCCTTGAATCCTGTTGTTGGAGGCCGTCAGGGGGGTTACCACTAGACCAAGTCAAACTGCCCCAGGGGGTTTGCGAGGCTGTAAGTTCACCAATGAGATTGCCACACAGGTCTACCACAGAGCTGCTCCGAGGGTTCGAACCGCCAACCTCTTGGTTAGCAGCACAGCATTTGACTGCCGTGCCAACAGGGCTCCTTTGCATCGCCCCTACTAAGACCAGGGTGGAAGAGACGGAGGTCTGGACCTGCAGATCTCGACACCGAGGAGGCCCACCCAGCGGCGGAAGGTATGCCGGCCACACAGCCTTTGCTCTTATGGCAAATTATTAATCAAGTCCCACCTGAAACAATTTGTTAAATTGATTTTAATCACTGGGCCTCTCATGTGAAGCTTTGTATAATCAGCATTTCATTTACAAAATTAATTGCCTGATTGATTCTCAGGAGGCCGCGGCTGTCATTACCCTGCTGTCATACCTTCTGAGTAGGGTGTCACAACACGGGGCTTGCAGTGTGAAAAAGACACTGCTGTTCTAATGTGGGTGAGAGGAGAGAGGCAGGCAGGAGGGGAGCTGGCAAGTTTCACTGCCCCCTTCAGTCGGAAAAGGAGCTGGAAGTGTTTCCTGCTCATTAGACCCTGAGACCAACACCCTTCTCCCACTAAAGTAATCAAGAGGCGCATTTAGGGTCCAGGGCCTTCAGGTAATCAATCCCCAGAATACAGAAGCCCGGTCCCATCACGAGCTTTACATAGTACAGCATTATGCCAGCCTGCTGGGCCATTTGAACCCTGCCAACCAAGAATCGTCTCCACTCTCTCCCATCTCTTAAAAATCCCAATAATAATTTTATTAAAAAGAGTGACTAGAACTATAGGAGTTTATGGTGGAGATACCAAAATATATCCATGTTTAGAATGACCCAAACACACATAAGCACGCATTCAATCAGCCTTCTGAAAGTATCTTAGTGCCTATGCCTACAGTGCAGGAGCCTTGGTGGCACAATAAAGCGGCTGACCACAAGGTCAGAGGTTCAAACCCACCATGCGCCCTGCGGGAAAAAGATGCGTCTGCTCCTGGTGAGATTTCCAGTCTTGCAAACCCAAAGGGGCAGTTCTCCTCTGCTCCCTACAGGGTCACTACGAGTCACAATCAACTCGCTGGTGGTGAGAGTGGTCCTTGAATACCTACAGCTATGACACATGCACACTTCTCTATTTCACTGCTTGCTCGTTACTGATATTTTGATAACTGATGAGGCTTTGCCCTGGGGCCTAGCTGATGCCAAAACCCATGCTGCCTGAGGAAGGGATCATATAATTCCCCTCTCCAGCAACTCAATAACAGCACATTACTGTCCCAACTGGTGCTGTTGGTTTGGTCTGTTACCGCCAACCAGTGGGAGGCAGAATTCGAGGCAGGCTACCTAGAATTCCTGGCCCCAGATACCCCTCCACACCTGTGGCTCACCCTCTCCTGTGGTGTGGCCAAGACCCGTGTCAGCCATCTAGACAAGAGAATATGACAGAGGCCAAAGGATTCTACAGGAGCACTTAAGGTCCCTCATCAGTTGACTGGGATAATAAGGAAAGGGGAGGAAACTGGAGAGACCTGAGCCACTATGTGACTGGGCCCTTTAAAATGGGGGCCCATGGCTCCCGAGAGCGAGACTCCTCTGAGAAGCAGGTGTCTGTCTCACCCCCACTCACCCCCAACTAGTGGACTGAAGAAGAAACAGTGACTTCTGCCCAGAGCTCGCAGGGAGCCTCACCTAGCCTGGCTCACCCTTGGCTGAGCAGAGCACCCAGCCAAGCCAACTGAATCAACAGCTACGTCAATATGCATGGCTTCATCAAAAAGTTCTTGGAAAAATCCCACTACCTTTTCATTTATTTCCCAGGAACATTCTGACGGCCCCTCTCTTGTTTTCGTCTGCTTCCCATGTCTGTTTACTTTTCTCCTGGACAGAGTTCCCTCGGACAGCTGGATGCAGACAGGCAAGAGAAAGAAAAACAGCCCCAGCTGTGCTGGTGGCCCGTCCTCTCTCCGCAGGCTGAGGCTGACCTCCGCTTCCTCCCTGTTGGCAGGTGTCTACCACTTCTTTCTTATGGCCAGAGCCCAGCACCGTCTCATATCTGTTGTAGTCTGAATAAACACCTAACAATGGAAATATCTTTGCAAAGTCAGCTTGGATCCTGACTCATGACAACAGCGCACCCAGGGCAATGAGAGCAACTTAGAAACCAACAAACCAAGCTCCCTGCCGTCCAGTGGATTCGGGCTCAGCACAGCCTGAGCACAGTTTCAAAGCTGTCTATCAATCTGGGAGCAGAACGCCTCATCTTTCCTCCTCGAAGTGCTGGTGAAGTGCTGGTGGGTTTGAACCACCAAACTTGCGGTTAGCAGCCCAATGCCTACCCACTGGGGAGCCCCACCAGTGTTTGTTTCAGGGTTTCAGGATACAACATGGCAGGGAGGGGAGGAGGGAATCCAAGCCCAACCCTCAGCACCCCCGTCGGTACAGAGCACCACCGCTGCGGAGGGGGTTCATGGAAGCAGACCGACAGGCCACGGTTTGTCTGAACCATCAGCTGTTGAGCTACTAGTCCAACAAGTCCATGGCACCAGGATGGCCTCGGACACAGGAAAACGTGCACCCAACTGGACCTGAACGGAGAATAACAGGGTAAACACGATCCTGCCGGTGATGCTGCCAGGACTCTGCGGATTCTATGCCCCGCCCCCACCCACCTACCCTCCCACCCCACCCCACCCCACCCCGGCCTTCTGCTGACTCTCTCTAGCTGCAAAGGCAGTGGCGGCCAGGGGATAGGCTGCTGGAGCGTCCTCAGGCTCTCTGGCCCCTACATCCTCTGCCCTAGAAAGCAGACAGCTCGCCCTGCCTGGTGTGTGTACTCAGGGGAGGAGGCTGGGGCCACATGGGGTCCCAGCCAGTGCTCATCCGCAGCCCAGGGGCCCGAGGAGGCAATTTCTGTCATGTTTTTGAACACAACAGTACAGTGAAGGGGAGAGAGAGCCCCCACTACCTCACCCTCCCCAAACTCCTCTGTACTTATTAAAAGGTGAATCCCATCCCTCTCCCAGAGGCTTTCAGCAAGTATCTGGAAGCAACATCTTCCCTGGCGATTGTGTATAATGCAATTGACACCCGGGTATCGTTTTACAATTCTGATTAGCTTTCTCTAAAATCCTGTTTATTAAATTGCTTCCTTTAAGCATGCATAGTTACTAATTTGTTTCCAACGAAATCAGGTATCATATGAAGAGATTACACTGCAACGGGGAACCAGCACCCCGGGGATTGTGTTTCATCTGAAGTTCCAAATGACAGCAGGATTCAAGTTTTTGCAACTGCAAAATTTTCTCTCCATGTATGCACGGGTATCTATCTGGGTCCAAAAACTGTCAAATGCCAATCAACCTCATATTACAATGGCCTGGGCTCTCGGGGGCGGGGAGACCGGTTCAGAGTCAGACGCCCGTCAACAGCCCACTCAGGGCTAAAGCAGATGTCAGCCTGATGCACCCAATACGCAGGCAACTTACAAGAGACACAGCACCCGCCACCACCGATTCGGTTCCGACTCATAGCCGCTACACAGGAGACCAAACTTAGGACAGCCAATACTTGATGGAGTCAGGGTACGAGGCTTTTGTTAAAGAAAAACAAAACAGAACAACAACAAAAAGAGCAGCCCTGCTGCTGAGAACATCAGGAACAAGTAGGTTAGTAGTGCAGAGATTTACTCAGCCACGTGACGTTGCTGAACTGGAAGAAGAGACAGATAAGACAAACTGCTCTCTGCAATCTTCATGCTATCTTCCCCCGATGCCCAGTGAAATAAAAACCCTCACCATTGTTTTTAATTAAAGGTTTTAGGGCCTTAGAAGGTTTGTTAAAGTTTTTTGTTTGTTTTTTTTTTTTTTCATGAAAAGGGGGCGGGGAGGACACAAGTATTTATATTGGGGGAAAAAGTTGGCGTGCTAGTCACACCACTGGTTGGTGGTTTGAACCCAGGGGGCAGTCTACTCTGTTCCATGGGGCCACGTGTGAGTCAGAATCAGCTCGATGGGGGTGAGTTTTTGTGGTGGGTTAGGATGGGGCATCAAGTCAATTCTGATGTGCCCTGTAGGGCAGAGTGTGGCTGCCCCATAACTTCTTAGGCTATCATCCGTATGGAAGCAGACTGCAGGTCTTTTGACCCAAGAGTGATTGGTGGGTTCACACTACCATCCTCCTTTCATGCACAGCTGAGTGCTTTTCCCTGAGCCGCCAGGGCGCCGTACAGTTGGCACCCAGGTTAGCAGAAAAGGCTTTGTTTTGGCTTTTTAACGATGGAGAGCAGTGAAAGGGCAGTAATGCCACCCACTGCTGAATCTGGCAGGGGTAGGGGGGGTATGATTTTTGGTATATGAAATCTAGGATAGATGGGTCTAGAGAGAGCAGCTGGATTAACAATTACCTGGGACATGGCAGGAAGTTGGGGAGAAATGGGGAGCTAACAACGAGAACGAAAAGACAGTGCTCTGAAACTGGTTGTGATGATGACTACACAACTCTTCCTAATGTGACAGAACAATTAACTTGTGTGAGATGAGAAACACCTGCCAATGACATGATTTAAAAAGAGAGGAGGAGAGGGGGGAAGACGCAGTTTTGAGAGGTTATGTGGTCTGGGGACCCTAGGGAAAAACAGGTACCGACTTCTCCATTTGGGCCCCACTCGGGTCCCGTGCATGCCAGTAGCACAGTGAAGGTCACAAGTTACACCCTGCAGCAGGGTGCTAACAATTCTGCACTAGGCAGAGGGCACAGTCTGAGGACTTCAAAATTTACTGAGCACAAGTTCTCCCGGCTGCACCCTCCCCTAGTCTTACTTCCCACTGTAACTAGACACAATGAAAACAATTTAGTGTGTGTGTTGGGGCGGGGGGGGGGGGGGGGGTCCACAGCTGGTGCCTTCCAAACAGCAAAGGCTTGATTCTTCCCGCAATTTCTTGGGCAATTTCTGTTACTGAATTCGATGGCATTGAAATACATGCCTTGGGGCTTTGGGATGCAATGGTGTCAGAGGTCTCAGCAGACGTGACCCATCTGAACAACGAAGAGTTGGCGTCTTTGCAGCCCTGAGGTAGGACACTTTGCTGCGGGAACCAGCAGTGAAGAGCCCTGGTGGGGTAGTGAGCAGCAGCCCATGCACTGGGCTGCCAGCCCCACTCCAAGGTCGGCAGTCTGAAACCACCAGCCGCTTCTGCAAAGAAAGATGAAGCTCCCCACTCTTGTATCTCAGAGACTCAGAAGTCAATTCTGCTCTGTCCCATACTGTGACTTGGAATCAACTCATGGGTTTGGATTTGGGGGAGTGAGCCTCCCAAGCAAATGCTTCTGCCTGAGGCTCCTAACAGGTGGCATGCCCAGCAGCGGGTCAGTGTTCCTGGCTCCGCAGCAGGAATCCTGCGGGATGGGGTGGGGTGGTTTGATG
>NW_022107431.1:10907688-10936680 GCF_000313985.2 Echinops telfairi
TTTCTTTCCATGTTTGGACAATAAGCGAAGTCTTTATCCCACACATGCAGGAAAAAATCATCCACAGGCCAGTAAGCTGAGACACAGACCCAGCCAGGAGTAGCCCCGGGGTGGAAGGGAAAGGTCACCAAGACTGTCTAAGGAGATCTTATTTTTGGTCTGCATGCCTGTTTGCATGCAAACAATTCAAAATTTAAAACATGAACTAGTAAAGAAATTAGAGTGGTTATTTCTGAGAAGTGGGGATGGTAAAAGAGAATTTAAATACGCAACGTGCAAGCTTCTGCTAGTGTTTGAATCTTTTATAATGAGCATGTGTTCATGTACTACATGCTGTAATTAAAAAGGAAAGTTTAAGAATAAAACTCAAGATGGGCGGGAGGGGTGTGTGTGCAGAATAAGGCACTGAAAGTCTGCCTGGAACATGATGAAACTCAATTAGACCAGAGTCATTAAAAAATAAAAATAAACCACAGAGCAGGGAACCCACAGGCTTGGTTTCGTAGCACACGCTCCATTACCTATAGGATTTGCAACCCTGGGCCATCCACTTACCCGTCTACGGCATGATGGAGCTAACATTCTCCCAGCGCCACTCTGGAGAAATGGGCGTCTAATTGGAGCGAGAGAAGGTGCAAGCTTCGAGACTACAGAAAATGGGTATATGTACTCCCTTCATGTAAGAAAAGGGGGCAGAAATAGGCCAACCAGATGCCGCCAAGGGGATTCCAACCCGTGGCGCCCCCCGTGTGTTTCTGAGCAGAACTGCACTCTGTCAGCTCTCAATGGCGATGACCATTCAAAAGCAGGCCCAGGTCTTGTGTCTGCAGCGCCTCTGGCGTTGAACCCGGACCTCTCAGTTCAGGGCAGAGTGGCTGAACCTGGCCACCACCTGTTTCTGTCGATGGCTCAATGGCAACTGACCTAATGAGCTAAGAATGTTCTTCACCATTTTAAAAATAGTTGGGGGCAAGGGGGGATCAAAAGATGAAATTTGTTTCATGACCCGTGGCATCGTACAAAGTTCCAGCTTCAGCGCCCCTGGTCTGGGGAGCACTGCCCACCTGAGAGGAGCCCTGGTGGCCGCTCCACCCTGTCCTAAAGGGTCGCGACAAGTCAGGGTCCACTCGACAGCAGTGAATTTGGATTTCGGGGTTTCCCCTCGCCTGGGTCACAATGCTGACTGCCCATGGCTGCCCTTTAGGGGAGTCAAAAGCCGTGTCTTCTCTCATTCGCTGCTGGAGTTTCAAATGGCTGGCTTTGGGGTTAGCAGCCCCACACCCGACCACTGCGCACCAGGGCTCCTTACAGGCACGTTTCAATGTCCTCTCTGCACGTGTTTGAGGAGTTATGCAGGCCACCTCCGAGAGTTCATGAATCTTCATTTCATGGATGAAGGGGTTCGTTCAACAGGTACATGGGTAAGATCTGGGGGCCTCGGGACTGAATCTCACACAGTACAGGCGATGAAGGAGCAGTGGCCACTATTATACATCAGGAGTATGTGTTCTCTGAAGCGGAGACACCGTACATGTGTGAACGCACGTTTCAAAGTTGTCAATGAGCACCAACGTCTTTCTCCCTCCCATCCACAGGATGGAAAGGAAAGACGGTGCAGCCGCGGGGGTGGTTTGGGAGAGACCAAGTCCAGAGCAGGTGCTTTCCCCCATGCAGACCAACAGCCGCCCTCGGGCACAGGGACAAGCCATGCAGTTGTCTTCAGGGGCAACAAGCTCCCAGGAGTGGCGATGATGACAATGACAGCCCTTCCTATGCGCTCGCCACAAGCCCATTTAATGCACAAGGCCGCCCAACCTCGGGCACTATACTGACCCACGTGTTGTAGCCATAAGTGAAGGGGCGGGAGGCCCAAGGTGGGACCTGACTCCCCCCACCCCCTCCCCAGAATCGCCCAGCCAGGGATGAGTGGCAGCAAGTGCTCGAGCTGCATTTGCCTTGAGTGGAAGGAAGCTAAGGACCCAGACCAGAGGAAGAAAGCATGCTGCGATCCAGGGGCGGCTGGGAGAGCATCGTTCCAGCTGAGAGACCCCAGCCACAAAGGGAACCGCGTGAACTCTCGTTTATTTGTTTTGCAGTACATACCAAACTTGTGCTTACACAAAGCTATTGTTTACTGAGTGTGCTAGAGTATTGTGGAAAAGTCTGAAACACTGTGAGGGAGACCCAAGTGACCCCAGTGAGCATGCGCGGTTGGAAAAAATGGAGCCGATAGGCTTGTTCAAGGCAGGGCTGTTTGTAAAGAACTGAAAACGAAAGGGTATCTGCCTTACGCAAACCAAGCAAAGCTTAAAAAAACAACAGGCTAGTTATAATAGATACCTACTGGTTCAACGATCGAGGACTGGTGAATCAAGCACTGAACTTCAGCAAGATGTTTTACACTGGTAACGAACACCTCTTGTTCTAAATGGTAAGTCACTTTCTAAACACTGGCGATTGATAATAATGCCTAAAGTTTACATTTTAAAGTTGGTAGGTTTTTTTAGGGGTAGGGGGTGGGCAGGCACCTTTAAGAAATATGGTGCCTGGCTATCAAAAGATATAGTGTCTGGGGTCTTAAAAGCTTGAAGGCAAACAAGTGGCCATGTAGCTCAGAAGCAACAAAGCCCACATGGAAGAAGCACACCAGCCTGTGTGATCACAAAGTGTTGAAGGGATCAGGTATCAGGCATTATCAGAGCAAAAAATCATTATCACTGTGAATGAGGGTGGGAATGTGGAGTAGAGACCCAAAGCCCATTTGTAGGTCAGGGTGTGATGTAGCAATGATTAAACATACAACTTAAAAGTTCCTAAATGCTCCCTCCTCCCACACTATCATGATCCCAATTCTACTTTACAAATCCAGCTAGACCAGAAGGTGTACACTGGTACAGATAGGAACTGGAAACACAGGGAATCCAGGACAGATGATCCCTTTAGGACCAGTGGTGAGAGTGGCGATACTGGAAGGGTGGAGGGAGGGTGCCGGTTAGAAAGGAGGAACTGATTACAAGGATCTACATGTGATCTCCTCCCTGGGGGACGGACAACAGAAAAGTGGGTGAAGAGAGACGTCGGACAGGGCAAGATATGACAAAATAATAATTTATAAATTATCAAGGGCTCATGAGGGAGGAGGGAGTGGGGAGTGGGGAGGGAGAGGGAAAAACGAGGAGCTGATGCCAGGGGCTTAAGTGGAGAGCAAATGTTTTGAGAATGATGAGGCAATGAATGTACAAATGTGCTTCACACAATTGATGTATGTATGGCTTGTGATGAGTTGTATGAGCCCCTAATAACATGATTTAAAAAAAAGAAATACACAAAGATAAATCTGAAACATCAGGAGAGACAAGGGTGGCTAATCCTGTACAGAGTTACAGTCTTGGAAACCCACAGGGGCAGTTCTACTCTGTCCTATAGGGTCACTACGGGTCCTGCATCAACTTGACAGTGAAAAAGCTCTAGGAGGCACTGGTAGGGTAGGGTAGGGTAGGGTAGGGTAGGGTAGGGTAGGGCAGGGCGGGGCGGGGCGGGGCAGAGCAGGGCGTGGAATCTGAATCTCCCAGGTGGTTTCACTCCATGTGAACTGCTGAGGGTGAGGAGAGACAAGGCACAAAAAGGTGAGGGAAAAGAAAGAGCAGGGAAAAAATAAAGAAAGAGCAGGACCGAGCATGCCTTTCTTGAAAGCAAAGAGGAAAGACAAGCAAAGAGAAAACTCACTGAGAGGCTGACAAAGAAAAGGCTCCATAAATACAAGAGCAGAACAGAACTCCAAGAAAACTGAGCCGGGAAGCAGAGGGATAAGACAGACAGGCAGAGATGGACAGGTGGCTCAAGGATGTGACTGAACCGAGGACGGGCAAGGAGAGGGTGGCCGGGATGGTCCTCCATCCACATACGCACCGCCCGGCAGTGAGTGACGGGAGGGTGAGAAGTGGGATACCGACACACACACACACACACACACACACACACACACACACACACACACGGGCGTGAAAACATCTCAGGCGGAAAGCCTTAAAAGAAGTAAAACGCCAAGAAAAAGCTGATTCGGCGACAGGACCTCACTTTTCTCTATGTTCCCCATTGGTAGGATGTTAAACGCATACACGCTAACATGCATGCAGGACAGACTCATGAGCACACGTACACCCATGCGCAAGCCTCTACGGCTCTTCCTTGTTAGGTGCCATCCGCGACCCGTGCTCCACAGAAGGGCACACTGCCCGGTCCCGCACCACCCCCACGACTGACCCAGTGCCCATGTGGCAGCCACGGTGTCCATCCATCTCGTTGAGGACCTGCCTCTCTCTCACTGCCCCTCCACTTGACCAACATGATGTCCTTCTCCAGGGACTGGCCTCTCCTGGCAGGTCCTAAGAATGTGCGACAAAGCCTTACCATTCTCATAAGATACTAAAATCCGTCCATTAAGATGCTAAAATTGCTTAGAAATATGAAAATAACCCTTAATTGACACTTGAAAGACGACGTTTGTCAAGCATAACTGGTCTGCTTTGTTCATTTAAACCAGAGGTTGTTGAACTGGGGGTCAAACAACCCTTTCGCAGGGGTCGCCAGATTCATAATAGTAGCAAAGTGACAGTAATGAAGTAGCAACAAAAATAATTTGATGGTTTGGGGGGGGGGGGTGTCACCACAACATGAGGAACTGTATTAAAGGGTGGAGGCCTTAGGGAGGCTGAGAACCACTGGTTTAAACTGTCTCCCCTCAGAGTCCGCAGGGCACTCGGACCTTCCCAGGTTAAGGCCGATACCACACTCTGGAAGTTGGCAAACAGCACTGCGACCTTTGTTTGCGGATCTGCATCGTTCTATTCCAGCCCAAGAACCGAACGTTTAGAAACGTCGCATGTGCCGTGAAGGGCAAGTAGCCAGAAACCTATGAAGCGCCACCTATTAATCTCCAGCCACTCTTTCAATTAAATTAAAATTTGATATTTTAAAAGCGAAAGTCCGTGATTTTAATGCTCCATTATCTTCCGGCTCCACCATTATTATTATTATTATTATTATTATTATTATTATTATTATTATTCAAACGATGGAATGCTGAAACATGGTCTTATTCCAAAGAGAGTGATATACAATAAATTAACAGAAAACTATATACGCATGGAGAACCACTGACATACTTACACATAATCAAGCTTTCAAAAACACTAAAAATGTATTTTTGCTTCATCTAACGATGATGTGAAGCAAAATGTTTGCAAACAGGAAGTTCATTTCTCCTAATCCACAGCCCCCAGGGCTGCTTAATTATTCCGCACAGCAGCCCCGTCACACGCGCAGAAGAGCCGTGCCGTTTCTGACACAGATTTGGGTCCTGGAGTGAAGACAAGCTGTGAAAATCCGGGTAGGAGAGGAGGAGAAAGGTGCCACTCACACATTTATCTGCTCGGCTCACACCTTTGCTAGAACATCCCCAGCCAGTGTAAGCATTCACTGCTGCTGCAATAATTCCCATCTCCATCCTTTTGACAATTTGTTTCACGCCTCATTTGCTATGAAGAGTTCAAACAGTTCAGTCCACCTTGAGAACGCAATGGGGTGTTCTCCACTGCCAAATGTACAACCTATTCCGGCTACCAGGCCACTGGGGACAGTCCAGACAGCCGCTGGGGCACCAGTCCCTTCGAGCGTCGCCAAGGGAAACATGCACGCTCACCGGTCTTCGCATGGGTTCTCCGTAGCCACGCAACAGAATCGAGGAAAACATGCCTCCACACGCGTGGCTCCAAGCCACAGCGACACTGTCCCGCTTGGTTAAAAGAGCAAATGGCCCGGATACCCCAGTCCTCGTTTCCCTGGACAACGTGGCAGAACCCCAAGAACAGAGGAATCACGCCGCAGGAGGATGATGCTCGACTGGTTTTGACCCAGTCGTTTTTGTTTTTTATCTAACCCAAAGAGCAAAGAGTAAATGCTAGGACGCGAAGGAGCTCTGGCAGAGGAGTGGTAACATGCAGGGCTGGTAACCCCGAGTTCAGCGGTTCAAAACCACCTCCTCAAGAGAAAGACGGTGCCTTCTCCTCCCCTAAAGGACTACAGCCTGGACACCCACAGGGACAGCTGCTCCCCGTCCTGCAGGGTCGCTGTGAGTCGGCATTGGCTTTGGTCTGGGCAGGGATGTTCAACAGTGCAAGTGTGGGCAGAAAGCTCGGTGGGACCTCTAACAGGCGGGTGGGTGGCAGAAACCTGAGCATGGCCCTGAAGATGTGATGGCGGGAACCCAGACAGAAACCTGCCACTGATGGTCATGGCAAAGCTTTGCACAATGACCAAAGGATGGACATAATCAAGACGCCCACTGACAGGGCTGCGGGCCGGTATCCTCCAGGGCTGCGGGCCGGTATCCTCCAGGGGCGGCTCCTCAGCCGGAGGGGAAACGCAGCCCCAACTTGGCCCTCGAGAGTGAACCTGCCACCACACCACAGGACCGATGCCGTGCAATCTCACTTAGACACTACAAGCAAACACACAGAGGCCAAAGATGACTGGGGTCACCGGGGTCAGAAGAAGCGGAGGAGGGGGAGTTGTTGCTTCAGGGCCCCTGGGTTTATGTGAATGGCGGGACGGATTTCAAAAAGGATCATGAGAAGCCAACCTGAATAATGTAATCAGCATCACTGGAGTGGAGTCGGGAACCTGTTCGGCTGGCAAACGTTTCCCCGGCAAAAAACACAGTTGTCGGGACACGAATTTATAAAGACCCTGCCCTATGTAAGGAGCTGAGCCCTGGTAGTATGGTAGGTGCTGCACCGAGCTGGGAACCACAAGGTCAAGGTCAAGCCCGCAGGCCACCATGGAAGAAGATGAGGCTGTCCGTGCCTGTAAAGTCTCACTGTCTCAGAAACCCAGAGGGGCAGTCCTGTAAAGTTGCTAGGAATTCACCCGATGGCAGTGAGGTTTTGTGGGACAGCGGGCTGCTAGCCACAAGGCCAGCAGTTTAAAACCACCTGCTGCTCCCTGGGAGAAAGATGAGGTTTTTGTGCCCCTGTAAAGATTAGCAGCCTCAGAAGCCCCACAGGACCAATTCTACTCTGTCTTAGAGGGTTGGTCACTATAGTCAGGATTGACTATATGGCAGTTGAGTTTTGGTAGCCTAGTGGTTAAAGCACTCGGCTACTAACTAAAAGGTTAGTGGTTCAAGCCCACTCTCCTCTCCTTAGGAGAAGGATGGGAAAATTGGCTTCTGTCAAGATTTTCAGTCTCAGAAACCGCACAAGGAAGCTCTACTCTGTCTTCCAGGGTCGCTGTGAGTCAGCACTGACTCAAGCAGCTCACATTTTGCACTTACAACAATACACTAAAAATCATTTTGTCTTAAATGCTACAAGATGTAACAATGGTCTTGGGGCCTCTGGTCTCTCCCCAGCAGCTCTGCCCAACAGCACATTCTGCCAAGAGCAGGTGGGGGGGGACAGTAGGACAGACATCTGTGCTGTCTGTCCTACTGGCTTAACTGGGGGACTGAACTTCTAACTTCACGTCGTTTTAATTAACTGACCTGTGACAAGAGGCTGCCATACTGAACACAGCAGCCAAGAGAGCACTCTCAGTACTACAAAGGCCCGGTAGTAACACTACCTCGGTAACACAGCTTGAGTTCTTTCTCCAGGAAAGGGAAACGGTCATGAAAACGATGGGTTATGATGACCCCCCCCCCCCCTTCGGTCCCACCTGCAGCTTGCTCCTCTCTGCTCCAGCAGTCAGGGACACAACAAGGATGTGGGTGTCCCAGGGGCATCTTACAGACATGCCTCCTGGCACCAGAACCAAACCACGGCCAACCGGAAGGGCACAGAACTGCTCCAGAGGGTTTCAGAGAGCCTCGTCTTTCTCCCATGGAGCGGCTGGCGGGTTGGAACCGGTGATCTTTCCGTTAGCTACCAGGACTCTCCCCATGTCTTGTATGACCCTCACTTGTTGGTCAGGAGTCTCACTACTCCACGGCTTCTGCTAAAAGACAGACTCATTGGCAACCCACAGTGAAACTGTAGGGCAGGGTAGAATTGCCCTTGTGGGTTTTCTGAAACTTTAAAGTTTTAAACTTTAAATCTTTACAGTTTAAAATTTAAACTTTAAATCTTGAAAAGAGCAGAAGGCCTCATCTTCCTCCCACGGAGCCCCAGGTGGGACTGAACCTCAGACCTTTGGGTTAGCAGCCCAACCCATAACCCACCACACCTGGGCTCCTCACGCAAGTCTATTTTCCTCTCTCGGTGAGTGGATGAGTATTGGTCTAGCCAAATGATACAGAGCCTCTTCGTGGGCAAGGAGTAGCTCGTTTCATCAGATGATGTGAATGGAGTAAGGGCAGAGAGAAACCAAAGGAAATGAAAACCCTATTATTGATACAGGCTGTTAGTTAAGCATCAGACCACTAACTTAAGGTGACCAGATGTCCTGTTTTTTAACAATTTTTCCCATGTCCCGGGGTGTTTTAAAAGTCCCTATTTTTGGAGAGAATGCACGACAAGCTAGAGTAGACGGTTTTCGGCTGCCATGTGGCTATTTCGCCAGGCTATGAGTTTTATCAATGGTGTCCCGCTTTACCAACGTTAAAATCTGGTCACCTTACACTAACTACACGTTGGCCGTTCAAGCGCAGCAGCTTGGGGAGAGTGAAGAGGCTACCTGCTCCTGTAAATATTCACAGCCGGAGACAGACTCAAAAGCAGAAGATTTTCGGTGGGTTGCTTATTAAAAATGCAAACCACTGGCCACACTGGATCCGCCCCAAGAGGCGCTGCGGAGTCTCTTCGGGCACAGACGCCTCAGGCTTACCTAGATGCCTTCACTTACCCATCCCAACTGTAAAGCAGCGCTACGACCTGCCGGCCTCACGGATAGTATTAGCCCACACTTAGCACCTGGCCACTGTTCAATAAACTGCTTCTTTTGACTTACTCAATACTTACTATTCCAGTAAGATAGGAAAACAATGTATTTCCTTCTGACTAAGTGCCACGAGGGCCTCCGACATACAACCTGTAATACTTACAAAAAGGGGCATCCCCAAATATGTGTGTATTTTCGTTTCAAAGAATGGTGTCATCATCACTACATGGCTGAAGACCCACCTGTCGTCCATAACAATTAGCATTACGTGGAGCGAACCTGCAGAACTGCCGCGCTATCGAGGCCAATCCTGACAGTCAATCCTCCAAGGACAGGAGCGACCTCGACCCCTCCTGACCCCTGAAACGGCCTACATTGTTTGCAACACTGTAGCGTGAATCAAGAGGTTACACACACACACCCCCCACACCACCCCCACAGATGCAATGTCTCCCTCGGAGCGGTTTCTCCAGACATCCGAGCCATCTCCACCCCCAGAACAGCCGGCTCACGAATTCACGCTGACAATCGGCTTACCAAAAATATCAGGAGCGCCCAAAATATACGGGTGGCTCAATTTATCACAGCATTTCTTTTCTGGAAGGGTTTGCAAATAATCCTTATGTAAATGCGGCTCCTTCCCCAGCCCACAAATCTCGTGCAAGGTCCTCCACCCGAGTGGCCGACCGGGTGCCAACAGACACTGAGGACACAGGAAGTAAAACGCAGGGGGGGGGGGGGGGGCTGTGCACGCAGCCTGGGCCTCCGCGTCGCCAGGAGCCGTGGGAGAAGACCCAGGTAGAAGAGCAGAGAGGTGGTGGCCCCATGGCACGTCTGGCTCCAACACTTAGTCCTGAGTGACAGTTAACTTACACTGTGAGCCAAACTCGTTTTTCTAAACTGTGAGGTTTGGGTTTGTTGACCTTTTTTTTAAAAAGCAGGGGGCTGTTGAGTGTGTGGTGAGAAGTTCTATTCCACCAGCCCCATGTTTCCACCGGACAGAAAAAGGAGGAGAGTAGGCAGGGTGTCAGGGACCATCCCAGCTCCCGTTTTTTCCATGCATCCAGGATCTTCCCAAATAAACATCCAGACTACTAGGACAAGAGTCCAGAGAACTGCTCTTGACTGCCTGTCAGGCGAGACCCCACTGCCACCATGGCCTCGCTGGCTCAGGGACCCTACAAGGCAGAATAGCTCTGCCCCCGGGGGTTTCTGAAGACTTAAATCTTGAAGCAGGCAAGCCTCTTCTTTACTCCATCGGGTGGCAGGTGGGCTCGAACTGCTGATCCTGTGGTTAGCAGCATACTGTGTAACCCACTATGCCACCTGGGCTCCTCCTGTCATGGAGAACCGGAGTGTCTTCTACCTAACCCAGTGTTCTTTAACCAATCAACATCTTGATTACTTTAAGATATGCTAATGTGGGTGTTTGGTCTACCACCTTCGCTCAATCGCGAACTGGGGGCTCAGGCTGCACAGCAGGTTTCAGGGTGCTGGTTCTCACGAGAAACACTCGCCCTTCACCCTGCCCTCCCTTCTCTCTGGCCTTGTGGCTGCTGTCCCACTGCCGCACCTCCCTCCGCCACCTCTCTTCATCAATCCCAGGACTGCACATTTCTGGGCTCAGCAGACATCAAGTAACCTTGAGATGCTGTTTGGTCCATCCAATCATCTCCTCGCATCCACGAACACCTATCCAACACCTACTACATGCCAGGTGCTTCCCGATGCTGGGAGGTGGGTGCTGGACTGCTAACTACACAGTGGACAGCTCACACCCACCAGTCCCTCCGTGGGAGTGCTTCCAGAAAGATCCACAGACCGGAAACCCTACAGAGCGAGGCCGTCGAGTTGAAATGGGCTTGCCTGCAGCGAGTTTGGACTTGCCTTTGGAGGCTGTCTGGCTGCCCTGCAATAGAAAGAGGGCCCCCCATCTCCTGGGATGACTGCAGCCCTGGACACCTTATGGGAGTTCTACTGAGTCAGAATTGGAACCCCCTTCCCAGCAGTGGGATTTTTCGCGCCAGACAGGATTCCACGTGCTGGTCCCTGTCCTCCCACCCCAGGAACTTTGTCACAGATGTAGGTTAACACTTGGTGGCAGCCTCAGGAAAACCCAGGGCCCAGCACCCCCTCATCTTTGGAGCCCAAATCCGTATCGCTCTGGCCATGACTAAAGAATAATTTTTAAAAAACCCAAAAAAAACCTCAATGATAGGAAAGTAGTTGTTACACAAATCTCAATAACAACAAAGCCTGCTGATTTTAAGTTGGTTGGTGTGCAGCAGGAGGGGGTGGGGCACTGGCACAGCAGAATCCCAGGGCGGGGCGAACTCTGTGTCAATCCAGGGCTCCCTGGCTGGTTAACCAGTGGATGCACGTGGTGGCTAAACTCTGCATCGAGTCGCTGCCCACTCAGAGTGACCCTATAGGACAGGGTAGAACTGCCCTTGTGGATCTTCGAGGCTCAAACTGTATGAGTAGAAAGTCTCATCTTTCCTCCTCAGAGTGGTGGGTGGTTTCAAACTGCTGACCTTTTGGTTAGCATGCCGATTTGTAACCACGACAGCCTCTCATAAAGCACCTCCAAAGAAAGGTCTGGCCACCTATTCAGAACCATCAACCACAGAGAACCCGAGGTGCTCAGTTCTGCTCGGACACTCGAGGGGGTGCCATCAGTCAATGGTTGAGGGCACCTTCTTGTGTGTTCTGGTCCCAGCCCCAGAGAGGAGTGTTCTGAGGGACCACCAGGTTGGAGAAACACCGGCTGAATGGAGAGAATGGGGCCTGGGGCTCTCGCATCACACTAGCCGGGGTGACCCCAGAACAGAGACTGGATCCTACCAGTTTCCTTATCTGTAAACAGGGGTCGAGGGGCTGCACCCTGATGGGCTGCTGAGGGATGAATGCTAACTGGCACATGCTATGCCTGCACACAGCGGCTGTCCTCCCTCCACCTGAATGCCCTTTATTCTAACACTATGACTTACAATGCTCCTGGAATAGCCAGCTCTCTTGACCTGAGAGCCCACCATGGGGAACAAGTGTGTCTCTGTGTCTCTACCCATCTTCCCACACGCCTGCCCAGTGAAACTCACTGCACCCTCAAGCCCACCCCACTGTGCTCCAGATGGGGTTCAGAGTGATTTTTTTTTTTAAGTAAACAGCTAGGCCTTCGTCCCAGACACTTGTGGGTAGACCTGAACGTCCAACCTTTTGGTGAACAGGTGAGCACTTAAACGTTTGCACTACCCAGGGGCTCTAGTCTCTGTAAAAAACCACTTCCACCCTGTCAGTTCTATCCCTCTGTAGGGTGCCGCCGCCTTCACACCGCACCCGCCAGCCCCCCACTCACCCACCAGGACCTCTCCAGACCCAGCTGGCCTTGTGCCTTCCCCCAAGTTCTCAGGCACTGGCTCTACCTCCCTGCTGCCACCTTTCCATGGACCTAGCCTTGGGGGCACATTCCATCTTCCCAGCTGCCCACCATACGGAGATGAGGGCATCCACAGGGCATGTTCACAGCCGCAGGGGACAGCCCCCACTGCATGGGATCATGATCAGCTATCAGTCCTCATGTGGGAAGGACAGCCTTCCTCGGGTCAGGGGATAACTGTAAGCACACAGACGCTCTCAGGAGCACCTCTGCACCTCACAGCACAGGTGAGCAGTCTGCAGTGCCCCCTGAAGGGCCTGTGGCTGTGGCCTGGTGTAACGCCGGAGCCCAGGTGGTGTGGCAGCAGTTATGAGCAGGGCTGTGATCCGCAGGGTCCACAGTTGGAAACCAGGCGGCTCCAAGGGAGAAAGATGGGGCTTTCTACTCCTGGAAACAGTCTCAGAAAACCACAGGGGCAGTTCTACCCTATCCTGTAGGGATGCCATGATTCAGAATTGACTCACTGGCAGTTTGGCTGTTTCAAAAATTCATGGGGAAATCCTGGCACCATAATCCCATTGTCCCACAAACTTTCTGAAACATCCCATATTTCATAAACCTTAATGCACGCAGGACTCTTCCCCAGAAAGCCACAGGACCACTCAGAAATTCAGACCCCTGCCCACTGCCCGTCCTTGTCCTCAGAATCTAGCACGTCAGACCCGGGATCCAAGTTCACATGGAGACCTTGCCTTCGGAGTGCCTTGCCTGCTGCCCCGTGGAGGGTCTGTGGCGCCCTGGATGGAGCGAGTTTATCCGTGCCACTTTTCCAACAACATGCGCTCACGTTACGTCTGCGTGGCACTTTGATCATGCTCACAATTATTTCAAACTTTTCCATAATGATGTTGCACACTGACATTCATTCAGTAGCAGAGTCTAGGGTAAAGGCCACTCCTTTGACATGCACGGGGAAGCCAAACAAGACCTGTAACTCACCTTTTTGCACAGCCATTTCACTGCGGTGGTCTAGAACCAAAGTCACGCATGTTCGAGCGCCTCAATGCGTGTGACAGTTGGACCCTGAGTCGAGGAGACTGCGGAGGAATCACTGCATCTGAATTACGGTGCTGGGCAAGAACCCTGAGTGTCCACAGGGTGGACTGCCAAAAGAACCGATCCGTCCTGGAAGAAGCACACCCAGGGAAGCAAGATATCATCTCCCGTGTTGTGGGCATGTTGTCGGGAGAGACCAGTCTCTGGAGAAGGACCTCATGCTTGGAAAAGTAGCAAGGCAGCAGGAATAAAAAAAAGAGGACAATGTCAGACAAGATGGACTGCCACAGCGGCTGGGTCCGGGGGCTGGACTACAACAACCGTCAGGCGGCGCCGGACCAGGAAGACTTCGGTCAGTCGCACTCAGGGACACTCTGAGTCAGAAACGCTCCTGGCGTCTGCCAGGGAGACCAGAAACAAAGCAGCGCGGCGACTCTTCACATCAACCTAACCGAGCACCATGACTCCTGCTTACATGGAAACTTTTACTTTCATCTCATACATGATGCTTCTTAACACATGCTTAGGCTCGTTTCTCTCGGGCAGCGGTTCTCAACCTGTGGGTCCAACAGCCCTTTCACAGGGGCCGCCCGCTTCATAACAGTAACAAAATTACAGTGATGAAGTATGGTCAGAGATCTTGCGGACTCCATCCTTAGTAGCTAGTTTTTATATGTCTTCCAGTAATTATGCTTGGGAAACTATAGCAGCAGTTCTCAACTTGTGGGTTGTGACCCCTTTGGGAGTCTAACGACCCTTTCACAGGGGTTGCCTTAGACCATTGGAAAACACATATTTCCGATGGTCTTAGGAACCATGACACTGCTCCTCTATCTGTCTCCACACGGTCCGCCCACATGCAGACACGCCCACAGACGAGTACCCAGCGTGAAGACTGTTACCCATGAGACAGCATGCTTCAAGACAGAATTTCATTTACCGTATTTGTAATTAGAACGAAATATTTCACGATATATAATTACATATTATTTTTATGATTAATCACCATGCTTCAACTGTATTCAATTTGTAACAATGAAAGTACATCCTGCATATCAGATATTTACATGACGGTTCATAACAGAAGCAAAAGGTCAGTGATGAAGTAGCAATGAAAATAATGTTATGGTTGGGGGTCAGCACCACACGAGGAACTGTGTGAAAGGGTCGCGGCATGAGGAAGGTGGAGATCCACTGACGTAGGTCACACCGTGGGGCTTCACTGTTAAAACCACGGAGAAACCTGGTCCAGACAAGTTGACACAAAACCTTAACTAGCACAAGGTAAAGGCAAGCATTCCTTAAAACTACTTTTGTCTACACAAAGTCCCCAAGTCACGTTTGCTATTTTGATTCCGCGTTATGAAACCCACCAGCCACTCCAGGGGGAGAAGGATTGGACCGTCTCCTCCTGTCAGGGGTTACAGTCGCAGAAACCCAGGGGGCACGTCCACTCTGTCTCCGGAGCGCCTGTGAGTCAGAATCGACTGGATGACTCTGGGCTTGTTTTTGGTTTGCTTGGCTGGTTGTATTAAGAAACCAAGTGAAAACCACATGACCGAAACCACGTCTCTCCACGTCAATTCGTGTCAAAATGAGGAAAAGTCAGGAAGGCATGCTGCGTCTTCCTGGTACGGGCAGACTGCGCCTCTCAACTTCCTAACGGTTCGGACAGTCTCGTCTACAGCAAGTGCAGGCAAGCCCACGCCTGGCCACTGCAGTGACAGCATTACATTCTCCAAGCAGTCTTAAGGAGTAAAATAAATAAATAATGCAGAACCAACCGGCTACGCTGCAAAGGAAGAGAACGATCTGAGTCAAAACCAAATAGAAATGGCCCACTGGGGCAGTTTGCTTGCTAAATAATTTGCTTTCGAAAGCATTGTTTGAACTCTCATCCACCTCCGCTCTTCTGGTCCTTCCACGCAGCCCGGCGCCCGCCCTGCGGGGCCTTGCCAGGCTGGCGAGGCGGCTGCCTGCCGTTCTCCCTGCCTCCTAGGTTATCGGCCCCACGTTCCACTTGAATCCAATTTCCTTGTATTACCTCTGCCCAGGTCAGGGATGAATGGCTGTCAGATTCCCAGCGGAATCACAAGAACACCCCTTTCTTCCTGAGGCAGCAAGTTTCAATTCACAGAGCACATGGCTAATCTACATATGTGAAGGTCACGGCACTTCAGTCGGAGAGGTTAAGAATGGAGCCGCTCACGTAAGGGGTTGTCTTAAACATCTTGGCAGGATGCCCAACAAGTAAGATTGTTGAAAAGCAACAGATAGCTGCAGGCAGCAGCCGAGGGGGAAAATATTTAGATCACGTGAGGCGGCAGGCCGGGCACGTTACCTAGTTGGCTTCCTGTGTGAAACTCTGAGAGTGGAGAAAAAATACCACGCAAGTACATCGAGTCCAGATTCCTGCTGGACACGCTCAGCTCACGCTGATCCACCTCCCTCCTCATAAAATGCCCTTCTGTAGGATTTCTAGAAACGCCCAGGAAAGCTTTAACAGGTTGGCAGCCAGTTGGCTCAACTATCTTAACAGCTGACTGCAAATTCTCTGCGTCCGTGTTTTCAACGAAGCATGAAGCAACTTATGCCAGTAAGGATATATTCGGACTAGGGAAGCGTCTGATACCAGATTCATGCTCTCCTTCTAGCCTCCAACCTCCTTACCCTCCTCATAATAATCTAGCAATCTGGTAACTGGAAGGAACCGAGTGCGTGATTCAAGACAAAGCGCCACGCTGCCCTTCGTCACCACTTATTGGATAAAAGCAAAAACATGCAGCTTTAAAGTGCTCAGGCCCTGACCAAGGTCATGCGGAGGGGACATGTCCTGTCACACACCAGGGGGGCTGGGGACACAGAGTTGGCCTCTGCGTGCTGGCCACCACCCCTTCCGCAACATCTTCTCTGCCGGCCAAAAGAAAACGCAGGGAGAGGAGAGGAGAAGGCATGGTTCCAAATTCCCCAAAAACAACCGAGTGTGACTGAGGGTTTTTTTAAAAAACATTGACGGTTGTGATTAGGTGTCCTCCAGTGGGTTCCAACTCGGAGCGCCCGGACTCAGAGCAAAAAGAACCACCAGGCAGGCCTGCGCCACCCTCCTAGCTGTGGCTGCTTGAGCCGCTGGCTGCAGCCTCAGTGTCGGTGCATCTCATGCAGAGCTTCCTCCGCTTTACAACAAGACGTCTTTCTTCAGGGACTGGTCTCTCCTGATAACATGCCCAGTGCATGTGAGATTAAGTCTTGTTATTCTTACTTCTAAGAAGCATTCGGCTGTACTTCTTCCAAGCTAGAGTTGTTTGTTCTTCCGGCAGTCCCTGATATAGCCAATCTTCTTCACTAACACCATAATGCAAAGACACCGATTACTCTGCGGCCTTCCTTACTCATTATACAGCTTTCACAGGCATCCAAAGCAACTGAAAATACCCTGGGCTGGCTCAGGTGCACTTAACACCATTAGCAATACAAAATGACTTTTTTCTTAATACATAGAGAAATATAGTTAAATAAAAAAAAAAATCTCCATTAATTTGAAAGCCATCAACCTACTATTAATTTCTCTCCACTCAAAATTTAGATTGCTCATAAGGCCTGGGTAAGTCAATCCATATTTCTAATTAAACAGAAGAGTCAGTAAAATAAAAGCATTCCACACACCAACTTACTTAATCATTTTAAGCACCAATATTCACTTACTTAATACTCGTAAGGATACCCCCACCCAGGCTAAACAGTGAGCGATGAAATCTTTAGCAATTCCCACATCTACTCTCTCCTTATCTGGCACAGAACCCCTACGTCAAGGTTGGCCAATGTTTGGTGATGATGGTGAAATGAAATTCTTCAGTTATTGATCTTCTAAATTTATTTTCCTGTGCCAGGTTAAAAAAAAACCACAGCAATTACTGTAGAAATATGATCAATTGGTCAACGGCTTACTTTTAGGTGACACCTGGCAGGTGTAGACAAGCAAGATAATTTTAAAAACCTGACACTTATCTACGTTAGAAATAAGCTTCAAATGTTACTGTTTGTTCTGAGATGAAAGCATGTTTAAGTGAACGACTACGAACACCACAGCTGAGTCATTACCACTCCTTACGGAGAGTGAGCGAGAGCATGCCGCTCCAGGACTCCATCTAGGTGTCTCTCTCCTAGCACACAGGACACCAAACTCCGTGTCATCAATTCGGTGCGGCTACAGGACAGGGCAGAACTGGCTGCCACCTGTGTGTTTCCAAGACTATAAATCTTTACAAGAGCAGAAAGCCTCATCTTTCTCCCACGGAGCAGCTGGTGGTTTCGAACCCACCATGATGTCGGCAGGGCTCCAACATACACCGGACACCAGCACAGCATGGTCGCAAGCAGATGCTCTTTCCCACTCCTTTAGAAATTAGCTCTATAATCATCTGAGAGGTGAAGGAAACTGCCTGAGGTCACATAAGACAGTTCATGGCTGACCAACCCAGCGTTCTCACCTGCACACCTCTCTCTGGCTCTCACCCCTGGCCCTGCATCTCCTGTCCCTACTCAACAGCTGGTTAACACCTACTCAATCACTTTCAGAAGAACTGGACCTCAATTACTGCCAGGAACCTCCCACTCCCACCTGCCTGCCTGCCCCCACCCCTTCGTGCATGTGAGGCGGCCCTCCCGACCCCTTACAATCGAGCTGCTGCACAGCCTAGCCACTCACGCTTGGTCGCTGTGCCGTCCACTCCTCCTAGGACAGGTCCCTGAGGCAGCCCACCACTGACATGGAGGGGCACATATGCCCACGCTCTGGGTACACTTACAGAAGCTCCAGTCCAGGAACTCTGCATACAAGGAAGATGAAAGAGTTCAACCTGAACTCTTGGATACTAGTAACACGAGGAGCGGAAGGGCAGCACCAATGATGAGGTCTGACCCCCGGCAGATGGATGGACACAGCGGCTGCAACCATGAGCATGGGGCAGGGGGCGACAGCCTTTCCTTCTGACGTACATTGGGGCACCAGGAGTCGGAACCGAGTCGGCAGGGACAACCACGACACAATAGTCACTTCTTTAGCAAAAGAAGAAATCCCCTTTGGATGATATCCAAAACAATCCACATTGAGATTACTTTCTCATCCCAGTTCCAGCACTGACGGGCCACGGGCACTGCCGACCTCTCCCGCACAGAAGGGAGCAACGCTAACTGAACTGGTCTCCTGGAAACGGGCTGGCCATGCAGAAGTTTTCCACTCTAGGTAGACCCCTCCTTTCCTTAGCGATTGCATTCCCAGGGACAGTCTTTTTGCAAGAGACAAATGTAGCTAGTGGCTACACGATCCCTCTGGGGGCAGTGAGGAGGGATGGCTTCCACGCAGTGCTTACTCTTCGTAGCCCCACACCAAGTATTTGCTCATAATAAACTTACATTTTTGTCCGGGAGACATTTATCTATCTCAGTGTAGGGGAGGGGGGAGAATGAAAGTAAAGGCACTGCTGCCTTGACCCCTCCGAGGCAGCAAGCCCTGCCCTGTGGGGCTCGGCGCAGCCCTAAAGTGCTCTGCAGGTGCAGAGGGCCAGCTGGCTGCAGGGGGGCCCGCTCCCCTCCCAATCGACAAGCCATATGCCCCGGAAATGGAAGCAGGCGCTCCGCCAAGAAGGACAAAACCCCAGCCCACGGCGCAAGGCAACTATTTCCCAACGTTAGGGGCTTCGGTCCTTGGCAAAATGCAGGTCCCCTTAACAGTCGGCCGTGACTGTGGGTTGGGACAGTGCAGGGATTATTCTTGGCTGGAGAAGAGAAATCACTTAATTACTATTGGGAACGGAAAACCGAACTGGGCAGTGGCTTGGATCCAATGACATCAGTCGGCCGTCTGCTCTCCAGGTAAAGCCAGAGCCAACCCTTGTGACTTCATCCAAATCAAGACCCAGGCAAGAATTTGCTGCCTTTTGTGAGGGAAACGAGCGGAATTCACAAAACCTGTGCCCTTGCCTCAGTCTTTGTCTTCTGCGAGCCCATTGGGAGGAACTGGGGGGGGACAGGGCTTGAGGAGGGGGCTCAATGGCCCACAGCTAGTTAAAGCCAGGCCCACCTCACTGGTAGTGAGCCCATCAGGGCACAGGAGAACTGCTCCATGACGTTGCCCCTGCTGTAAATCTTTTGGGGAGCAGACCACCTCATTTATCTCCAGTGGAATCGAACCACCAACCCTGTGATTGCTGCCCAGTGCTTCACCAACTGCGCCGCGCCACAAGGAACCTTGCGCAGCTGATTAGGCACTATATAGTGGGAGGGAGGGAGGGCGGGAGTGAGTGTGTGTGTGTGTGTGTGTACACACACACACACTAAAACCACCACAGAACTTTGGAGCAAGGAGCGCCCCATTAGGCACTATATAGTGTGTGTGTGTGTGTGTGTGTGTGTGGCACTATATAGTGTGTGTGTGTGTGTGTGTGTGTGTGTGTGTGTGTGTGTGTGTGTGTGTTAAAACCACCACAGAACTTTGGAGCAATGAGAGCCCCGAATCAGCCCTTCACTGGGCTGCTGTGGGAGGCAGAGGGGACAGAGGGGCCATGGACAGACGACCCCAGGTTCTCATCTCTTGTCTCACTGGGTCTTTTCTTGACCCAGTCCATCCACCGGCAGCAATACACCTCAGGCAACTGAGGCACTGCCCAAGCTTCAGGTAAAAGTGGGCGCAGGCCAGGGCGCTCCGTGGGGCTTCCCGTGTGCCCCTGGACCGTCGAGATCACAGAAACTAACCAGCATGTGAATGGCAGCCACTCAGGGGCCCGAGAAACGCACCTGCCTCTGCAGATAAAGACTTGCTCAGCAGCGGCGAGGGGCGTTTTCCATCTCCCCTTCCAAGGGCATTTATAATTCATCGGGTAAAGCGAACCGGCCGGTAAGGGAGGTTATGATGAAAAATACAACCCAGAAGCAGAAAATGCAAAGAGACGTTGGAAATGGGTCCATTACTTGAACTTCTGTAGGCAGGTGGTCATGGGATCTTAAATTCAGGTTCCTGGTTTTGGAGGAAAAGCCTAATTCTTTGTCTTCAAACCCGGTTAGGAAGCACGGGTTCCTAACCAACCACAAGATGCTCTTCCCAGAGAGCCACAGAGATGGCTCAGGATTCGGGATCAGCCTCCACTAATCATCTGAGCCTTGCTCTCTGAGAGGTTTATTTCAGGCCCAGAAGCAGTAGCTGAACTGACTCCTCAGCCGGCATACATTATCTAAACAGTTACCAAAAATACTCGCGCGCGCGCACGCCGTATAAGTATCTCCCTAAATCTGAGCAGACTGGTGTAACTTCTTTTTTAATTTTTCTCTCTCTCCAAGAGGCTATAGAATATGCAGAGCTCAGAAAAGGGAAGCGGGCCGCTGTGTCTGAATCTCAAAGCAGTGCTATTTTACTCCACTCGGATATTCTCTGGAATGACTATTCCGCCCTGGCATGCTACCAGTGGCTGCGTGATCGAAGGGGGAGTCACCGGATCACATCTACTCGATCCTAATCACTGACAACAGCTCACTTCGCTGAAATCCACCCCCAGAACCAAAAATACGCCAACCCGCCACCAATGCTTGTACACGGTTGCTATTTCCAGCCCCTGTGTCTAAACACCCATTCTAAGCCCGTGATGCCAAAAATAACCATCCAACCCATTCACTGCAGTGCCACCCACAGCTGAGAATGTGCTTGTCCACATTTCCAGGTAGACTGAACCAGGACCTCCGGGTGATAGCTAGAGGTTGTAACAGCTCACGTGGATCCAGGCACAGGTTTGGAGAGCCCGGGCATTGTGGGAGCAATGGGTGGGCAAGATCCCTGTGTGAGGCTGCAGAGCGGCAGAGCCAGGCGGCTCTGGTCAGCGCTGGTGCAGGGCTGATGAGGAACAGGGAGCTCCGACTGGCCTAACGGTCTGTCAAGTGATCCTGCAGAGCAGATGCGCATCGGGCAGACCCTCCCAGGAGACACAAGCGTTGAATGTTGACTCCTCTAGGAAATAGTTGCTGCTTCCCTGGACAGGCTCTGAAATGGCAAGTCACGTTCTCTGTCCCCTCCGTGGGCTCCAAAGGCAAGCTTCCTAGCAGGGAGCCCAGCATCAACAGCAGTGGAAATACTATTCCGGTATTTTACACCCAAATCTGCCTCTTCCTAGAAAGGCTAACGAGGCTCTAAGAAGTACCCCTCTGCAGCTGCCTCTAAAATCTAATTAAGAGGCCAGTTATCTTCATTTACTATTTTGTCCTCGAACAAGAAATGGCTGGAGACTTGCAGGGAGCTAACCATTAAAAACCCGCGAGAGAAGAGTCGAAATTCTGGAGGCAGGGGACGCTATGAAACGGGACAGCACTGCTGGGGCTAGAGGCTTTGAAGCAGGAAGACCAGGGAAAAATTAACACTGTACATGATGTTCACTAATAGTAAAAACAGAAAACCCAGTTTTTAAAAAGTGAAGCATGTGAACGGAGAAAGAAGGGAGGGAGGTCCAAACTGTCTCACACCAAGTGCACTGCCATCGAGTGGATTCCAACTCAGGGACAAGGTAGGCCTGCCCCTGTGGGGTTCTGCGACTGTGCCACTTTGAGGAAGATGCTTCATCTATCTCCTCTGGGCGGCAAGTGGTTTCAAACTGCTGACCTTTTGGTTAGCAGCCCAATGCACAACCCACTACACCAGCAGGACTCCACACCACTAGGCAGAAAAGTTCCACACAGCGAAACAAGTGACCTACACAATTCCAAACAGGCACCACGTGTGAAGATCTCTGCAAAGGAACACTGGCGGTCTCCCCCCACTCCCCCACCCCCCCACCTCCCCACCCCCCAGCAGGATGAACAGAAACTTGGATGAAGGGAAACAGTGGTCCGTGTGAGATAGGAAAACAATAATAATTTATGAAGGGGGTCACAAGGGTGGGGGAAGGGGAGCTGATACCAGGGGCTCAAATATTAAGCAAATGTTTAGAAAATTATGATGGCAACATATGTACAAATATGCTTGATACAACTGATGTATGGATTGTTATAAGAGCTTAAGAGGCACCAATAAAATGACTTTTTAATTGATCGTGATAATAATTATACAACTTCTTTTAATACGATTGAACTATTGAATTGGATGAGATGTGAATTGTATGCCAATAAAAATGTTAAATGCAAAAAAGAAAAAAAAATCAAAGTTAACACTGGGTAAGAGTAACGGATTTTTAACACCACAAATGAAGGAGGAGTATTTGAGGGAGAAACTCACCGATGAAGTGGCAAAATAGGGCTATTTTGCTTACAGTGTATCAGATATCATTTTAAAAGCTGACATGAAGAGTAGTGGAAAACGTGTTTTAAGCTGGGTAAGTAGGTGTTGGGCTAACTGCAAGGTCGGCAGTTCAAATGCACCAGCCGCCCTAGGCAAAAGATGAGGCTGTCTGTTCCTGGCAAAACCCAACGCCTTGGAAACCTTGGTCGCTGTGAGTCAGAATCAATGGCAGTGGGTTTGCATTCTTGTTGCTAGTGCTTATTCCATTACAAAAATTAATAATGTGGTCCCAGTATGCTCTCATAGTGACCCTACAGAGCAGAGCAGAACCACCCCCTTGGGGTTTCTGAGGCTTTCAGTCTTTACAGGAGTAGACACAGCCTCATCTTTCTTCCATGGAGTGGCTAGTGGGTTCGAACTGCTGACCTTGTGGTTAGCAGCTCAGAGCATGACCCACTCGATGGCAGAGAATTTATTATGCTCTAGGAGTCTCTTCTGGATTTAATCAAATACAGCAACCCTTCTAGAGCCACACCCAATGAGGAATGGCTTCCTATCTGGTCCTCAGGCCGTATCTGCCATCACAGGGCAAAGGAGAGGATGGTCAGCAGAGAGGCAGCATCTAGTTCAATTCAAGAGCACTGGTTAGCTGTAAGAAGTCCTGGTGGCTCTGATGGTTAGCACCAAACTACTAGCCGCAAGGTCAGTGGTTCAAGCCCATCATCTGATTGGTAGAAAATAAAGCTTGTCTGGTCCCAGCCTCAGAAACCCTATAAAGGGTTGCTGTGAGTCGAAAGCGTGCTTGATGGGAAGGGGGTTGGGCGGGTAGGTGGCTGGCTGGTGGGTGGTGGGTGGTCGTGCCAGTGGTGAAGCACTAAGTCGCTAGCCCAAAGATCAGTGGTTACAGCCTACCAGCTGCCTCGCTTCTGTAAACACCGGGTGACTATGGGTTACACCTTAGGCTAGGTCAGGGGTTCAAACTCCACCAGCTGCTCTCGGTAAGCCTGACCGTCTTGGAGACCCACAGGGGGAGGGAGTTCAACCCTGTCCTGTAGGGTCGCTATGAGTCGGAACTGACTCGATGGTGGTGGGCTGTGAGCCAGGATTGACTGGACAGCTGTGGATTTGGAGTCTGGGTGTTGGTCTCCCCGTGACTGATCTACTCGAGATTCTGCTGCCACCTACCTCTACCTAAATGTAATAGTGGAACATCAGAGGGGCTGCCGGGAAGCTGCAGAGGCTAGATTTCAGGGCTTTGGTTTCTTTCCTAGCAGTAAATGCAAATTAATTTCATCCAATGCAGTACCTTCTTATACTCTTGGCGTTGACCCATACAGCAGTGGGCTTGAAAATGCCTACTACATCCTACTCAAATAAATAACCTATGGGATACCGTTCCTGCAACTACTACGTGCTCAAGACGTGGACGACGGAACAAGCTTGGTGAAATGTAACTTCGGAGACACATCGGGGGGATTCAAAGAGCTGGTGGGAACATGCCGTCCTCTTTTAATTCCATTTTCCCATGAACTTGGGTAGTCCCCATTTAATCTCTTCTGTTAACTTCAGTCACACAATGAAAGTGAACTGTTAAAACTATCGTTATCTCTGCACACCAACAATTCCGATCATTAGCTGTTAACATAAGGCCAACAAGTGGCTACTTAAGGATGCCTAAGTGATGACACCCCAAATCATATCCCCTGGTGACATTTCTGAAAGGTACAGCCACTACGGTATATCAGGTGTTTACATTAGAACTCATTCACTCTGTCATCCGATTAAGTCAGGCCTAGTCACTTCCTCTTGTGGAAACCGCCCCAATGGGAACAAGTAGGATTTCAGTGCAGCTCGGCCCCTCTGAGGGCTGAATGCATATGCTGGGTGACATTCACCATGAGCAGTTTATCTGATCCTTCTCCCCACCCCACAGGGAACCTGAACTAGAATTCCCCCACAAAGCAAGCACACACAGGTTCCACAGGAAACCTGAACTAGAATTCCCCCACAAACCAAGCACACACAGCCAGGGCCCCCCACAGTGGCTCTTCACAGGGTCACTGACAGCCTGCACACACCCTGGGGTGCGGGGGATGACGACAAGGACATTCACCATGTGATGTAACACTACCCAATCCTAACATAGGCTGTGTTGCCTAAATATAAAGGGTATTATAACATGCTGTGGAGATGTTATAATCACCATTTTATAATCTAAATGGGAGGGGGTGGAATTTGAGGCTTATTAATATTCATTTTTTGCCTCCATACAGACGTTCTGTTAAGCAGCACGCCGCAGTTGTAAAACAGTCTATCAACCTCAAATTTACAAATCTCATAAGCTCCCAAATGAAAATGACGGGCTAGAAACACTCATGCCTTTCCCACAGGATCCTCGTCCTCAGGCGTGTGCGAGTCCAGTGCCCGGTACCAGCCCCCAGTCAAGTCCCCCAGCGAAGTGTGAGTTCCCCTTCCTGTCCCCCTGTCCCACCAGTGTGACATTCACCACCCCAAATAAGCCTTCCAGATGAGCAGCCTCACACTTTAGCTCCCAATGGATCTACAAGACCCACTTCCTCCAGGAGGGCAGGGCTATAAGAGAAAGACTAATCTTTTCCCTGTGCCTACCCTAAATGAGGAAAATAAGCAACTTCCTTTACATCGAAAGGGTGATTCTCAGGTAACATCCTCCCACAAATTATAAAGAAACCAAGTCCAATAGTAAGAACGAGAACTAAACATGCACAACTTCATTCTAATGCACCTGCCTTCTAGCAAAGGTGCCACGGGAGTTTACTGTAAGATTCATCTTCTGCATGGCCTTCCGTTTTTAAAATTGGTTCTCAAGTCAAAATGAATGCTATTTTTATACTCTCAATTCTAGTAAAGGGGAGGGTGTATTAGGGAAGGCAATCAAGTGAGATCTGGATTTACTTCTGTATCCACATCCTTCCCCTCGGGACATTATGTGACACTGGGGGGGGGGGGGGCGGGAGGAATGGAATGAGTCTAAAAAGCCTTGCCAAAAACTCATTCCTAAATATTGATAAAAACCAAAACCACAGAGAGAAGAGAGGATTCTCACTATAAAACCAAAGCCAGTCTATACTAGTCTCTCAAGTGTTATCAATTTTCTGCAAATGCAAATGTAAAATACAGGATATGTCTTAAAAAATGATCACTATTTTATTTTAATGTCAAAAGTAAGAAGTGGAGAAACCAGGATTCCTGAAATAGTGCCTTATCCCATCC
This sequence comes from Echinops telfairi, assembly GCF_000313985.2. NCBI lineage: Eukaryota > Metazoa > Chordata > Mammalia > Afrosoricida > Tenrecidae > Echinops > Echinops telfairi. The sequence continues at coordinate 10,933,503 of NW_022107431.1, forward strand.
CAGGTCAACCTAGGGGGCGAAATGCACACAGATTTGCTGTTTCCTGGTTGGCGTTTTGTTTTTTCCCCCAACAACAGGCCTTGTCTGTGATCCAGTTCCTGAGCCCACCCAGTCCAGCCATAAAACAGAAAACCCAGATATTAGGCCACAGATTCCCTTTCAAAAGACCAGCTGGAGGGGGTTAGGGGTGGGTGTGTGTGGGTGTGTGTGTGGGGGGGGTGTCAGCTGACCTATGATGATTTCATGGAAGAAAAGACTGGTGGTATCATGCAATTGCCATACACTAAGAGAACCAGGGCCAAGTTTATAGCTTCCTGCTTTGAAGTCAGTTACTTTTTCTTTAACTAATTTATATTTAAATGGATTTTTAACGGGATTTTTGTCTTTTCCGGTCACTACTTTGTGTTCCAGCCTAGGAAACAAGTTCAAACCGCGGGGCTGGAATTCAGTGCAAATGCAGACAGCACACTGTCTTAGGGAGCAGAGCTCACTGGTTTCCTAGTCAGGCGGCTGTCCTGGGTGGTTAATCTCCCCCCAGATCCACGACCAAACTGTATCATGACACGGCTTATTGCACTTTTTAAATAGACCCTCTTCCAACAATACGGGCATCTCATTTGTTCCCCAATCACAAAAGCCTTTCCCATGCCACACAAGCCATTTCCTAAAGTTAAAAATGAAACTAAAGCATTAAAGGCAACAAGAAAATATCATCACTTTTAATAGGGAGATTTAAGTGTTTTATGACTTGTAGTTAGGGAATAATTTAACATTTGGGGCAGGTGACTGCTGCTTAGCCTAACTACCATAAGGAATATTAAATGACCTATCGGCCATGGGGGGGGGAGGAGTATGAAAACAGACGCATGCCACATGTGAACCAGTACCTAGAGAAAATCTGTGAATCTAGGTCATAGGTCCACTCATCATTTTATCCCCTCAAAAGTAAATTTTAAAAATATAAATATTCCCAAGGGCCACACGGAGGATATAATGTATTCATTACTCTCGTTCTAAGAAAGCCGGAGACTTCCCGTAATTTCCACCTCTAAGAAACAGTACCCCACGTGGGGAACATGGGCCTACATCTGCCTGTTTAACTTCACTGGCTTGTTCCTAGTTTAGAGGCGCGCGCCTTTGGAATCTGCACCTTTAAAAAGCAGCTGGCAAAACAAATCTCTTCAAAAGCAATTATGTGAGCTCATTTACATGCCGCTCCTCGAAATAGTGTTTTTACGTGTGCAAATCAACCCTAAAAACGGAAATCCCAAATTGTCACCCATGGATTGGAAAATCTATGATTATTAACTAAGGAACGAAAGACTTGCAAACACTGAACACAAATATCCAGCTTGGGATTCACAGTATTTGTTAAACTCGGTCTTTCACTCTCTCTAACAAGCCTCTCCTCTAAGACAAGTCATTATCTTCTAACATATGATTATTATTAAGACACACCTTCTTAAAATAAAGGAGCTGGGTAAAAATAGAAGTACAACCAACGATATTTACTTCAAACAGATTAGCATCTTAAAAAACTTTCACAGCATCGAGCCGTCTATAAAAGACAATCCTTTGGAAGGCACACACCCAGCACAACTTGCTAGTGGATCTAGTTTTTACTAATTCACTGTGTAAGCAATTCAAATAATGCTCACATTACCCAAACTAACAAGATCATCATCGAGAGCAAGGGGTGGGGTGTGGGGAGAGGCAGGAGAAAGACTCTGGGGCCTTTCGGCAGTCTTCAAACCTGAAGTACCTTACCTTTAAAAAAAAATTGTTTTCAGTTTTTCAAAAGAATATCCAATTTCCCTCTGAACTGATTGCTATCTGAAAGACTTGCTTATTAATATAGTTTTCACATTCCATGATTTTTAAATGTGTCAATTCTATCAGTTTTCATCATCCATCCGCAATCCCAAATGGTCAGAAATGTGAAAAACCCAAATCAGCTTTAATCCTATCATAAAACAAATAAATATCACCATGTAATATGGCTGCGTAACAGAACCTGGAAATTTTTAGTTTTATAATCAACACGTGCTCTAATATAGTTCAATTGTGGGCTTCTGCCTTCCCACAGTGAAATTTTGTAAAGGGCAGGCTTTTGTAAAAAGCTTTCTGACTCCAATAAATGCTTTCTAACCCCCAAAATGGGCAAAAAATAATAAGACTGTTCCTGGTTTAATTATCTCTCAATTAACATATCCTCCCCCTACAATTAAAGCCCATGATCTATGCCATGTCCACACTGCAAGGTTGTCATCAAAGAACTTAATTTTGCCCAGCGCAGGGCAAGGGCAGAAGGCTGTTTTTATAGACTTAATCCTCTTATTAATAACTACGATTCATAAGAAATGAAGCTTTAAATCAGGCTCGACCTTACATCTGCTTGCAATAGAGCTCGGTTATTATTTGTGGCAAGGATTTTTGTGACTGTACTGCCGAGCACTGGTATTTACATCAGCAATGCTAAATGCCCAGTGGTGAGAGGGGAGCCAATCAGATGGCAGATTAGATGTCAACTCAGAGGCAGCTGTCTCGAGACTATTACAGCCAGTTTACCTCCACAATTCAAATTCCAAACCTCGCAAAGGAGATCAAGTCAGTCTTTAGGCTCAGCCTCCCCGCGAGAAACAGCGAGCGCGCAGGACGCTTCCCGAGAGGGCTGGCGGGCTGGGGGGACCGCGCCACGGGGAGAATGCACATAAAAGCGGCCCCCCCAGCTCGGGGGCCACCGGTCTGGCCTGTCCCCGGGCCTGCCCACGACCAAAACAAGTTGGATGCGCTGGGAGCGAGGTCCTAGAGCCCAGCCGCTCCTCGCTGAAGGTGACTCCGGTCGGCTGCCCAGCGCCGGCGACCGGAGCTCACTGGCCAATTCTGCACCGGGAGCAGCCAAGCTCTGGGCGGCGATGCGGCCTCCACCCCGCTGCCCGCGTGCCCGTGCTTTGCGCCCGCGGCCCCGCCACCCCCATCCGCGCCCGCAGGCCGCGTGGAAACCCCTCGGGCGCCCCAGGGCGCGGCGGGTCCCCCGAACTCACAGCAGCACCCCGGCTGGCCAGGAAGCCGGCCGCCCCCACCCCACCCGCGAAGGCCGGGCCCCGCGCTGGAGAAAGTTCTCCGTCCTTGGAGTTGCCGCGCCGCGGCGCGAGCGCTCCCCCGGGCTCGGGGCACC
>NW_022107431.1:10939244-10958642 GCF_000313985.2 Echinops telfairi
GCCTGGGCCCCGGGCGCCGCGCGAGGCCCGGGCCTCGGACTGCCGGCCCTCCGGGCGTTCGCGCGTTCGTTTTCCCGTCCCCAAGGCCCCATCCAAGGGCGGAAGACGAGTCTGACGAGCAGACAAAAGAGCGGAAAGGGCCCGGGAACAAAGTTGCCGGTCGGACAGACTCAGAGGTTCCCCGGAGCCTGCGGAAAAAGGAAAATATTTGGGCAATCGGGGCAAAAGCGGACTGTCTCCCGGAGTTACGTAATTTCTCAGAACGTTCGCTTCCCTGCCTGGATGCTGGTCCCTCCGAGGAATTCCCACTACTTCTTCAAACTGCAAAATCGGGGTGGGGGGGCGGGGGGAGGTTTGCGGGTGAATTCCAGGAGCCGGGTGCCCGGTACACAGCAGGGACTCAATACGTGCTTCCGATGTCTCCCTGCCCCGAAGATACTGTTTATATAACTAGTTTGCGAGATCGTTTGCTGGTAAGCGTATACATGAAAGCTGTTCCCAATAGAGCGTTTGTATTGTGCACGTGTGCCGACCTCTCTTTAAAGGGAAAATCCTCAGAGACGCTGAGTGGCCCGATCTGCCCCAAACCACTTTCAAAGAAAACTGTTGGTGCCCTCGTGGTAACAGGTAAGGTTTAGCTCCTACCTGGGAAAATTCACGTGGTGCCTTTCGCCCTATTTCCGAGGTTGTGAACAGTTAACCCTCTTGATAGGAGCTCACTTTTTAAGTAATGTGAAACACCATGGAAATAGATTTTTTTAATTACATATAAACATAAGATCAGTACTATAAAATGGCCAAATCCTAAAGCGGAAACCTTGCCTACTTTAGTCTTTTTAAAACATTTCATGCTTAATCTCACTTTTTTTATTGCTAATTTGGCCTTCTGATATTTTCAGTACCTTCGGACAGCAAGACTTATTTTTAACCTAAGCCGAGGTTCGGTTTCACCATCCTGTTTGCATCCGAAATCAAAGCTTCCAAGAGGTCAAGCCGGGATGAAGTCATCGCTCTGACTTGACTAGACTCTAGTTTTGCAAAAACCATTTCACTCTCCGACTTTTCCCACAGAGTGTGTTATTTTATTTCCTCTGCAGCTGTTATTTCTGCTTGCCTTGCCCAAGTGTCAATCTGTTACCTGACTGATAGGAAAGGGGAAAGAAAACCTTGGGGCTAATTGTGGGCAGAGCAGGGGACATCAGTTGTGCGCTCAAGGGGTGGTTGTGAAGTGTGGAAACAACAAATTGCAGTTCTCAGCAAACATCTGAAAAACTGGGCTAGCTCGACCCAGGTAAGAGACTTAACAGAACAAACTGTAAGATGAATTCGTGCCAAATCATTCTTCAGTTTGAGGATACTACATCTTTATTAGCCTGCATTTTTGACATTTTCTCCTAGATTTCCTCCTGGTATATATTCAAATGCATACTAATTATGCACATTGCGCCACATGAGTCGACTGTTTGGTTTAAGTTTTCCATATGCAAATATAATGACATGTCTGTTGCCTGTGTGTATGCATCAATTCTAAAATCAGTTACATATTTATGGGTTTAGGCATTTATCATCAAGCCAAATGTACACACCTAATCTTAAAACTATTTTTTTCTTCCGAATTGATAAAATGTACCAAAGGCAATTCAAACAAGAAGAGCCATGTTCCATGTTTTGTTTTCACAGCAGTTCTTAAAAGGGAAAATGAGTCAAGTTCCAGCTTTTCATTAAACTGTGTTCGCATATAGGAGAAAGTATGTAAATAAATATTATTGTTATTTATTCTTTTAATGGAGGTGTGTCGGTCTAAATCCCTCTTAACTCCATTTGCGCCAGCAAGTCCAGAAGAAGATGGGAAGAGGGCCTGTGCTGGAGGCCCACAGCACAATGAACTGGGCCTGCTGTATAAGGCAACACAAGCCGGTTTTCCCTCCCCAGTGCCAGGTGCCACGCCCTAACAGACAGAAGGCACGACAGGCTGGAAGTGAAGCGTGCACAAAGCCAGCAGGACTGGGTTTTGTCTTGGGAGCCACCAAAAATGTTCCAGCACCACTTTCTTACTGGCTTCACGAGAGGATCAGTCCTGGCCTCCTATTTTATCCAGCACGAGCCTTTCAGCTGCCTTCTCAGGAAAATAAAGCACCAGTCTCTACAGTTTCATCAAAACAAAACAAAGCCGAACAAACAGGCTTTTGTAAATAAAACCAAAGTTGTCTGCAATCCATGTGATGAAATAGTTTCAAGTTTCGCAAAAGCACCATTTCAGCTACAGATGCTCATTTCTATTGTGTCCGCCCATGTGACAGTTCTACATTGTTTCGTTTGGATTAGCTAAAGCCCAGCAATCCACACCCAGGCCTTGAGTTTCTTGGTTTTACACCTCTGGCCTGCATTTCAAACCGTCCCGACAACTTAAATAGTTCCTCAAACCTTGAAGAACCCCAAAGGTATGAGCCCCAAAGCCCTGCCTGCTGGCCCCGCCAAAGGCAGCCACCGGTTGTACCCAAGGCCTCAGGCCTCTGTGTTTAGCCTGAGGATTACCCATTATTTTGCTAACAATTCCTTTTTGGTTACAAAGAGAGTTGTGACGGGGGGCTTTAGGGGGGTGTGGGTGGGTGTTAATCTGGAATATTAATATTCAAATACGGGTCCTCCTGAATAAGTTGGAGGCACTGAATAAAAGGCACTTCAGCCTGGCCAGATGGGTGATTAAGAATGCCACAGTTCCCTTCCTTTCACCCCCTCCCTCGGAGCCCCTGGAACTGTTTGCTTTCAGATTAGCCCCTCCTTTAAACTGTCCTGCTGCTTTATCTGATGACGGAAGCTATCACGACTCACTGCCCATCATATTCCTCAGTATTCTTTGTGTAATTTGGAGGCAATTTAGAATAAAGCCCTGTCAAGGTTTTACAAATAAGAACGATTAAAGACCAAGGCTTTGGATACTTGCTTTCCTTTTAGATTTATGAGAAATGCGATGAATAGAGCTAATGGGATTTCCCTACTGATCTTGGTCAGGGACTTAAAGAAGCACTAAACAATTGTCCTTTTCACTCCCCCGATTTAGACATTAGCAGTGAATAATGCTGTGTAATTGCAAGGTATGGGATCAAGCATTTGATTTGGTACAGGCTACAAATGAAGAGTAGCCCATAAATTAAGGATACTGAGTGGTCGGGTGGTATTTGAGAAAAAGAAGAAGAAAAAAACCTAGGCAACAAATAACTTGAACAAATCTGGGAAGTGTGACGAACAGTATAGCATGATCATACTAAGAAGATGATGTTGGAGCTGATAAATTGCACATACTCAACAAATGAGTCCCGATTCTACTGTGTGCCTTCTCCTGAAAATAAAATGCTATCCATAACCTTGCATCAGCCTCCTAGCGTGTCAGTCTAACATGGGAGATGCCCAGTTAACAATTACACTGAAATATACTGAGGACTGCCCTTGAACTCACGGAGAAACCAGTCCGTAAAGAAGCAAACTCAGACTTCCCCATAGGTCAGCTTTCCTTACACAGCTGCCTCATGCACACCCCTGACCCTACACCAGGAACCCACACTGTCCTGATGAGGCTAGTCAGCCCAGCAATCGGGTCAATTCAAGTGTATCGAGATTTGCAGAGCCTTACATCAAATTTAACATTGTTGCTGTTCACTGCTGTCTAGTCAAACCCGACTAGAAGGAGCACTCCAGGATGGAAGCCCTACGTAGGGTTTCCTAGAGTGCTCTGTAGCGGCAAGGATGGCGCGACTTGTCTTACGTACTTTGGACATGTCAGAAGTGACCAGTCCCTTGAGAAGGACATCATGCTTGATTGAGTGGCAGCAATAAAGAGGAACCCCCTTAACCAGATGGGTTGACACAGTGGTTGCAACCACGGGCTCAAACACAGAAGCAATTGAGCAAATGGTGCAGACCCGGCAGTGTTTTGTTCCACTGGGCATAGGGTTGCTGTGGGTGGGAACCAACTGTGTGGCACCCAACAACAACAGTCTGTAAGGGTTCACTGGGTCCTTTCTCCTGTACAATAGTTGGCTTCACAGTAACACCATTGAAAGAAGTGCAGAAAGACCTTACTGCATTGTAAAACACAGAACGTCGTCATTGGACACTGGTCCGGAATTTTAATGATGCGTAAAGTTTTTCGTTATTGCCTCATTTTAAGGAGCGCTAGTGGGTCCCTGCAAAGTCGAGGAAGAAAGATGAGGTTTACTATTCCCACAGTTACAATCTCAGCCCTGACAATAGCAATTCCACCCCGCCCTGTGTGGCTGCTGTGAGTGGGAAGCAATTGGATGGCAATGAGTTTGTTTTGTGGCCGTTGGCCTCGTATAGAATCTTCTACAGCTTGTTCAACTGCATGCTCAACCGGGTCTTTTGTTTTACTTCCAGGATTGCCCTCCTTCAGGTTGTTGTTCAATGTCAGGTCCATCCCAACTCCTATAAAACAGGATGAAACCACCCAGTCCTGCTCTGTCCTCACGACTGCTCATTCATGTTGCCATCATCAAAGATCATGTATTGAGCGCCTACTGGTGTGTTTCAGTAAGCTCTTCTGATGAGATCATGACATGAGCCATCCAGGTGAATCCTACCTGCCGTTTGGGATAAAGGCACTCAGAGATAACAACACTCCAGCTCCTAAAAAACAAACAATTGGATAGAAGAGGAGCCCTGGCAGTGTAGTGGTTACATGCTGAGCTGCTAACCACAAGGTCAGCAGTTCAAAACCACCAGCTGCTCTGCATTAGAAAGATGAGGCTTTCAAGTCCTGTAAAGAGTTACAGCCTTAAAAACCCACAAGGGCAGTTCTGCCCTGTCCCATAGGTCCCATGAGATGGAATCAACATGAAGGCCATGAGTATATTCGATTGTTTGCGTGATTTTGGACACATCAACAGAAACCCATCTCTCGAGGAGAGCCTGGTGCTTGGTGAAGTTAGAGGGCCGACAGTGGTGTAGGAGGCCTTCTGTGCCGTGGACTGAGGTACTGGGCACAATGACAAACTTGAGCATGATTGTGAAAATGCCCGGGGTCCAAGCAACATCTCTTTCCGTTGCACCTGAGCTCACTGTGAGTCTGATAGGGCATGACAGCAGCCACATCAGCCCCGTGTAAGTGAGGTCATGCATGCTCACCAGGATGCAGCAGGACCGAGCAACTAACAATGAGGAGGGCTCATCCCCTCAGCTTTGTGGAAGATTTCACACTCACCTGACGGCCTGCAGACTCTCTCTCCCAGATGGGATACGTTGCCCCATGGTGCATGCAGACTGAGACCACTTCAAGCACAATAAACCCCAGACAACAATAACTCATGTCGCATCCTACAGTGGTCCTCATGTTGACTTCTCCCCATCATATTGAAGGGCCTGACCCTGAATTTATTAGAAGAGTCTGGGGGTGTGCCTGCAGGATTCCGAGAGGTGCTTCACTTACACAACAGCCTCTTGGAGGAATTTGCTTATTAATGGATTCCCCTAAAAACGTTCATGCTGTTCAGCATCAGTGAAGGTATTCTAAAGACTGGACATTCGTCCTGATATCTCTGACAACTCAGATGTCTTCTCTGACACGTTGCCTCTTTCCCTCTGGAGCTGCTGACCCGGATTCTTGGGGTCCCCAAGTGCCAAATGATTCCCTTCCCAAAGCAGAACCTGCAAGCGGCAGCTCATCAGGCAGCCTTTGGCTTAACCCCATTCATTCAGTGAGTCAGCAAATAATGGCCGAGCCCCCAGTTGGTACTCGGCGCTCAGGTTAGTCTACCCAAGACATAAGGCAAGCATGCGTTTACCTGTGCTTACTTGCTCATCTGTGGTGAACCATTGCACGTGAATTCACCACATCAAAGATTCTCATTCTAGGAGTAGCTGTTCTCTATCTCCAAACTCCACAGCAACCTTCCAACATCAAAGCGCTTTTCAAACGCACAACCCCTGATGAGGATGCTCTTTAAGTACGGTAAGCATGAGCTGGTGTGTGCTTATTTGACGAATTAGTACATAAGCACCTGTCAGCCCAGGCTTACCTCACTTAGCTTCCTGGGTCCTCCACTCCTGCTGCCAAGGCGCTGAGCTCCACAACCACCCCAGGGAGTAAAGAACTCCTCCTGTGCGGTGTATAGTTGCTGTGAGATGCCACCGCGTCAGTTCCTACCCATAGCGACCACGGAACAGAACACTTCCTGGTCCTGCGCCATCCTCAGAATTGTTCCTTTGCCTGAGCCCATTGTTGCAGCCACTTCAGCAATCCATCCTGTTGAGGGCTGCCCCTCCACTTTACCAAGCATGATGTCCTCCTCCAGGGACTGGTCTCTCCTGACAACGTGTCCAAAGTCTGTGAGACTAAGTCTTGCCATCCTTGCCTCTAAGGAGCACTCTGGGTGTACTTCTTCCCAGACAGATTGGTTTCTCTTTTAGCAGTCCACGGTACTTTCAATATTCTTCCCCAGCACCACAAGTCAAATGCATGGATTCTTCTTTGGTCTTCCTTATTCAAGGTCCAACTTTCGCATGCATGTGCGGCAATGGAAAATACCGTGGCTTGGGCTTTATTCCTCAAAGTGACATCCGTGCATTTTCAATATTTGGGAGAGGTCTTGCGCAGCAGAGTTACCTAATGCAACACATCCTTTGATCTCTTGACTGCTGCTTCCATGGGCACCGATTGTGGATCCAAGGAAGACAAAATGACAATGTCAGCCTTTTCTCCATTTATCACGATGTCGCCCATTGGTCCAGTTGTGAGGATTTGGGTCTTTACATTGAGTTGTCATCCACACTGACGGTTGCAATCCTTGATCTTCATCAGCAGGGCTGCAAGTCCTCCACTTTCGGCAAATAAGGTTGTGCCATCTGCCACATGCAGTGTACCTGCTTGCAAAAAAAAAAAAAAAGACTGCTGTGGAGCTCAAGTCTGACCTCCTGTGACTTCACAGGTGGGGAAGAGGATTAAATTGCATCAACCTGAGGCTGAGTCCTCTGAAGCAGGTGTTAGACATGCCTCTACCCTCCAGCCTTCTTTTCCCTAGTCTGACACCTGCTGTCCCTCCCATAGCACTCTCTCCTCAGCCAGATGTGATCATTCACGGCAATGCCCACACAGAACTGACAGACCAGACTCATGAGTAAGAGGTTTGATTGGGGAAGGTCACAGATTATGACTCAGGGTCAGAAATGCTCAAGTCACAGTTCTTCAAGCAGAACAGCCTTGCCCACAGAGAGGCCTCTGGTCCTTCACCTCTCAGCCACATGGCCTTTGATCGGGCAATATTTTGAAGGTCCTTGGGGGCCACTCAAAGGGCACTGCATTCTGTCATTAGCCCTAGCTCTGTTGGTCCTCCAATTAAGTGCCTGGAGGCACCCCACTCCGCAAACTAGCCTCCTGCCCAAAGGCACTCAGCCTCATTCACTCCATGCTCCCTGGGCTTCCCACCACTGCCTCATGCTCTGGTTCTTGTTCTGCCACTGCTGATCCCTGGAGTCACAGCGCTCTGTCCCGGGATGAAGGAGGGTTCAATGTGCAGCGATCTTGGGATCCAAAAGATGAATTCAACTCCTGGCTCACCTTTCTTGATGGGAATGAAATCCTCTCTCATGCTTTTGAGGCTACTCATTGTATACCCAGAAGGGTGGCCAATTGCCCAGTTGTCACATTGGGGTTCCAAGTTTATCGAATCACAATGAAGCCTATTAACAAACACTCACAACTGAACCATAGAACTCAGACCCATTTGGAAGAAGGGGTTGAGTGGGAGTTACAAAGACTATGGCTACCAAGAGAAAACCCAACCGCTATTATCAAGTTAATTCCAACTCAGAGTAACCCGGTAGGGCACAGAAGAATTGTCCCATGGGGTTCCCAAGACTTTACATCTTTATACTCACAGACAACTTCATCTGTCTCCTGAGGAGCCACCAGGAATTCGAACTGTTGACTGGATTGTTTGCTGTTCAATGGGTCACCCACTAAGCCACCAGAGCTTCTTCAGATTATAGCTAGAAGAACCATATTCATAATTCACTGCACTACATCGCTATGCATTCATCAATCACTAATGTATAATACTATTAACAACATTAAAAAACAACCTACTGTTAATTAGATTTCAATACAGAGTGACCCCAGAGGACAGAGTGGAACCGGCTCATTGGACTGTCAAGGCTGTGGAGAAGAAAGGAAATAGCCCACCCCATCGTTTTCTACCCTCGCGCTGCTGGTGGGTTCCCACCGCCAGCCTTTCCATTACCATTGAATGGTTTAGCCACTGCGCCACCTCTCTCATTGCCATCAAGTTGATTCCAACTCATATTGATGCTACAGACCAAGAGTAGAATGCAAGTTTCTGAGACTGTAACTCTTTACGGGAGTAGAAAGCCCCATCTTTCTCCTGAGGAGCGGCTATTGCTTTCAAATATCTGACCTTCCAGATCACAGCCCCAGTGCATAACCGCTGTGCCACCAGGGCTCCTCACTGTGCTACTAGGACTCCTTAAATATATGCTCGCAAAGACACCCTGCTCTGAAGGAAAGAGGCTGGGCTCAGTGAGGAGAGCCAGGAAGGAATCTGATGCAGAATGGGCCTGGGAAGTTTTCCCAGGGGAAATGGCGCTTGGACTGGAAACTGAAGCAAGGAAGCCTCAGCAGAGTGGGAAGGGGGGTCCCAGAGAGCAGAAGGTTAGCAGGCTGGGCGGAAGACTGAGGGGCATGCAGGGAGCAGCTGCTGAACTGGGGGCCTCTGTGTGGGTCTAGGGACCTCATTAAATGAGAATTTGTAATCCAAAGGTACACAGACGATTGGAATGGAGTGCTAATCTAAAGGCTGACATTCAGGTCCACTCAAGAAAAGAAAATGTTTTTAAACACACTGCTATTAAGTTGATTCCAAATCATTGCGACCCTAGAACTTCCCTTTTGGTTTCCAAGACTGTAACTTTTCACTGGCGTGGAAAGCCTTAACTTTCTCCCACGGAGGGGCTGGTGGCTTTGAACTGCTGGCCTTATGGTTTGCAGCCCAATGCATAACCACCATGGAAAAAAAGATCTGACAGCCTGCTTCCATTAAGATGATAGTTACAAACCCTCTGTGGAGCAGCTCTGGGCAGCAACACACAGGGTCACCATGACTCCGAATGTTCTAATGGCAATGGATTACTGACAGCTCGAGAGCAGTGGGAAGGCACTGGAGTGTCTCAGGAGGAGCAACATGATCAGGGCTATGGAGAGACCCCACTGGCTGCTGGGAGAAGAACCCAAGAGGAGGTGAAACCAGGCAGACTAGAGTGAGAATGGGGTTACAGTCCCCTGGAGTCCACCTTCACTTACTGGCCACCTTCCTTGATTAAAAACTCCCTGCCATTGACTCGATGCCAACTCATAGCAACCCTATAAGACTGGATGGAACAGCCCCCGTGAGTTTCCAAGACTGCAACTTGATGCGAGTAGAAAGACCCATTTTTCTCCCTTGTAGTGGCTGGTGGGTTTGAAAGACTAACCTTTCAAATGGTAGCTCAGTGAGTGACCCATTTATTGGGGCTCCCAGTACATTTGGATTGAAACATACCAAAGCTGGTGAAGATGGCGCAGAGGCAGGGCAAGCATCTTGTTCCACTTTGCATAAGTTCAGCAGGAGTCAGGGCCGACTTGACAGCCCTACCAACCACTGCCAGTCTGTCCCCGCATTAAACAACCATTGTAAAAGGGATGATAAAAATGCGTGTCTTTTGATGCTTACATCCACTGAACTTAACACCCAACCTCAAAAAGTGCAATGCAGTGCTCTTGGACTTTCCACAGAAGAAGATTTATGTATTTTTAATTAATTCACAGTGCCCTGCAGACAGTGTGGTCTGGTACTAGCTCACAAGTTAAAAATAATAATACGAGGCCGAGCATCTTTTAATTTAGGCTAAATGTATAATCTTCCTTGGCAACAACACCAACAAATATACTGGCGATTTTGAGGGTGAGTCAAAAAGTATCGCTACTGGGGTCGCTGTTCATACCGGCCTGGAGCTGATTCCCAACAGGGCAGGTCTCAGCGTGTCTTGGCTATCTGTGGATGGCTGCAGATAAGCTGGGCTACTAACTGCAAGGCAATGCGTTCAAACACACTACCTGATCCGCAGGAGAAGTACAGGCTAGCCCACAAAGATTCACAATCTCAGAAACCCTATTTAGGGTGTTCGTGAGTCGGAACTGACTCCAGGGAAGTGGGCTTGGGTTTGGGTTAGTCTCCTTCTCGAAGAAATACAGAACCAAACTCAAGGCTATTGAGTTGATGCTGGCTCACAGTGACCCTATAGGACTGAGTTTCCAAGACTGTAACTACAGGAGTGGAAAGTCTTATCTTTCTCCTATGGAGTGGCTGGTGGTTTTGAACTGCTGACCTTGCAGTTAGCAGCCCAAGGCGTAACCACTGCGCTGCCAGGGAGCCGTAAAAAAGAAAAAGCCTGATCAAAGCAGTGACTGACTTTGGAGGGGATCTGCCTGGCCAGTGATCTTTAAGGCAGAGAGGTCAGCTCAGAAGGATATGGGCACTGTGTTGTGGGGTTCCAGTGGGTCAGCTGGATAGATTTTCCTCAAGGGACGCAGGATGAACACCAAGGCCTATTTGGAAGAAGTTCTCAGACAATGGCAAACTCCACTAGTGAGGTGGGGGGGGGGGAAGCCGGGAAATGGTGCGGCCTTTTGTCCCATTGTGAGCATGTACCTGCTCACTCTCGAGGGGTAACAAGGGCTCTCCTACAGGAATTTCATTGGGAAGCATTACCCCCCATCCACCTGACAGCCCTTAGCCCCTTGCTCCCTCGGATTTCTTTTTGTTCCCTAAATCTAAAGCCCCTTAAAAAGGAACACATGATGTGATTGAATTGTGGTATATGGCACCTGTGTTATCCCCCAATAAAATGGTTTTCAACAACAACAAAAACCCAAGACAAATTTAAATCTCTGGGTGGAGGGGGTGGACGGAGTTAAGGAAAGGAACACAATTTGAGTCCCTGAGGATTTGAAGACAGTTGTTTTGACTGTCTAAACCAAAGAGCAACTTAGGAAAGAGGTTGAGAGATGGGAGCTCAGCCTTCAGAAGGGCACAGACCTAAATGAGAAACAGAAAGCCTCCTATCGTAAGAGCCCCGGTGGTAAAGCTGGGCTTCTAACCTCAAGGTCAGCAGTTTGAAACCACCAGCTGTTCTGAGGGAGAAAAAAATGAGGCTTTCTACCCCTTCCCCCCTGTAAAGAGTTACAGTCTTGGAAACCCATGGGAGTAGTTCTACCCTGCCCCATAAGGTTGCTCTGAGTCCGCCCCAGCTCTACGGCAGTGCGTTTGTTGGGAGAGGCCTCTGTGGCTTGGCTGCAGGGCTTCCTGACGTGCCAACAGTGTTTGGTAAATGGCTCTCTCAGTTATCTGTCAGGACAGAGCAAAGTCAAGGTGAGTGAGGGTGGAGCTTGGACAGGAGGGAGGGTTGTGGAGATGGAGAAAAGAGAACTGGCTCTTGAGACTGTGTAGGCTGTGCACTGCTCAAGGGCGCCCAGCTGCAATTCAGCTGGAATTTCCTTGCTACTTGCCTTGAGTCTGGGCCGAGGGCAGAGTCCCCTGGGAGGGTGCGGTGTCTCTTTCTAATTGCACAAAGCAAAGCATGCAGGCCGTGACCCTGGACAAGAGGCAGCTGGGAGATAATGCTGAAGGGCTGGGGAACAGATTAGATAGGAAGCTGAGGGAATGGGAGAGTCAGGGACTCTCCTGTCACTTCCTTTCAGCCCCATCCCTCCCCAGCCCAACCCCAGGAGTGAAGCAGCTGGAGATCCAGCTTTTTGATCCCCTCTGGCCTCCACTCACCTAATTCACCTGTCAACCTAGGTCCGTCTGCCTGTGCCCCTCCACTGGCTCAGGACAGACTCTTAGACCTAAAGAACACATCGAAGCTTCAGAAGCCGAGGGCGCGTCCATCCACACACCCCTCAAACCCATGCCTGCGGGCCTGAGTGTCTTCTGTCTTATCTAGGAATTTGTGGGATTGAGATGGAATTTGTGGGATTGAGGAGATGCATGGGAAACCCTTCAAGACAAGCGAGTCCAAGCCCCGGAGCTGCTGCTGGTGCCCCTTCTAAGAGCCGTCTCCTTACATTCCACCAGTGGGCAGCTCGCTGCCACTTACAGGAAGGGTGTCTGTCCAGTGTACAGGCTTGTCCCCTGGGGCTGTGCACTGTGTCTGCCCGGCTCCTTTCCCGGTTGTCAGAGGCCAGAGTTGTCACTGGTGACCCCGGAAAAGGGCCTGGGGAGAACATTGTCGCCCAGGTCGGGGAGCCCAGACAGGGGCAGCGTCCTTGTTGTTCGTCATCTGGCTTCCTGCCATCTTCCCACAGATGCAAGATCTTGGTGCGGCGCAAACCACTTCACCTCTCCAGAGGAGGAGGAGGAGGGCAGCCCTGGCATGAGTGCTCCTGGGAGGACCTAGCAGCTGCTTACACATTGGGCTGCTAACTGCAAGTTCAGCAGTTCAAGCCCACCAGTAGCTCTTTGAGAGAAAGTTAAGGCTCTCTATTCCCATAGTGACTGTTTCAGAGCCCCACAGGGACAGTTGCCCCCTGTCCTACCGGGCTGCCATGCATCAGAGTTCTTGTTTCTGAGTACCCACTCCGGTCTCACGACCCTCAGCCCCCTACTTGGGGACCGGGTGGGTATGAATCTAGGAAAAGGGAAATCCAGGCAGAAAGGGCTGTATTTAATCGATGAACACAGTCACGTGGCTGCTCTGAGCTGTGTTGACTTAGTGTCTTATTAACAAGGAGGAATGTTAACAGTGGGACGGTCCTGTACCCAGCACTTCACAGCGGTGTCTAGACCAGTAATAAAACAGAAGAGTTCATTGTAGGGGAAGGGGGCTGGGGGTATGACCATCTGCGAGGGGCGGGGAGCTTCTATTCCCCAAATTCTCATGAGGGGACACGTTTCCAATGGAGCTGGGTGGCAGTTCTGTGACTTCCCTCCTCTGGACTTTCTTTAGGAGACAAGTAAATTCCTTCTTGTTTACAATAATGATCTTGCTTCTTTGTTCTTCTTTTTTCTAGCATGCAATCAAATCTAAGCCTGATCAACAGTAAAACCTGTGAAAGCGGGAACCCATGTAAGGTGGAAACTTGCCAGAGAAGGAAATTTCCAATATTTCCCACTAAAACCAGCAACAGAAAAGGGGGAGACTGCCTGCATCCATGGCGGGAAAGTTTCCAGACCAGGAAAATCAAGGTACTCTCCCCAGTTCCTGCTCTCACAGTTTCTCTGTCACACCTTCAAACCCCAAACAAACAAAAAACCCCAACCCAACTTATTGCCATCAAGGTGATGCTGACTCATAGTGACTCTGTAGGACAGGGTAGAACTGGCCCTGTGGCTTTTCAAGAGTAACTCTTTACAGGAGTAGAAAGTCTCCTCTTTCTCCAGAGGAATGGCTGATGGGTTCGAACTGCTGAACTTGAGGTAACAGTACAAGACCTAACCGCTGCACCACAAGGGTTCCTCTGTCATACATTACGCTTCTCTATAACCCTCACAGCAGCCCTTTGAGAACTGGGTAAACCTCTCAGACCTTCACTTCCTCTTATATAAAATGCAGAAGATAATAATACGCACCAAACCAGGCTACCTACGGAGGGGTCACTGGCCCAGTCCGGGTAATGCTCTGAACAGAGAGCAGGAAGAGTTCAGTAGCTCCCCCTTTATCTCATTAAGAGTACTACATCTCTCTAGCAGGATGATCCGGCAGTTGCCTAAGGTCCCTGTCTCCAAGTCCTCTTGTGTTTTCCACAATAACTCAAGAGCAGTCCTGGATGCCAGGGTAGCACTTCATTGTTGGTAGCACACAATCATGCAAAGGAAGTGTGACATGTGTTTCCCCTTGTTTGTGTAGATGCAGACAACTATCCCAACTCTAGCAACAATCACTTCTCCTGGGACCACTCCTTCAATGAAAAGGCAGGATTCAAAGTTTGTTTTCTATTTACTTAAAGGAGGGGAACCTTTAAAGAGATGGATGGATGCATGCATGGCTAACACAATGAACTCAAACAACCAATGGGCTCAACAATGGTAAGGACGGTGCAAGACCAGACAACACAAGGTCATCAGGAGTCAGAGCTCCACCGCCTACTCAGACACGGACCCTGATCCTACCGTCAAAGGATCGGCAGTGTGTGTAGACGTTGTGAGCACAGTTAGGGCCAGAGCACCGTCGCAGTCAAGTCTAGGTGTGTACTAGTCGAGCGCGGCACTTGTTTACAAACAACAAGACATGTAGTACAGTTCTACAAACCTGCTTTTCTGGGGAAGCCAAGAAAAAATGCAAACTAGAGACCATTTTCTAACGCACCGTAGATCCCCTATGGTTTTGGAAACCAGACCAGGAATACATACATGTAGAAGCCCATGGGTTATTTTAAGTGAAGTTAGACTACTTCTTCTTACTTTTCACTATATGCTATTTAGCTTTCCTAGCCTGCATAGACTGGGGGAAAGGACAATAGAGCAGGCCACTGTGCTGCATTTGGGGGACATCACACAAGGATGGAGTTGGGGATGGGGTGGGGTAGGGGGGCAGAAAATTCAAGGACGCTGAAAGGTTTTTTAGAGCTTTTTTTCTTTTTGCTTCGCAATGCCCCTTAGGAGGCAAATGGGAAAACCTGCTTCCCCCCACTGGGGGGGCAACATCCCGAGGGAGCGAAGTCAGGGTCAAGCCCCGCCCCAGGCTTATGGCCTGTTCGAATCCTGCCTGCTGACCCAGCCTCAGTGTACACCCGGGATGGACGGGAACATGAAGCACCAACTGTGCAGGCTGCCCTGCTCTTTTTCCTTTAGGTAAAAAGAAAGATTTTACATTAAAAAAAAAGAAGAAGAAGAGTTTATGTCAGCCCAGCTAATTCCCAATAAAAAGTTTAAAAACCAAAAATGGAAGGATTTCTGTGTGCAGGGAACATGTTGCCCGACATAAAGTCCTTAAGTCGGCATTATGTGTCTGCGTGTGTTTAATCAGATATGCGATTTAAATGATCAAATAGATAGTTCACACAAATGATTTCATAATAGCACCAATGTCATAAATGATTTAAATTACTAAACAGACATTAGCCCCAAACACCTCTCCTCATTAAAAGATGTAAGAGCCAGTCTTTTCCCACGAGACCTGGAGGCCTTCCATATACAATGGGCTTCTGAAGAGTCAGCTGCAGCCTGCCCTGCTGAGGGGTCACAATGAATTTGTGTCTGCGCCACTCCCAAAGGTCACCTTGGGGGCCGCAAAAAGGAGCACAAAGAGGGCGAGGGAACCAGAAAGGTGTGGGTGGAGAGGCGGCTGTGCCTGGGCGGTGGGGGGGTTGTACCCCATTGCTGTGGGACATCCTCCTCAGACACAGCCCCCCACACACACCTGGGCTGAAACAATGTGAAGGACACCATTCGAATATGTGGAGATGGTTTTTGTTGCCACCCAAACAGTGCCTATCTCAATCTCAACCCATTCCCCACAGGGAGGGACCTTAGGGTTTCTGTACTGCTAACCTGGCGGTGCTGTGGTAAGCATGGGTCAGCAGTTCGAAACCACCCGTGGCCCTGTGGGAGAAAGATGCGCCTTTCTATTCCGTGAAGATGGCCATTCTACCTGGCCCTATAGGGTCTCCGTGTCTCAAAATTGACTCGATGACGGTAGTTTGTTTTTTTTTTTAATTGGGGTCTCTTATAGCTCTTAATACAATCCATACCTATATGCCTTTTGTCAGACACATCTTTACATGTCGTCATCTTTTTCAAAACATTTTCTTTCCACTTAAGCCCCTGGCATCAGCTCCTCATTTCACCCCTCCCCCATGCTTCCTTGATAATTTATAAATTATTTTCTTTTTTTCATGTCTAACACCGACTGCTGTCTCATTTCATCCACTTTTCTGCTGTCCGTTCCCCATATTTCGAGTCAAATGACTCGATAGCACCCAACAGCAGCAGCCGTCCTGTGGAGTCCCTGCGTGTGCAAAGAGGAGCCATGGCGGGCGGTTTAGTGGTGACATGCTGGGCTGCTAACTGCAAGGTCAGCAGTTTGAAACCACCAGCCGCTCTGTGGGAGAAAGACTAGGTTTTCTACTCCTGTAGCGTTTCATTCCCAGAAACCCCCAGGGGTAGTTCTTCCCTGTTGTTCAGGTTTGCCACGAGTTGGTATCGACTTGCTGGCGGTCTGGTTGTGCAAAGAGTTAATACACTCAGCTGCTCGCCAAAAGGTTAGGGGTTGGAGTCCACTTAGAGACACCTTGGTAGAGAAGCCTGGCATTGTACTTCTGAACGGCTGCAGCCCTTGGAAACCATGTGAAGCCCAGTTCTACTGTGCTACCCATGGGGTCACCAGGAGTCAGATTCTAAAAATCAAGCAGAAAACCCCCCAAAACTCCAAACTCCCTGCCATCAGGTCACCTGTGACTACTCACTGACTCACAGAGAGCAACCTTCAAACCAAAGCCAAGCAAACTTGCTGCCGTTGAGTCAAGCTGACGCACAGGAGCCCCACAGGACAGGGTGGAGCTGCTCCTGTGGGCTTCCAAGACTGTGACTCTTGATGGCAGTAGAAAGCCTCATCGTTCTCCCTCAGTTGCTGGTGATTTCGAACTGCTGACCTTGCAGTTAGTAGCCCAAAGCTTCACCACTATGTCACCAGGGCTCTCTCACAGTGACCCTCACCATCACCAATTGATGTCACCATGTTTCCGGTGGGAGAGAGGGACCGAGCTAGAAGAGGAGGCGTGCCAGATGGAAGTTCGTTCCGTGATTCCGGGCAACACCGGACAGTGGATGACAGGAAACATTTTCCTGCTGGGGGGGTGGGGGACCCAGAAAGCACTGTGAATGGGCCACGTGCGCTGAGCAGGATGGAACCGAGCAGTCAAGCTGGCTGCTGTGCCAGCTATCCCCTCTGTGTGACGTCCCTGACAAAGATTGGTGCGCAGAGATCCAATTCCCTTCTCCCAGGAGGAGGAAGAGAGAAACTGGAAGAGCGGGGGATGGAGGAGGCGGAGGAGAGGGAGGAATGACAGGAGAGAGATTTATAAACAGCCCGATACAACGGCTGCCAAACTCCCATAGGTCTAGGAGAAAAAACACCAAACAATATTGCAGACGACACTTCATTTTCGGATACATTTATCATGAACTAGGCAAGACCTACTTAATACTGTGAGAGACTATTGTGGAAGGCATAAACATTTGAAGGTCAAGTTTAAGGCATTAGAACAACCCTTCTTTCTGCCCTGGGACAATGGGTCCACCGTTGTTCATGTCAACTCAGAGTGACCCTGAGGAGGAGGGAGTGGAGCTGTTGATACGGCTTTCTGAGGCAGGCGTCTTGCTGAGGACACAGCAACATCCTTTTCCCACGGGGCAGTGGGTTCAAACGGCCAACCTTTTGGTGAGCAGCCTGGTTGATGTTCAACTCACTGTGTCACCAGGGACCCTGGGGAAGCAATGCATCATTTTCATGACAACCCTCCTACAATAGGGACGAAGAAAAGGAGCAATGTGTTCAAGTGCTTGCTACAATTCCTTGCTTTTACCTGGAAGATGGACTTAAGGGGTTGATGTTTGCTTCCGACAAAATCATCCACGAAATACAAATTCTCCCAGATATTTTCACCCAATCCTCCTGCCTCCCCCACCACCACCACCAACAAAAATCAAGACAGAGGAAACAACATTTCCTCGGGGGTCACAGTCTTTGGCTTCAGTAGCTGGATTTCCCCCCCACTCGTCTGTCCATGTGTCGTTGTGTGGCAGCTTGTGTGCTGCTGCGAGGCCGGAGGCTGTGCCACTGGTATTTCCAATACAAGCAGTTCAACCATGGCGGACGAGGTTCAGTGGGGATTTCAGGCTAAGAGTCCACCAGAAAGAAGGAATAGAAGATCCAATGTCAGTGATTCGCTATTGAAAACCTTACGAACAGCAGCAGAATACTGTCAGATAGTGTGCCAAAAGATGAGCCCCTTAGGTTGGGAAGCACTCAAAAATACACCTGAGGAAGAGCTGCCTCCTCACAGTAGAGTCTATCTTAAGGATGTGCATGGAGAAAGCTTTTGCAAACATCCATTAATAAGCAGAATGTGGAGCAATATACCAAGGAAAATTGGGATTTGCCAAAAATGAAATAGAAAGCGTAAAGATCCATATCCTAGATGTGAATTGAGCTGAAATGAACTGTGTTAGTCATTTTGAAATGGATAATCACATGGTTTACTATTCCAGTAATGACAAATGGAAGCAGAATGACGTTGCTTTCATCATCAAAAAGAACATCTCGCCAACTAAAAAGGAGCTGGGGAAAGGAAAAAAGAAATGGGTAGCGGGGACACAGGGCACTAACTCACCCAAGGGGAGGGTATTGTTCATACCTCCACAGGGAAAGAGGGACCAGACTTCAACCCTGTGCTCCAAGATGTGAATGCAACACGCTGGCATGGAGTAGGGAACCAGTGGAGAGGTCTGAGGGGCCGGCCCCAATCCCAACTACGTGGACACCTGCCCCTCCCTCCAGAAGAATTTATTTCAGAGGATGGCACTGAATCTGCAACTCCGGGGGAGGGCCATGTCTGATCAGAGCACACGAGTGCAGATGAAGCAGGAGGAGGAGAGAGTGGAGCATATCTTGACTCACCAGGCTTGAGGACAATGTTCCCGCTCAGAGCAGCCGGTCCAAAGAGAGGACCACATGGCTGGCCGCACTATGAGACATGACGTCCCTCACTGATCCATAACGCTACAGGGGACAACGCTGGAGACACAGTGCGGGAATTGCACCCGATCTGATCCTGCCACACCAAGGCAAAACACTAAGGGGGTGCAACAGAACAGCAAGGGAACAGAGTATTGAGGTCCCCAGGGAATACCGAACATGGACTTTGGGGCCAGGTCTTGGTGCCCCAACAGACTGGACTGGAAAACACTCCTAAAGACCAACAAACAGTCCTTGAACTAACTACAAGCTTTTCTTTCTTGTTTTGTTTTGTTGTTTTTTTGTCATTGGTTGTTGTTTTGTTTTACATTGTTATGCTCTGTCTTGTTTTTTGTGCATGTTATTATCTCTGCAAGTCTGTCTAAATAAGACAGGCTGGATGAACAATCTGGAGGAGAAAACGACGGGACCGACAGTTCCAGGGGGACATGGGAGAGGGGGAGGTGGGGGGAAAGATAGTGGTGTTAACAAACCCAGGGACAAGGGAACAACCAGTGATCCAAATCGGTGGTGAGGAGGGTGTAGGAGGCCAGGTAGGTGTCATCAAGGGTAATGTAACCAAGAGGAATTACTGAAACCCAAATGAAGACTGAGCATGATAGTGGGACAAGAGGAAAGTCAAAGGAAATAGAGGAAAGA
>NW_022107431.1:10959643-10978513 GCF_000313985.2 Echinops telfairi
ATGAATGTACAAATGTGCTTTACACAATTGATGTATGTATGGATTGTGATAAGAGTTTTATGAGCCCCTAATAAAATGATTAAAAAAATAAATAGAACATCTCCAGATCTATCTTGAAGTATAATGCTGTCTGTGTTGGATAATACCTATATGCCTACAACGACGTCTGGTTAATACAAATATTATTCAAATTTATGCAACAACCACTAAAACTAGTGATGAAGAAATTGAACATACTACCAATTGTTTCAGCCTGAAGTTGATCAAACACGCAATCAAGCTGTGTCAATAATTATTGGTGCTTTCAATGCAAAAGTTGGACACAAAGAGGAAGGGACAGTC
This sequence comes from Echinops telfairi, assembly GCF_000313985.2. Lineage (NCBI taxonomy): Eukaryota > Metazoa > Chordata > Mammalia > Afrosoricida > Tenrecidae > Echinops > Echinops telfairi. The sequence continues at coordinate 10,959,986 of NW_022107431.1, forward strand.
GTTGAAAAATATGGCTTTGGTTATAGAACTGAAGCTGGAGATTGAATGATAGAATTTTGCAAGACCAACGACTTCTTCATTGCAAATACAATGCGACTGTACTTGGTGGCATAGTGGGTTATGAGTTGGGCTGCCAACCACAGGATCAGCAGTTCAAAACCACCAGCCACTCCTCAGGAGAAAGATGAGACTTTACGTCCTCATAAAGATTTGCATCCTTGGAAACCCACAAGGGAAGTTCTGTTGTGTCTTATAGGATTGCTATGAGTTGGAATTGACTAAATAGCAGTGAATTTGAATTTGAACACAAAGATCTCTCCAGACAGAATATACAGGAATGAAGTTGACTACATTTTTTGTAGAGACAATGGAGAAACTCAACATTGGCAGTCAAAACAAGGCAACAGGCTGAATGTGGAATAGACTATGAATTGCTTACATGTAGGTTCAAGTTAAAGTTGGAGAAAATGAAAGCAAGTCCACGAGAGTCAAAATAGAACCTTCTGTGTATCCCACCTGAATTCTGAGACCATCTCAATAACAGACTTGACCCGGCAAACACTGGAGCCCTACAACTTGAGGAACAGGGGGATGACATCAAGAACATCATATATTAAGAAAGCCAAAGGGCATTGAAAAGACAAGAAAGGAAAAAGCCATCAGATTGATTATCACAAGAGACTCTGAAACTTGTTTTGAACATGAAGTAGCTAAAGTAAATGGAAGAAACGATGAAGTAAAAAATCAAACATAAAATTTCAAAGGGAAGCTCCAAAAGACAAATGGAATACTACAATGGAATGTACAAACCTAGAGCTAGAACACCAAACAGGAAGAAAACACTCATCACATTTCTAGCTGAAAGGAACAAAAAGCAACCTCAAGTTGTACTATTGAAGAATGTGATGGGCGAGATATTGAATTATGTAGAAGCATCAAAAGAAGATGGAAAGAATACACACAGTCACTGTAACAAAAAGAATCAGCCAATATTTAACGACTTCAAAGGGAAACATCTGGTCAAGAGCCAATGAGAGTGAAGGAAGAAGGCCAAGTGCCTGAAAAACAAGACTCCAGGAATTGACAGAATCAGATGAGGCGAGTCAACAGGCCGGTGAAGCCCTGGAAGCCCTGGAAACATTCACTCACATATGCCAAGAATCCGGAAGATAGTTACTCGGCGAATATGTATATATCCTCTCCAAAGAAAGGTAATGTGTGTGTGTGTGTGTATATACACACTATGTATTCTCCTTTACACACATATATATATACAATCTCCTTTACACACATATAATCTCCTTTACACATATGTGATCTCCTTTACACATATATGATCTCCTTTACATATATATATATACCCTTTCCAAAAAAAGGTAATGTGTGTGTGTATATATACATATATATATTCTCCTTTACACATATACAATCTCCTTTACACACATATAATCTCCTTTCCATATATAATCTCCTTTACACATATATAATCTCCTTTGCATATATACAATCTCCTTTTTATATATATAATCTCCTTTACACATATAATCTCCTTTGCATATATATAATCTCCTTTATATATATAAAATCTCCTTTACACATATATGATCTCCTTTACATATATATATATATATATACATACCCTTTCCAAAGAAAGGTAATGTGTGTGTGTATATATACATATATATATTCTCCTTTACATATATATATAATCTCCTTTGCACACATATAATCTCCTTTATATATATATACCCTTTCCAAAGATAGGTAATGTGTGTGTGTGTGTATATATATACATATATATATTCTCCTTTACATATATATAATCTCCTGTACACATATACAATCTCCTTTGCTATATAATCTCCTTTACACATATACAATCTCCTTTGCACATATATAATCTCCTTTACACATATATAATCTCATTTGCATATATAATCTCCTATATATACAATCTCCTTTACACATATATAATCTCCTATATATACAATCTCCTTTACACATATATAATCTCTTTTACATATATATAAAATCTCCCATATATATATATATCCTTTCCAATGAAAGGTAACCCTGACCAGAGCTCCGGTGACACAACTGGTTAGCATTTGGTACTTAAGCAACAAAAGGCAACCCAACAGAATGTGGGAATTATTGAACAATAACATTAATATTATAAGCAAGTAAAATTTGCTGAAGATCATTCAACAATTAAAACCGCAAGGGAACTGCCAGGACTTCAAACTGTTCAGAAGAGGACATGACAGGAGGAATATCACTGCTGACATCAGATGGACTTGGCTGAAAGCAGAGAACACCAGGAAAAGGTTACTTGGCATTTTATTGACTGTGCAAAGGCATCTGAGTGTGTGTATCATTACAAACTATCGATGACATTGAGAAAAGATGGGATCCAGAACACTTCATTGTGTTTGTGCTGAACCCAAACACAGAACAAGAGGTAGTCCTTTGGGAAGAAGAAGGGACGACAGCATAGTATGAATGGAAGAAGGGTTCCCGTGTGGTTTTAAGTCAGGAAAGTATGCATCAAGAGAGCATCGTCTCACCATACTTATTCAATCTGAATGCTGAGCAAGTAATCCCAGAACTGGACTGTATGAAGAAGAACATGGCATTAGGATTGGAGGAAGGCTTCTTGTTTTTGGGGTTTTTTTTAAAAAGATCATTTTATTGGGGGTTTGTATAGCTCTTATCATAATCCATCCATCCATCCATCCATTGTGTCAAGCACACTTGTACATATGTTGGGAGGAAAGCTTATGATGCAGATCACACAACCTTGCTTGCTGAAAGGGAAGAGGACTTGAAGCACTTGCTGATGAAGTTCAAGGACTGCAACCTTCAGTATAGGCTATAACTCAATGTGAGGAAAGTCAAAGTCCTCACACTTGGACCAATAGAAAACAGCACGATAAACAGAGAAAAGATTGAAGCCGTCAAAGATTTCATCTTGCCTGGATCCACAATCAATGCTCATGAAAGCAGCAGTCAAGAAATCAATTGATGCGTTACACTGGGCAAATCTGTTACATTAAGATGTCTTTAAAATGCTGAAGAGCAAGGCTGTCACTTTAAAGACTGAGGTGCACCTGACCCAAGCCGTGGTATTTTCAATTGCCTCCTGTACGTGTGAAAATTGGACAAGAATCAAGAAGACTGAAGATGAACCGATGCGTTTGAATTATGGTGCTTGTGAAGAAAGTACCAGAGACTGCCAGAAGAACAAACAGATGTTTTGGAAGAAGTGCGGCCATGTGCTCTTTAGAAGCAAGAATGGTGAGACTCATCTCATGTACGTTGGACATGTTGTCAGGAGAGACCAGTCTCTGGAGAAGAATATCATGTCTGGTAAAGTAGAGGGGCAGAGAAAAAGAGGAAGACTTCTGTGTTAGCCTGGGTAGACTATAGAAACTAATTCATAAACATGCATATGTGCATAAGAAAGAGCTTTCTATACAAGAGCAATGTTCATTAAGAAAACAGCCCAGCCCAGATCAAGTCCATAAGTCCGATGTTAGCCCACATGTCTGATACCAATCTATAAAGTCCTCTTCTGACTCACAAAACACATGCAATGATGCCGAATGCAAGACGATCACAGGCCAGTGAGTAGAAAGTCTTTGGATCCTGTGTAAGCATCTCAGGGCTGGCAGCGGTCTCCACGTGGCTTCTCCAGGCCCAGGGTTCTGGCTGCATGAGGGTAGGTGGCTTCTCCTCAGGGATGGCTTGCAGGGAGTGAGCAGAGTGAGAGTGTGTCTTCCGTCTCCAAGGAAGAAATCCCAGAGTTTTTCCAGAATCCTCAGGGGAAGGCCATGCCCACACAGAGGCCTCATTGGTTATATCTTGATTGACAGGCCAGACTCACCCCTTCACTCATAATCCTCTCAAATTGACACCAGAAAGTCTTTGGATCCAGTGTAAGCATCCAGTGCAACATCAGATGTAACAGTTTTGAGGATTGTGCAGACCAGGTAGTGTTTTGTTCTGTTACATATCAGATCGCTATGTGTTAAGACCAACGCAATGGACAACAGCATGTAGATTTGTTAGTTCTTGATAAAGGTTAGAGTGATGTCGGTGGGTTATTTTCCTTTTAACATGATCAACCAAATTTACTCCTCCTAGCAATCAAGTTCCTGGGGAGTCATGGCCAAAGAAGAGAGAGAATATTTGTTTAGGTCTCTGAGTGTCTCTCTCCCATCTTTTCTGGTTTTCGCTGCAAACTGTACTTTATGCCATCTTTAAAAATGCTCACCCTCACAACCCGCATGTCCCAGGTGGCAGGGGCTGCTTGAGCTGAGAGAGTGGGCAGGAAGATGTCTGTCAAGGTCAGAGGACAAGCCTGGTGGTCTGGAGGACCCAGCGTGTGTATGTTGGTATCCCAGGCCAAAAGGTGACTGGGGCCAATCCAAGGGGAGGTTAGAATAGCTCACCTTTCTTCCTCACATCACAGAGGCGACCCCAGCAGGTGCACTTCCCTATGTCCAGATCATTTCAACAATACAAGCGCTTTTTGTCCCTTGCTACTTCCTTTCTTTCTTTGGGGGGTGGTGGGGTGGGGTGTTGGTTAGGGTTAGTGTGAGAGTTATGGTTGGAGTTAGGATTAGGGTTTGGGTTAGGGTTGCAACTAGGTTTAGGGTGAGGGTTACAGTTAGGGTTCTTAGCTGCTTTCAAATTGGTCCTCTTCTACTAGCAATTCCGTGCACAGTGGAAACAAATGTACCTCGATCCTGCACTATCTTCATGACGTGCTTGTGATTGAACTATTGTACATGGGTACTCTCACCCTCCAACAGGCACCTTCAAACACATCTGCCTACGTACCCTCACCCAGGCATCCCCCGCTATCCCCGAAACAACATGCCAAATATCATTAGGGGAATGGGACACTGGACACCGGATAACATGACAGGCCAACCATCTCAAGGAGTCTTGAACTTAACAGTAACTAGTAATTATACTAATTAAGGCATACATCTGGGCGATGCAAATCAAAACAACTATGAGACATCACCTTACACCCACAATGATAGCCCAATCCCTCAAAACAGAGGGGTGGAGAGGGGGTGGAGAGATTGGAACACTCATACATTGCTGGTGGGCTTGTAAAAATACACAACCTCGTGGAAAGCTAGACGTTGTTGTCGTTAGGTGCTATTGTGTTGGTACTTATCCATAGAGACCTCAAGCCCAACAGCATGAAACACCGAGCCATCCTCAGGATGTGCCTCTGCTTGAGTTTACTGTTGTAGCTACTGCATCAATCTGTCTCAGCGTGGCAGTTACATAACTCCATGTCACCTTGATACATATGTGTGGCGGTGGAATCTAGCCTGTCACAGCCTGATGATGCCTCCTTGTAGGCGTGGCCTTCTCATGAGGATTCTGGAGACTTCCTCTTTCACTTCCTGGAGGTGCGGGACACACACTCTCTCTCTGCTTCACCTTCTGTTGAGGAGCCACACTCAGGAGCTGGAGGAGTCACGTGGAGACCCACACCAGCGCCGAGATGCTTCTGCTGCCTCGGATCCACAAGACTTTGCACCCACCGGCCTGTGAGCTTCCTGAATTTTGCATCATTGCATGTGACTATGTAAGTCTGAAATGGATTATGGATTGCTATTGGATTTATGGGCTAATATCAGACTTATGGACTTGATATGGATGGGGCTGGGATGTTTTCTCAATATACAATTGCTCTTTGATATAAAGCTCTTTCTTACACATATATGAGTGTCCCTGGTTTTGTTTTTCTAGTCAACCCGGTCTAACACAACGTTCTAAGGTCAATTATAAAATAATTCTAGAACTTTGGCCTCTTCCTTCTTAAAACACAAATAATTGAAGTTAAATTTATGCACTCTGATAGCAATAAAAACTTAAGTTTGTTTTCATTAAATTTTCTTTTCAATATTAAAATCATTTTATAAATGTTTAAGTAGCAAGAATTACATATTCATCAAATAAAGTTCAAGCAATGAAAATAAAGCATCAAATGGAAATTAGGAGATCAATTGTCATCATGCCTAATGGAAAATACTTATTTAAATGTGAGCATCAATGGGTGAAAATCAAGACTTTTTTCTAGAAATGCTGGTTTCAGCATTAAGGTAGATCGAAATGGACACTGGTCTGCAATGAACACAGAATGTGAATCAGTTATAATAAAAATAATAGAATTACTAATGCATAAAGCATGATTTTTCCCTTTTTTTATTGACAGTACATCCACATGTTATACAACTCAATAATTCAATCACATAAAGAAGAGTTGTACAGTCCTCACCACAATCAGTTCTAGAACCTTTTTTTCTTCCTGGCACTCATTGTTATTCATGTAATTATTATTTTTTTAATTGTTGCAAAAAAATACACAATAAAATATTCTCCAATTCACCAACTTCTACATGTATAATTCAGTGCCACTGACTATACTCTTCGTGTTGTACAACCATTATTGATATCTTTTTCCAAATTATTCCACCACCATTAACATAACCCAGTGGCCCCTACGCAAAATCTCTTCCTCCTTCACCTATGTTAATCATCGGTCAACTTGAGTTTCTTCTTTTTAATTTTATTTTAGGAATGTTCTTAATATAATATTTATATATTATACAATCCCATAGTTAAATCACTTTTAAAAAGAGTAATCGGTTCTAACGCCCCCTCCCTCTCCCACATTCATTGTTTGCTCCCCAAATCGCCTCCCCCAGCGCCTATCCCCACTCCCACATCCCTGATAAACCATTGCTTCATTATTGTCTCTCTGCATCCACTCCTCCTGTGCTTCACAAACGGGGAGCCCCAACGGAAACAAAGAAAACAATAACAAAACAAAACGACAAGAAGGAAAAAAAGTATGTATAAGGATACAAATAAAAACAAAGAGTAAGAAAGAAAAGACCACCAACAATATTTAAAAAGTCAGAGAAGAAATTTTTTCTATGTGGAACAAGCAAGAAATACTTGAGCCAAGAGCAAATTCTGGTTGGGTCAAGAGGGAGATCAAGTGATTAAATATCATATTAAACCATGGTTCCATCCACCATAATAAAGCTTACAATAATCTCTGTCTGATAGTAAAGCTATTCCAGTCTAGCGGCTGGTGATTAGAGGGGATCTGCCAGAGGCTTAATCTGACCAGATACTTGACAGATGGATTCTGGGCTCCCACTGTCCTCCTACATGGGGTCTGTGAAGCAGATTACTGAGTCAGAATGCAGAAAGAGAAAGCGTTAGGTCGCCAGAGCTTGCAGGTTGGATGGACAGAACCGGCCCCTGGAGAATGGGCTGGAATATTAACTCAGATGGAGCTACAAGGCATGATTTGGGATCCACTCAATGTGAATATGTGCACCTGAAACTATCATTCTGACACGACTTTTTACATCATGAACTGAAATTGTACCTTGAGCCGTCTTGAAGCTAAACAACTGTTTAGCAGAACTCGACCATGAATGTAGAGTTCTTGTGAAGAATCATCTGTAGGAGAACCGATCGCGATCCGTAACTCCAAATCATGGATGAGAAGGCTAGGGGTAGTGAGGGTAAGTCAGTGGTGGGGAAGCAGTAGGGGTATAGATAGTAAGAATGGTGACACAATGTGAAGAAGGAAACCTATCTTATCTAATGTACCTATAGACACTGATGAACATGTAAAGAATTACAATAAAGCAAAAGGAAATGGCACACCGGGAAAATTCAGACAAAAGATTTGTGTAAACGTTTTGTGCAAAAGGAAACATAAATGGCCAGTAAATGACGAAAAACCACTAATTATCATTAGTCATCAGGAAAACACGAGTGACTTCTACTACAAAGTGTCCTTGTTGTTATTGTTAGATCCCATCAAGTGTGGTTCAACTCAGAGCAAGCCTAAGTACAACAGAATGAGACCCTGCCTGGCGCTGCACCATCCTAACCATCAGTCTTATGGTTGAGACCTTTGTTACACTCACTGCATCAAACCATTTCATTGAGAGCCTCGTCTTTTTCACGGACTCCCCACTGCACCAAGGATGATGTCCTTCTCAGTAACATGCGGAAAGTGTGTGAGATGAAGATGTCTCTCCCTGTCTTTGCATCCCAGGAGCATTCTAACTGTTCTTCTGACAGTCCGTGATCTATTATATATATATATTATATATATATATAATATATATATATTCGCCAACATCACAACTCAAATGTATCAAATATTTTCTGCTCTTCCTTATTCACCGTCCAGCTTTTGCCTGCATATGAGGTGATTGAAAATACCATGGCTTCACAGGGAATCCAGGACAGATAACCCATCAGGACCGGAGGACCAATAATGAATGTACTGATACCAGGAAGGTAAGGGAAAGGTGGGGGGAGAAAGAGGGAACTGATTATAGTGATCAACATGTAGCCCCCTCCCAGGGGGATGAATAACAGAAAAATGGGTGAAGGGAGACAGGGGTCAGTGTAAGACATGGAAAAAAAAATGTATAAATTATCAAGGGTTCACCAGGGAGGGAGGGTAGGGGTGGGGGGAAATGAGCTGATGCCAAGGGCTTAAGTAGAAAGAAAAAGGTTTGAAAATGATGATGGCAACATAAGTACAAAGGTGCTTGACACAATGGATGGATGGATGGACTGTGATAAGAGCCATAAGAGCCCCCAATAAAAAGCTTAAAAAAAAGAAAATATCATGGCTTGAGTCAGGTGCACCTTAGTCCTCCAAGTGACATCTGCGCTTTTGAATACTCAAAACGATGCTTTGTAACTGATCCACCCGATACTTGATTTCTTGACTGCTGCGTCCATGGGCACTAATTTGGGATCCAAGCAAAATGAGACCCTTGGCAATGCCAGTCGTTCCCCTGTTTATCACAATGCTGTCCATTGGTTTGGGTGTGAAGATTTGTGTTTCGTTTTCATTGAAGTGTAACTCATACTGAAGGCTGTGGTCTTGGATCTCCATCAGTATTCACTTCAACTCCTCTTGACTTGCAACAAGCAAGGATGTGTCGTCTGCACATCCCAGGCTGTTAATGAGTCTTTCTCCAATCCTGACGTCACCTTCTTCTTCAGAGTCCAGTTTCCCAGATTATTTGCTCAGTGTACAGATTGAATAGGTATGGCGGAAGGCTCTAACCCCGACAGACATCTTTCCTGATTTGAAATCACTCAGAATCCTCTAGTTCTGTTCCACTGGCTGCCTCTTGGTTAATGTACAGCTTCTGAATGAGTACTGGAGTGTTCTGGAATTCCCAGTCTTCTCAATCAATGCTATCCACAGTTCTGTGATACACACAGTTGAATACCTTTGCATACTCAGTAAGACGCAAGTAAGTTTATTTTTGGTATTTTTTGCTTTCAGCCAAGATCCATCCAACATCAGCAATTATATTCCTCGTGTCATGTCCTTTTCTGAATTCATTTTCAATTTCTGGCAGTTCCCTGTCTGTGTAGTGCTGAAAATGTCTTTGAGTTATCTATAAATTGATAAAATTTTAAGATCTGACACTATCATGCACTGGGAAGGACATTGAACAAGGCAATTTTCCACATCTGCTAATGGGAGTATAAATTAGTATAATCATTTTGGAAAGTAAGTCTCCTTTATGAAGACATCCATACTTTATAACCTAGCAATTCCATTCATGGATCTAAAATCCAGAGCGACTTTCCTGTTCCTGGAGTCATTTGTAAGAATGATTAAAGTAACATTGTTCCTCCTAGCCCCCAAATTAGAACCAAATCAATGACCATCATCAATAATAGAATGAATAAATTAAATGTGGACAATCATACAATGAGACATGACATGTCATTTAGTGTACACATATTGTAGTTATATTCAATAGCATGGAAGAACCTCTGGGGCATAATTTTAGTCGAAAAACTAAATTGAAGAACACATCAACATCAGTTCATGTATATGAAGTTAGAGAGCAGATATGTAGCAATATTTTTGTGTGTGAAACTTCAATCAATACATCCTTTCACTCACATATGCCAAGAACTTCAGGAGATAGCTACCTGGCCTACCAACTGGAGCAGATCCGTATTTGTGCCTATTCCAAAGAAAGCGATCCAACAGAATGTAAACATTATCAAACAACATCATTACCATCACAGAAACAAAGTTTTTCTGAAGATAATTCATAAACAATGAATTATCCTTGTACAGTACACCCACAGGGAACTGTCAGAAACTCAAGTCGGATCCAGAAAAGGATGCAGAATGATGGATATCATTGCTGATGGCAGTTGGATCTTGGCTGAAAGCAGAGAATATCATAAAAGCGTTCACCAGTGTTTAATTGTCTATGCAAAGGCATTCAACTGTGTGGAGTACAAGAAACTATAGGTAGCATTTCAAAGAATTGTAATTCTACAACATCCAATTTGGCTCATGTTGAATGTATGCACATGCCACGAGATAGTTGCTCAAACAGAATAGTGGGAGTAAATAAATAAAAGGGATACACTAAGGGTGTATCCTTTCAGCATAGCTACTCAACCTGTATTCTGAGCAGATAAGTCAGGAAACTAGACTATATGAAAAGGAATGTGTCATCAGGGTTGGAGGGAGACTCATCAGTAACCTGAAATGTACAGGTGACACTACCTTGCTTGTTAAGTGGGAAGAGAAATTGAACCACGTGCTGATGGATTCAAGAGGACTTGAGGCACTCCCTGATGAAGATGGGGACTACAGCCTTTAGTATGGAGCACTCTCTCTCTCCCTTTCACTGCCATTGAGTCGATGCTGACTCACAGTGACCTTACAGGACAGGGTAGAACTGCCTGATGTGAGTTTGAGACTATAACTCTTTACGGGAGCATCAAACCCTGTTGTTTTTCTCAGGAAGAGCTGCCTGTGGCTTTGAACTGCTGACCTTATGGTTAGCAACCCAATGTGTAAACAGTACACCACTAGGGATCCTCATGAATAGAATACAATGTTTACTATTTATAATGATTTCATTTATATACCTCCTCTATAATATTATTGTATTCCTATAGTTTGCTGCATACTTTTTAATACCATCTTCTCAAAAGGATAGAAAGATCAATCAGTCTTCTCACCTTCGTGGTAAAAATGTCTTATTTTAATTAATTTTTTTCATCAATCAAAGTGTAGAAAAGTAAAAAAAAAAAAAGAGAAAAAAATAGTTTAGAAAAGTTTATTCCAGCTTCAGAATCATGATTGGTAAGAGGGGCAGTTTCCAGAGAACTTCAGTCCTTTGATCGCATGGTCACAGTGTCACTGTCAGTGAGGTTTCCCCACATCCAGGCCCCTGGGCAGACTGCTCTCAGAATAGGGCTGTGCAAAGTGACCTTGCAATCAAGTCACATGGGACAGTGCTTTATCAACAGCCCGAGATGTGCAAATGATACACCCTTGCTTCCTGAAAGTGAGGAGGACTTGAAGCACTTGCTGATGAAGATCAAGAACTGCAGCCTTCAATTTGGATTACAGCTCAGTGTTAAGAAAACCCAAATCCTTACAAGTGTACCCATAGGTAACTCTGATAACTGGAGAAAAGATTGACGTTGTCAAGGAGTTTGTCTTTCTTGGCTCCACAATCAATGTTTAGGAAAGCAGCAGTCAAGAGATCAAAGGCCACATTGCATTAGGTAAATGCTGCACGAGACCTCTTAAAATGTCGAAAAGCAAGGCAGTAACTTGGAGGTTACTTGTGCCCCTGACATCAGCCCCGGTGGACCTTGAACGAAGGCCGAAGACCAAAGAGGAATCCATGCATTTAAATTATGGCGTTGGCAAAGAACATTGAAAGTCCCAGGGACTGCCAGAAGAACAAACCAGACTTCATCTTACATTCGTTAGACATGTTTTCGGGAGAGACCAGTCCCTGGAAAGGAACATCATGCTTAGGAAAGTAGGTGCAGGGGTTAGAGGGGGCGGTGCATGAAAAAGAAGCAGACCCTCAACAAGGTGGATTGACAGTGGGCTGCACCAATGAGCTCAAATATAGGAACAATTGGGAGGATGGCACAGGACTGGGTGGTGTTTCGTTCTCTTGTGCATAGTAGGGCTGCTATGAGATGGAACTGCACCTAACAACAACAAAACACTGGATGGGGGAGTAAAAACAGAACACTCTGTTAAACTGAAAGAGTGCAGAAAAAGACACACAAAAGAATTGTTTTTCTGACTCACGGCGACCCTATAGGACAGAGTAGAACTGCTTCCTAAGGTTGTCAGGGCTGTAATATATTTTTTAATTAAATACTTTCATTGGGGGCTCCTACATCTCTTATCACAATCCATACATTCATCCATTGTGTCAAGCACATTTGCACATATGCCTCCATCATCATTTTCAATGCATTTTCTTCCCATTTGAGCCCCTGATATCAGCTCCCCATTTCTTCACCCTCCTTCCCCTACCCGCCCTCCCTCATGAACCCTTGATAAGTTATAGATTATTATTTCCATATCTTACATTGCCCTCCGTTGCCCCTCACCCACTTTTCCATTGTTCACCCCCCTGGGAGGGGGTTCTAGGTTGATCCTTGTGATCGATTCCCCCTTTCTCCCCCCACGCTCCCCTAATCCTCCTGGTATCTCTACTCTCCTTGTTGGCCCGAGGGGTTTATCTATCCTGGATTCTCTGTGTTGTGGGGGCTCTTATCTGTCGCAGTGTGCATGCTCTGGTCTAATCCGATTTTAAGGTAGAATTGATGTCATGATAGTTGGGGGAAGGAAGCAGCAAAGAGCTAGAGGAAAGTTATTTCATTGGTGCTATACTGCACCCTGACTGGCTTAAGGCTATAATCTTTACAGAAGAAGATGAGCACATATTTTTCCCATGGAGTGACTGGTGGGTTCAAACCACCGACCTTTCAGTTAGTAGCCAAGCACTTAATCACCAGGGCTCCTATATAATAAATAGAAAAAATAAAATGATAGAAAGATGTCTAACCATCAGCTAGCTTCACAAACATCAACAGAAATTTGACCTGTAACAAAACAGATGATCTGAATTGAAACACAAATTCTATCTGAATGTTCTTTGCAGGAGTAAAAGACAGTAGCTACTATTATAGAGAAAAGATTCCAGGTATATATATATATACTAAGTCAATAAAAATGGTCAGACAACATTAATTATATGAGATAGCACTGTGGGTAATAATGCTAGATATAAGAAGGGTCACTATTTAATGACAAAAAGAACAATTACCAAGAAAATATAATAATTCTGAGTCCTCATGCAGGCAAGAATACATCCTTAAAATATTGACTTTTCCTACCCACACGATATTTCTTTTTCCTTTTAAATTAAGTCCCGTTGATCTTTCTCAGAGCTGTTATCAGAGCCTTGAAATTAACTGTGTCATAATTATTTTCATTGCAGTGAGGGGGGAAAAAAGTAGCAACACCCCCCCCCAAAAACAACAAAACAAAAACCTTTTGCCTTCATGGTGCTTATATTCTATTAAATGCAATTAAGACTGCATTGAATTAACATAAAACCCTGCTAAACAGATATCAAGCTCTCCATAAGCATATACTGCAGATGAGCCACTTTTGGTTGAATTCTGTGAAGGTGGCCGGAGTGGCAGATGGCACGCGGGACAGAATGAGATGGATCTGGAAGAGCAGAGGACAGGGTCAAGAGCACTGTGCACGGCAGAGATAACATTTGCGCTGGGGAAGGAAATTATGTCGCAGCTCCCCATGTGTTCTAATCTAGCAAGGATAATAAGCATGCACAATAATAATTTCAAAAGAGATATGGTGGTGAAGGGCACCAAATGTTAAGCCATTCCTTATGAATCAGCAATGTGAGTTTTACAGGCAGCAAACCTGGACCGCTGAGTCCATTCTCCCTCATGACAGCCTTGTTGGTTCTGATTTATGCTGGATGATCTTGTATTCTCTATAGGAGCCCCGATGGTGTAGTGGTAAAGCATTGGGCTGTGATCCTCATGGCCGGCAGTTCAAAACCACCAGCAGCTCTGAGGGAGAGAGACTGGGCTTTCCACTCCCATGAACATTGACTGTATTGGAAATCCACAGGGGGTCACTATGAGTCAGTACTGACTTGATGGCAGTGAGTTTAGTTTTGGGTTTGTACTTTCTGAAAATGGACACGGAAAGTCAAAATGGTGCTTAAGGAAGGCAATTCCTGTCACAATAAGCAGACTAGCTTGTAGTGAGGGGTAAATTTCTTAGTTTTTTTTGTTGTTGTTGTTAGAAAATCAGTACAATAATCTAGTTTGGAATCAAATTATTTACTCAATTTTTTTCATTAATTAATCATTTTTATTGGGAGCTCTTACAGATATCATAACATTCCATAGTTCAATTACATCAAGAGGTAATGTATAATTACTACCACAATCCATTTCAAACCATTTTCTTTCTTTTTGAACTCCTTGATATCAGCTTCATTTTATCCCCTCACTTTCTCACCCTACGCCCCAGGAGCCCTTATTTTTATTTGTCACATCGTACACATCCAATAGATCCATTCTCATACAACTCTGCTGTTTGATCCCCTCTACTGGGATTATACAGTCATCAATGCTATCAGCTCCCTATCCACCCCACCCCCCACCTCTCTTCTGTTACCTTCAGGGAACCATTACTCCTGTTACTGTTTCTGAAGGGTTATCTATCTGAGCTTTCATGTACTGAATGATCTCAAATATACAAATGTACATGCATAAATCTAACATAATTAATGGGGTAAATTGGATAAAAACCATAATCGTAAGGGCAGGAACTAGTAAAGAACTAGGGGACAGTTAGGTGGTTCATCAGTGTCGTACTGCACACTGGCTTTATCTTCCCTTGACTGTGGCACTTCTGAGAGGGACTGTCCAATTATCTTACAGGTGGGTTTTGGGTCTCCGCTACATCCACGCCCCTTCACGTTGATTCGGTTGCTTGTTTTTGAACTTCTGATACCTCTTCCCTTCGACAGCTCCTGATCACACAGGCTAGTGTGCTTCTTCCGGGTGGGCTTCGTTGCTTCCCTGCTTACTCAATATTTTTTACAGACTTCTCCTCACTATGTGCCTAGCTGGCAGTGTGCTGGCTTCGACTTCACTGTCTTTGCATCCTGAATTGTAATTGACAAGGCCTCCAGGACCGAGATCTGCCGACGCCATTCACGAAGAGGGAGACAATCCCCAGGTGTTCCTGTACTTTGTGCAACCGAAATGTAATTGCCCAAGTGGTTGCGTGATTGATGTTACTCCACGATTAATGCAGCAGAATCTCTACTGTACCCTCCGCGGCAGACTTCTTCACTTCATCCCGTGGGAGATCTAAGTGCCTCATTTCTTAAGGAACAAAGTGAGATTGGGAAGATGGGGAGCTTCACAAAGCAAAGCGGGAGAAGGCAGCTTAATCCATCCTCCTCTTAGGGAGAAATGGCTTCCATTGAGGATTCCTACTCAAATCAACCTTCATCTACAAAGAAGTTCATAGGAAAATTTGATCAAATCTCAAAATGACGGGAAGAAATGAAAATAGCTCATCGAACAATCCATTTCTCTCCTTCTGTTTTTTCCTTCCTTTTTTCCCAGTACCTCGAGTCTGCGAGTGGAGAATCTCACGTAAATAAGTGGGTTTAAGTGCATTACAGTGATTTTCAGCCTGAAAAGCTTCTCTTCTGCAGCATGACTCTCCTGCTTCCCTCTCAAGCTGATGTCGACCTGACGGGAAGCAAACGCTTCTGGTGGTGGCTGTTGCTGTCCTTTGGCATCGGGGTAGCTGATAGAAGAGTCACTTCAGGAACATTTGTTCTCAGAGTCCTGGCTCCTGGGTCTGCCAAGTTTGTCCTGTCTTTCCGGACCCGAGGCCAAAGCCGCAGACATGCTGTGCGGGATCCTCGGTCAGGCCAAGAAGCACCAAGTTTGATCCCTCTCTTCGTGCTTATTGGAGCTGGAGGTTCTGGAGCTGGACTGCATAGCATGCGTCTGGCATTGTTTAATCCAGACGTCAGTTGGGACAGAAAGAACAACCCAGAACCATGGAATAAACCTGGTCCCAATGACCAAGCTAAGTTCTCCGCTGTGAACACGGATGACAGCAAGCTGAAGGAAGAAGGCCCTGACTTCTGAATGAAATGTTTCCCATAAAGCTGCTCAGAATGAAGGGCTTCCAGAAGTTATCCGCACAATGCTCCACGTAACCAGGATACGGTTATCTCCTAAATGCACGAAATCCTGTTGCTGTGTCGTGATGGGGTTTACACTGAAGAATAAACATGTGAAACTTGAAAAATAAAAAGACTATCTGCTCGACTTCATGCTTTAGTTCACCTGGCCTTTGTCTCTTTGTCAAGATCGACCACGTGAGAGAAGGTGACTGGAAGCGGTACAGGGCGGCGTCCAAGTATGTTGTTGTTCTCAGGTGTTCCTGAGTCGGGTCCCACGACAAAGTGCCCCCCCACCCCACCCCCGAACATCAGAGCACAGCCCTGCTGGGTCCTGCTCTCTCCTGACAATTCCCGTTGGCTCGAGCCCCTTGTTGCAGCCCCTGTGACAACCCACCTCTTGGAGAGCCTTCTCTCTCTTTGGCTGGCCCTCTACTTGACCAAGCATGATGTCCTTCTCCAAGGACCAGGCCCTGCTGACAGCATGGCTCAAGGAACTGAGAGGAAGTCTCACCATCCTTACTTCTAAGGAGCCCGCCGGCTGTAATTCCCCCAAAGACACAGAGGTTTCTTTTTCCTTGAAAGTCCCTGCCCAGGTTTCACATGCTTCAGAGGCCGTTGTGTGAGGGGTGGGGGAAGGGGGGGCTGATAACACTTCTTATCTTATTTCTGGTTTTGGAAAAAGTCTGAATGTTGTGGTCCCCAAAAGATTGACAAACTCAAACACGGGATTTAATTTAGGTGAAAATAAAATGTCTCTCACCCAAAGGCTGAGATGATCATAATAGATGCTCGTGATAAGACAACAGCCGCAGAGAAACAAACCTGGCCGACCAGCAGCAATAAGTAACAGCCAAACCCCACAGAAAGGAATCGGTACAGGCAGGAGGAGGTAGAAAACAAAAATACTTCTTCCTACTCTCCCATCCCAGTGTTTCTTTCCAGAGGTAAATAAATAAATACACGCACTTATTTCAGACAAAGGGAGCTCAATTATACTAGTATATTGATCCCCAACTTGCTTTTTTCGCCAGAAACCATTTATCTTGGATGTCTTTCCCTACCAGCACATATAGTTGTACTCCATTTTTCAAAACAACTACACACAAGAACCAAACCCAAAACCCATTGTAATTGCGTTGATTCCGACTCTTCAGGACCCTGTAGGAGAGTGCAGAACCGCTCCCTAGCCTTTCTGGGACAGCAAATCCCATCTATGGGAGCAGACAATCTCATCTTCCTCCCCCGGAACGGAGGATGGGTCTGAACCAGGTATGCCCAAGCATGTAAGAGAATGAGACGCTCAGGGCTGGCCTGCAGTTGGATTGTGACTATTAACAAGCACTGCAGCAGCAATCACCCTTGCTCATGAGGGTGAACTACAAAAGGAGGCTTTTTTAAAAGGATGGAAGCCTCAAAAGATATGCTATTTGAATGGAAAAGTAATATTCTTATGTTAACATTTATTGATTCTGCCAAATTTGTTCTTTAAACAAGTTGTATCAATGTATACTCCTACGGACTGTACATGTCAAGGCTGGCTTCTTACAGTCACAGTGAGTATTTTCATGCCCGGTAGTATGAAAGAGGAAATTTTGGTTAATTTT
Source organism: Echinops telfairi (assembly GCF_000313985.2). Taxonomy (NCBI): domain Eukaryota; kingdom Metazoa; phylum Chordata; class Mammalia; order Afrosoricida; family Tenrecidae; genus Echinops; species Echinops telfairi. The sequence continues at coordinate 10,977,729 of NW_022107431.1, forward strand.
TAGGAATTTTCATTTTCTCCATTATAACTGGACGTGACCTACTTACATATTTACCCCCTACCCACCCTAAACAGAGTGTTTATCTATTATTTTGAAATTTAACTGCTTATTTTTAATTAGTGCATAAGAGCAATTGGACATCAAGGCAATTAATAACTTTTCAGATGTATCAAAATGCCTTTCAAAAACAACAACAAAATATAACCCAAACAAAACACCTTTCAAAGTATGTGTAATAAGCATTCTATGTAAGATGAATATTCCTAGTTTTGCCAGAAGACCTCTTATCCTGGATGGATTTGATTTAAAATCCTCTCTGTTTAAATCTCTCACTAGGGAAACTGGATTTAATCAATTTTTCCACAGAAAGTGCATTCTTCTATTTGATTTAATCTTAAGACAGTTGTTTGATGTAACTTTAATACAGAGTCATTACCTCAAAGATAGATTTATGTTTCAGAAAGAAGAACAAATTAGGAAAGAAAAATGAAAAGTCAGAGAATAATGATGACCATCTTCATGTCAAATAAAACTTCTGGAGTGAAATCAATCAAGAAGATAAGACATGGGATCTGCATGGAGATTTCAAGCCTCACTCGGGGTCTTCCTTCCTCTCCTGGCAATCTTTCTTCTCTCTCGTGGCTACTGCACTTCTGTGAGGGAGTCCAGGCTCCAACACTCCATCCATACAGAGTTAGTTAATTGTGCCAGCCTGGCCGATAATCACATGTGGGGCTAATTGAAAGGCGGAGGGATAAATGGGTGGTGAAGCCTCGCCTTTCTAG